>NW_005842305.1:220472-265255 GCF_000455745.1 Alligator sinensis | reverse complement strand
CGGTTCAGGAAGCTATGTGGCCTAGTATGAAGGCGGATGAGACTGCCTGATGAGAGGAATCCAGGTGGAGTTCAATTAGGAGGATTCTGGGGCCCAGAGTGGGGGCCGGTGATTTATAATAACACCTAGATGCCATCTGCAAGGCTTGGGCTGTGATGTAGGGGAGGAATGGAGCAGCAGATAGCATCGGGACAGGAAATGGGCAGCCTCCTGCTTAATTACATCTTTAACTAATTAATTAACAACAAGGCGTGGCAGGTGAGAATGCAGGCAGTTAGCCCAGAAACAGGTGGGCGGGCCACTAGGAAGTCGGCCCCGAGAAGGCCCCCTGTTACACTCCTCTATGTAGCGCATAAGATGATGAACCTGTGAGTAATTATCAGAGCTTCAATACCAAACCATGTTACTATGCTGGATTATAAACTGCAATAAATTGCCCCACGTTCTTCCTTTGCTTCGAAAACTGATTGCTAGTGTAATCTACTGCAGATAATAGTGGGTCTTCAATGAAACAGTACAGGCAGGAGCTGGCTTACTCATTCAGCAAAAGGTTTTCTGCCATTAGTTTAATTCTTCCAGAAATCACATACCGAGTTTAAATGGTTTAGAGAGCAGGAAAATTTGGTTATAGCTACAAGGGTAATCCCAGTTTAATATTTGAGGCTGGTGACTATATTTGCTGCCTTCTACAAATGTAGACTCCAGCTAGAAGAAAGGCATAATACAAGAGAGCCTAAGCAATGTGGGCCAGCAGAAGCAAGATGTTCAGAATGAAAGGCTCCTGATAGGTTTTTTCAGTTCACAAAATTTGACAGGTTGAATCGGGGCCTCAATCCATATCAATTACTTTTATTAATCTCCAGTCTCAAAATAAATCCGGGTAAACACATGAACTGCTGGTTCAACCAGTGGTGCCCAATCTTCTGGTCCTGTGGGCCAGATGATCAATGCAGAGCAGGTCTGTGGGCTAGATTAGGTCCTGCACTGGCTCTGCCAGGATCCATATACTCAGGTTGGGTCCCAGAGCTCTGTGCCATCCGTGCCTGCCAGGAACAGGCTCTGGAAGCATCAGGGCCATGTTATCCAGCATGCTATCCAGCTGCAGGGCACTTCATGGGTCCAAAAATTTAGCAGCAGAGGAGTGTCACCACCTCCCCACTGCCAAATTTTCAGACCCCATGAGCCAGATGATCTGGTGCCAGAGGCCAAGCACCCCATATTAGACAATTCAGTATTTGCCGATGCTTCTGGTTTGAATGCAAGAAACTGACCTCTTCCTGAATCTCACGTGACCTCCACTGGTATACCCTGTCCAGCCTGAAATTCCAGTCACTGACAATCTCATTTTAAATCAGTTTTAAATCCTTGAGGGAGATGTTCACTTTTTTATCCCAACCTTAATTCTAAGTTCCAACAGTCTTGAGGGGTGGCTTACACTGAAACTCCAACAATAGGACTGCAGAATGCAAGAACTCAAAACAAGGGGAGGGTGGTAAACTGGCTGCAAAGTCTGTTAAAGTCTTCTGTGAAAATTTCAAACTATTGGTGATGTCTAGACTGGAAAAACCAGAGGCAACTCTCTGATGAGAACAGGAAGTGCAGAAAAAACCGCAAGGACCCAGTGTATTCTAGATCAGATGAAGCTGCTGTCTTAAAGACTGACACCTGTGACTTAACACAAGGAAGCAAACCTGTGGTGTTGACTCAGTGTCAAATCAGCAAGCTGAAAACCAGAGATCTCAGATGTCCTGCTTATGCACTTCTTGTATGAAAGAAACTAGTACATCCTTTTCAGCCACAATATGATAAGCATGTAGCCTGGCTGGCACAAAGACCTCAGTGCTGAACTTCAGAACCACAGCTCACATTTTTGCTGTGAATAATGATGTTCCTTACTCAGGCAGAGCCCTTTGCTTTAGAGTCATCCAGCACCTAGACTGTACACGAAGGTCTGGGTGAAGCAAGCTCCCTCTATCCTGCATCTGAGAGTACTTATGTCAAAATTATCTCAGTCATACGGGGATTACCAGAATTCTTCACACACAAAAGGGTGCTAAACTTCAACTGAAATAACTGCAGAGAGAAAAACAATGGAAAGAAGTGTTTCTAAGGAAGGCTTCAAGCAAGCTTGTTGGCTGTAAACACAAGCTGATGTTAAGTGCTATGTCAGGTGCTGAGTTGGCTGAGAAGAACCAAAGAGCAGGAAGCATGCGCTGCCCTCTTGCTCTTTGATGCAAAACTTAAGAAAGGTTTGGGGCTATTGTGAGCCATGCTGTTATGGCAAAACGTCTCCTACTGAGTGTCTGAGGTGCATGCACACCCACAGCATATAGAATCACTCAAAGGAGGACAAGATCTGTATCACTTACCCGTGACTTTTTATTTGGAGTGTAAGCTTTTGAATTGCAGAATATTAAGCGAATATCCTTGTAAAATTCCAGAGGACTCGTATAATTTCCAGCTTCCAAAGTTTCTTTCACAGTGCTGAAGTCCATAGGAGTGTCTACAATATCTCGGTAGTCCTAAGAGAATAATGTTAAAAAATATATTAACAATTAGGTGCAGTTATAGTCAACTGATAGGAACGGACGATAAGTAAATATTACCCATTTTAATTCAACCCCATTTAGTCAATTTCCTCTCAAATTACCCTAACCCTCTAATAATCAGACTATTCTATAGCTTCTATTTTTTTTACTTAATTTTAATTTTCTAGCTATAAGAGTTACACTTACAGGCTCTAGAGTTCATATTTCATCACAGCTGCAAATGAGTTTAACAGGTTAATCCACGTCCTCTGCACTCAGCACCACTAATAGGATGTCTCTTGCAGTTTTCACTTAAGAAACTGGGATTAAGGACAGTACAAAGGTATGAAGCAAGACTGAAGTACAGTGGCAGAGCATTATTGGGGGACAGGTCATATTTCCAGTCTGTACTGACCCTAGACTCAATCCCAGGCTATTATTCTTTTACTTTTTCAGAGCAAATAAATTTGTTTGTGAAAGAAGACAGACTGACTGGGAAATCAAAGTTCAGTGACATGCCCAGCAATGTGGTGAATATGAATTCTTATGACTGAAATATTACACTAAGAACTCTTTTTAAGTTATAGAAATAAGAAGTACACTTACGGGATAGGAGAAGAGATCAACTGGCTGCCTAAAAGGCTCAGAGTCTTCACGTTCATAAATTAAGCTTAACAACTGCTTGCATTGCTCTTTCCAAGCATCAGGGCTTGCTTTGACACGTTGCCTTTTTATCGGCCGTCTTACCTGAAGATTTTAAAGGAAACAAAACAAAAGCTTTATTTCATTACCTTTTAGAATATATAGATTTCCCTATTGGCTTTGGCCTAAAATTGCTATCCATTTTGCTCAAGTCATACTTCAAAACTTAAGTCCATAATTTAAAATATTAAAAAAAATAAATAGAACACTCTGTTTACAGTACAGCAGTATGGAGTATAAAATATAATGTAAATATATTCTTTGTTCTAATAATGTGCTCAAACTTTAACCCATACATAACTTCATGTACAGGAGGGCTGGGTCAGAGCTTTTTTTTTTTTTCAGAAACACCAGAATGCCTTGTCATCTTAAGAGATATTTACAGTGCTTCCCATGATAATTAATGAGTAAGCATTAATAGTTAAGATTAATATGAACAACCTCTTCTGGCCATTAGTACAGAAACCATATATTTATATAGTAAAACATTTCTATTTTTGTCCACTTTCATCATCTTCTGACTGACAAAACACAAGGAGATAGAAAACTGGATTAATACTCTGTTATAGATGCCCAAGAATCAGGAGAGTAACCACTACTGAGCAATCTCATTACTTTCCATACCAAAATGAAGACCTGATTCTGCATGTTTAATGTAATGCATTCAGACAGTCCCAGTGACTGCAGTATGTGTACAGCTAAGCCTTTCAAGACCTAAAAAAGTGTAGTTAATTCCGAGTACCATTTCACATCCTTCCTCATAAATAAAATAAACCCTACAGAAATTATTTACTCACTCGTCTTTTCCCAGAGGAGGTTCCAGGAGCATCTGAATCTACATCTACTTCTGCCACCTATAGGAAAGGGTAATGATTACATTCAATCACAAGTGACAGCATGTAGAATTAAAGCAAAATTAAAACAAAACAGTTAAGTGTTACTTGAGGGTCACACTTTCCTTAGACCAACTCATGAAACTCTGTTTCTTGTATTTCAAAAGGTGTTCATGAGGTCATAAAAGAGCACAGAGAACCCTAAATTTGGCATTAAAGGGGTACTGATTTTCTTAATTTTAGTATTAAGAAATTACAGTTTGGACACACAAACCTAAACCTTGCAGGTTCGGGATCTAAGATGACAATACATGAAGTACCTCGGAAGTTAATATGGGCTCTGTTTGGACACTGGGGGTTTCCCCCTTCAGGAAGTATTAAATTTCAGTTCACTGCAACAACGATTAAGGCAAGAGTAAAAACAAATCTTGTGTTTCCTTCACATGGAGTTGTTATGTTACTGCATGTATTCTGTCCTATTATAAAAAGCTGTGAATGATGTGTGAAGTTTATTCATTTGTTACAGACACTCAGATAGCAATCCGTTTTCATTCAAAGATGTGAAAACAATTACAATATTAGGGGTGCACTGATATATTGGTTGCCTGCAGCACGCAGGCAGCGAGGAGCAGAGCCCAGCAGCATGGAGAGCTGCGTGCAGCTGTTAAGTCCGTTGTGGTGGAAGGGGAGGGAAGGGACGTGGGGGAGGCAGATCAACACCCCTCACAGTAAGGGAGGGAGGGGGCAGGGGCAGGTGGACCAATATGGTCCTTAAAAATGGGCTATCGGTATCAGCTCCCAGAATCTCTATCAGTGCACCCCTATTACCAGCTCCTGCTGCTGCCACCACTGCCGTGGCAAGATTGCAAGTGCAGCAAGGGCCCAAGAGCCAGGGCTGCCATGAAGATCTTGGGCTGTGTGCAGATAGGATAAAGCGCTGTGCAAGTGACACTCCATTCTGTCAGGCACCAGGCACCTTTGCAAAAGTGTCTTCGTGGGGCCTGCCAGTACTGAGGCAATGGCATGCTCTGGGGGCTCCAAACGTGCCCAGCACCATTGATGCACAAGAGGCCGCACCCCACCCGCCCAGGATGGCAGCATGGAGAGCAGGGCTGCAGGTAGGAGCTATGGGCAAGGGAGTGACATGCATGGGGAAAAGGTGGTCACTACCTTCCTCATTGAGGGCCAGAGCAGGCAGGAGTGAGTGAGTGAGTGAGTGTTAAATGCAAACAGAGCAAACAAAAAAAAGGTTTTATTTATGTCAGTAGTTAAAACTGCTGTGCCCTATTACTAAATATAGGTTAATCGGATCAGCATCGGTTAATATACCTGGTTAATCATTGGCTATCAGCACTGGGCAAGAAAATCTTTATCGATGCACCCATATACAATAGTCTTAGAAACTGCACTTTTTAGAAAGGATAAAAAGGGAAATAATTTTTAACCCTGAAGCAATTTTATTAGCCAATCCAGGAAGTGGACAAAATCCATTATGGTGCCACTTTGAAGGTTGGGAAGACTGAAAATATGAACAATGTAATATTACAAGTATCCATTTTATTCCCTCCTCTCCCTTCTCATTAGCATTTCCTGTCTCTATGAGAATAAAACTTCATGCAATCAGATAAAATCCAATGACCAACCAGCTTCAAATAATGTTTTACTAAATGAGAAGAGTATATTGCCCAATACTTGCCATACCACTTCATATCATAAACAATCTTGCATCAAAAGCCAAAGTGATACTTAAAAATACCTACTAAACTCTTTACTCATTCCTTCCAGCCACTGAATAGAGTACACTAAGTTCTGGTGATTATATTACTGCTCTTACCTCCTCTTCTTCATCTGTACTGCTTAGGTCTTCTGCTTTCACTTTGTTATATAGTTCCAATATATCAGTACAACTCTGATCCCTTTGGAAAAAGGAAAATTCAAAATTAACTTGAGAATTTTTTTTGAAACTCAGAAATATCGGACTATAAAGAAACAAAAAGTGCTCACCCAATAAAGCGTAATAAGACATCTGTTACAATTTTGGCTGCTTTAACTATAGGACTATCTGGCTCATTGAAAGTCCTAGCATTGTGTTCAATGTATCGTACCTCCCACATCAACGCTGAGATTCTCCTGAAAGGGAAAATATTATGTTAGCTTTCCTTCTGTGTCTATGAAACTTAGCTAGAAAAGAAGAAGCCCCTGTTAGCCTAGCTCCAGTAAAAGGCAGGTTACCTCATATGGTAAGGCACTAGGCCTCCATCTAGTTGGTCCTTTGATACCTAAAGATTCAGCCAGGTTGGTATAGAACACACAGTAGAAACAAGCACAGCAACGGAATTCACTAAGTGATCCCATTCCTGGAATGGAAAATTGATAAATTTTTGATCTCTCAGGGAAAGCACCAGGTGCTAGAAAAGGAAGCATTCCATGTCTATCCCTACATAGATCATAAAAACTGAGATGCTACAGGTTTCAATGCAATAATACTAAATCATTTGTGCTTGCTGTACAGAAGACAAAGAATCTGGCACAAAAGCAGAAGAGAGGTGGTTAAGTCAATCCACCCTCTCTCATATTCGCAGGAAGAGAACAGTACAAACTCTTAGCTGGAGGAAGCAGTCAAGATTCAGAAATCTACTTTTGGCTTCTGATCAAAAGAGAAATTTTGTTTATCAAGACTTACACTTCAAAGATGCTGTACAGAGTTTCTTATACTATCCACATGTTGAAGGGATTTACTACATTACAATTACAGTATTCACTGGAGTTATCTATTGGGTGGCAGCTCATGGAACTAAGCAGATCATTCCAGTTTTAAAAAGGAATATATAACACAATTCATAGTAAACATAAAATTAGAACCCAATAATCAAACTGACCTATAAAATCTGTTTTCAAGTCTCTTCCTGATTGTGTTGAGGTCAGTTGGATAAGCAACTACAGTGCAATACATGGGATAGGCACTAAGATCCACTGGAACAGCAAAGGGGTTAGCAATTTCTAAAAACAAGAGGAAAAAAACCCATAGATGAGGCTTCATACATCATGAGAGTTAGAACTGTATTCCTCATAAAAGGAAATTCAACAATAATTAATGATTGAAGCAACAGAAAATCTGGTCAATGAACTGTTCTGAATGCCTATGGGATGAATATAATTTTCCCTGCATTTCAAAATGCATTTTTTGTTAAAAACTGCATTTCAGCCCTCCATTACTGCTGAAAAACAACATCTCACAAAAACATAGCAGCATAGGAGCCCGCTATCAAAACTGTAAATCAGTTTCCTTCTGAGTTAATAGTATTTAAATAACAATTAAAAAAACGGAGATTAGCTTAACTATTTGCCTAAAAGAATTTTATTCATTAATCACTAGAATCTGCTCCCACTCAAGTTAATAAGGCATTATTACTAACTGTAAGGGGAGCACGATCAAGCACTAGAAACAGATACGTACCTTTGGAAGGTACCTTATAGAATAAGAAAAGCTATTTACAATTATTTTCTTAAGGCAATTCTCCTCCTCAAAGTGCCATAGCTTCTTTTCTGCCCAACATACCAAGGGAAAGCAGTTGACCAATCCCCCGAATAACTCGTTCACATTCTTCATCTCTGGAATGGGCTCCCCATTCTCCTTCTTGGGGTTTGTACAGCAGAGCTGTTAGTTCTTCTGGGGTCACAGGAACTCCAGCACCGATCTCTTCTGGATAAGCAGCTACATGAAATGTAAAGAGTTAAAAAACAGTGAGCTACAAGTGCCAAACTTCTAGAATCTGTACAGATATGGAAGTTATAATTGAATTCAAAAGCATAATTACTTCCTTCTGGAATTGGTTCCATGTCCCAAGGACTCATCCTCTCTCTTTCATTATTGTCCCAGCTATTTAAATAAATAAAAAAAGATATTACATTCAGATACATACACTGGAATATTTATTTTTCAAATCTCCTTGATTGTGACAAGATTAGCTGGATAAGAAATTACAGTGCAATACTTGGGACAGGCACTAAGGTTCATTGAAAGAGCAATGGGTTATACAATTTCTCTCAAGAAACTAGGAGTACAGCAGTAGCGTGACCTTTTCATAAATGTATAAGAGGTGGGCCTGGGTCATCAAACAGGGTCTTAGGTTCCCTAAAGCTTTGGGTAGTAAAAGTAAGGGTTTGTGTATGGGTCCTACTGATCACATCTTTGTAATGTGTTGCCTCAAATTGTATAAAGTTAATAAAACCTAGTGTTTTGGAGATTTATTCTAAGGCAAAGTAATTTCTAAACAAAAAATTGAGAATGTTTTTGTAAGCACTAACGCAACTGAGAGATAGCTTATTACTTTTAAAAGAGTTTTTGCATAAACAAATCAGAAAAAGTTAGAATAAAAGAAGGCATAGGTCACTTTTGAAGGTCCCTTTAGTGCTTCCATGCCACTGTGGCTAGTGTCACAAAAATGAAATAGAGAAACCTGAACAGCTTCACTACATAAGAAACTATGACTCTCTAAACAAGCAGCACACACTGAGTTATTCAGCAAGAGTAGAAAGGAAAAAAAAGTTTATTTTACTTATCTGTCAAAAAATCCTTTACAAGAAGCAATTAAAGAAAGTATGCTGTCATGAAACAAAGCAAAATCCTGATTTATTTGACAACTGGCTAACAAAAAAAGAAATGTAGAAAGATATGCTTGTTTTTCAACAAGGCAAAAATGATCTGACAGGTGGCTCAAAAAACTATTATTTGAACTGGTATATTCAAAAATATATTTAGCCGTGATCTAAAAATAAAGTATATAAAGTGGGTAACTCAGTTGACTCAAAACTGTATTAACTGAAAACAAAACAAAAAAAACTGCAAAGAACTCTAGAATGATTCAACAGAACTGGACAAATGGGCAGCACATTGAAATGAATTCAGTGTTGACAAATGCAAGGGGTAATGTACTTTGAGGGATAAATCTCAGCTATTAAAAAACAATGCAGGTTTTTAAATTAGCTATAATTATTCATTTTGAAGGCAACACTGAACACAGCAATGGGTAGAAGAACTTCTACTGATTCTTTTAAATGTGCATTATTCTTTATCTTTAAAAATAGAGTCTCATTTGCTGTACATGCAATGAGCATTTAAAAAAACCAGGCAAACAAAATACTATGCACAAAACATGTACTGAACAATAATACTGAAAATATAGTCATGTCATATGAACTCCCTCACCTGGAATATTGGGTTCAACTCTGGTACCCCTTCTCAAGAAAGAGCAGAAATAAAAGGGGTCCAGAAACAGGTGAGGACAATGATCAGCAGCATGGAAAGACTTCCATTTCAGAAGCAATTGCAACGAAGGGGATTCTTTAGAGAAGAGACTAATAAATATGGGATATGCCCACATCAAAAAAATGGATGAGCTACAGATAGAACAGCTTGAGAAGAGTGAGGACATTCAGTTAAACTCAAAAAGAATTCAAGCTAAAAATGACAGAAAGCAAAACAAAAACCTTAAACACATACAATTAAACTGTGGAACTCACTGCCCAAAAATAATTTGGGCCACAGCAGACTACAATTTGGGGGAGGGAGTTGGTGGGGGGTGGAAAAATCTGCCTTCAAATGAAAATAGATTCAGTTACATTAGACGGTTTTAGTAAAATAAAATAAAAAAGCTTTATGCTTCAAAGTCTGACATCCACTAGCAAGGACAGGGGAGAAAACTCCCCAGTGTATAAGGTTATTTCATAGCTGACCACCAGAGGGGTTCTCCCAGGGTGCTGACCACTTCCAAAAACATGATGTGGGATTAAGCAGATCACTGGTCCAATTTAGTATGGCAATTCTCATAAATAAAAAACAAGGACCTCAGTGCAATTGTCTATCACTAACTAATATCAAATTCCATTTAGAAAAATCTATTTCCTGCACTGCAATCCATCACATTATTAAAGTTTGACGATTAGGTAGATAACAGAGAAAGATGGGCTGTTCCTTTATGTAAAGAAACAGAGTTCTCTCCCCCTCCACCATACGTAATGTAAGGATATATGTAAACACGCATAAAAATAGACCCACGCTGATATATACAACTACTACAAGAATCCTTACTGAACACAGTAGCACTGGAAGGAACTATCAGGATATTCTGCCTGGAAAGGCTGCTGACTCTCCACAGTTCCAAACCACCAAGCATCATCTATTATACTGCGAAACCTATCCCCTGTAATAAAAATGTGAAACTTAGCAATAGAGAGTAATACAAATGATAATCAATGTCTTATTAAAAAGTTAAAGTATATGTATAATTTACAAAAATATGCATCTCTAAGTAAAGTCACAGATTCTTATACCATAGTAGAGTATCTATAAACAGGAGCCAAAAACCCCCTAGGGAACTTTACTTTTCTGGTGACTGACAGCACATTCTTCCTAACATCATACCACAATCCAGCAGTAAATTCCTCTGCTCACCCTGGACTTATCTATTTTCTCTTCTGAAATCGCTCTCTCCCTTGCACTACTGCCATTGGGTCATTCACCTTACCACTGAGTATCTCAAGTACTTCCAACAGTCACCATAATGCTATAAGGTTCAACATCTACCAGAGGCAAAATATAATTCAGTGCTGTTCACATCATTCAATAGAGACCAACATGTCATCTTACCAGTGCACTGCTATAGACCGGTCTGGCTCTACAAAAGCTAGACCAATCTTCTGTCTAGGTATTTCTACGGCTCCTATCAACATAGCATCTAAATATTGTTGGTTATGGCATACACCTATTTATCAAGATAAGCTGGCATTTTTAACTCATAACTGTGTAAGTGACAGAGTAGCATCTCATAAAGCTTTTCATCAGGCAGTTGAAACTAAAAGTTAAAAAAAATGTACAATCATCCTGGACTATTTTACATTATGAGAAAACTGCCTGAAAGGGAAGTGATACATTTAAAAATTAAACCACCAGTAACAAGTATTTTTTTCTCATTAAATGTGGGCAAATAGAACGCATTTTGAGATTGAATTATGTCATGTATAAATACTGGATGCAGTTCAAACAACACATGGAGGAAGCAAAACAATACTTACCAATCCGCCAGTTCCTTTCTTTGGCTTCATTGTAAAATTGATGCAGCACAAGGAAGTCAATAACATCTGGCATATCATGGTACCTATTCAAAATAGGCATATAAATTACTCCTAAATTAAGTGCCATTTGCAATGGACATAGATGTAATAGGAGTATGTAGGCAAACTTTTTAGTTTTAAAGATACTATTTCAAGTTCTTTGCAGCAATGATGAATCTGTACATGATGAAGTCTATTGCAAAATTAGAAAAAAATGCATGTCTAGACTATCTGTAAGAACATTCTGCTTTTTTCAGGAAATACTTTAGCCAGTCAGTTACTCACTTAATGGAAAAAGATTCTCCAGTCATTTTTCCTGTGATTGGATCTAGAAATGCAAGCTTCAAGCAGCAGAGCGTTGGAGGCCCAACTTCATATTTAATTCCTACAGTCTTCACAAATTCTTGTTCCTAATTCAACACAGTGTAAGGCAAGATTTTTCTTATTTTATAAAAAATAATCATACAAGTTCACAAGATTTTACTGTTGGTAGAATCAGTAAGTACTTATAATAGTAACAGGATTTTATTTCCCATAAAGAGAAAGATAGATCATTCAAAATTGTGGTTACGGCTACATATCAGATTCATTTTTCTATTTTTCTCTGTCTTTTGATAAGAATTTATGGAAGAGCAGCAATAAAATGAGACAATGCCATGGATTAAGAACTGTGCTACAGTTAATGCAACAATTTATGGCAAAATGCAAGGACAGGAAAAAAAGAAAAAAACAATCACGACAAAAACCAGTAAAACTACACAACTCCAGTAACTGAATCATTGTTAGGTAAGATAATTTTATATTATAAAATAGTTGTAGAAAAACAACAAATTGCAAAAACTTAGGAAAACTAGCTTTACCTATGTAAGCAGCTCTATTGTTTTTGTGGGGCACTGTATAGGTTTTAAAGTATCTGCAAAACTGGATGCTTATTTGTTACTATCCAGTTTTGAAACTAGTGACTAATTGTAAGAACTGACATGTTCTTAAGCACAGTTAGTTCAATAGGACTGAATTCAAGACAAGGGGTAAACACAGATATCCCATTCCAGTCCGATTGTCCTAGGCTTTGACCTACATCAAACAATTCATTTTTCCATCACCTACATATGCAGTTTGAATGGCAACTAATTTGTATTAGCTGGGATTGTCCCTGGAAAAAGTGTTCTCTCAGATACTTTTCAGGTACTTAGAGTGGGACACTGAGCCTGTACATTTGTAATATCCTCAGCTTTGTGCAGAGAAATCCATCTGTTTTTACCCACGGTAACATTCGAAATTAGCGACATCCACTTCTGTTAGGGAAGACAACACACTAGTTAATTTATTTCAACTTCCTTCTAAGTTCCTACTATCAGTGACTTAATTGCTAGTATCTTTTATAAACAAGGAAGTCTTTACAACTGTAACATTTGCTAATGAACATTTAAAACATTTTTCTTTCTCATTGCTTTTAATTTTTAAATTTTCTTTTAATGTAGTAATTATTACAGTAATTTACAGATTTGGTTAACTTACCCTGAGTTCCATTTTGTTCCATGGTTGCTTTTGCATGTTAATACTGTAGATTTTGGCCTTCCTTACTGCCCGCACATAAGCTTCATGGCCTTGCCTAAAGTAGATGATCTTAAAAGAAAAAATAATGTATTGCATGCTAATCTTGGAGTTAATTCCCATTATAAAAATTTCCATAAACATTTCAAATATCATCCCTTTTAAACTCCACAGGATAGTTTCAAAGATGTTGGAAAACTCCTCTTGCTGATTTTTAACAGCACAAGCTCTATTTAGGCATCCAAGAAAGTGACAGACATGGACTTTTGAAATTGGAATCATAAGGGGAAATCACCCATATGCACACATGTAGATGTATGCAGGCAGGGAGGGGGGAAGAATGATTTATTTTCCCCTTGAGATCCATAACGTTAACAGGCTGTTAATAGGAGCTATGCGTGTAGAAAAAGGAGCACTAGCAGTAGTGTATTCATTTTCTGCAAAAACAGAACATGGGCTATTTTGAACGTGGCTCACTATAACTAACTCCCTGATTTAATGGTTTTATTTTGCAACAGTTTTAAATCTGACATAACTAGGAACACAAAGGATGCTACAAAAATACCTCATCTCCCATCTGTGGGACGAAGGGTGAACGACGGGGTATGGTATCCAAAATCCACTGGGGGGCAAGCCACTCTTCACTGGGTTCACCTTCCATTGAGAGTAATCCACTTGGTTTCTTAAATTCCATTAAATTTAGAACAGAAGAGTTATGTATGAGCATAATATAAGTTACTCCTTACAAAAGAGAATTAATTAAATATTAAGACCAGAGAAAATTCTGAAATAACTTATTTTATGTTTTAAAGGTTGACATCTTTGTTTCTCACTAACCAGTATAATGGCAGCCTAAGGAAGAAACTCAGATTTTGAATATGCATATAAAAGCTTAAAAACATGTTAAACATCTGCTTGGAAAAAAAGAAAACCCTTGAAGGTAAAGGTAAAAATAGGGAACTAATATAACTGCTTTACAGCCACTCCTTTGTTTGCCAGAAAAAGTCTAAGTGGATGCTAATCTCACATTTCTTTTCTACCGCTTCACTCAAAGATTTATGTAAAACTATCCTTAAAATAGCAATCTGGAAAATCCTCAGTTTAGAGCCATTTTTGTCTTCTATCAGCAATATCAAGTCATCATTCCTACCTCCTATCCAAATCCTTGGGCTGACTGGGAAATGAACTGGCCCCCAGTACAAATTAAAACAGATTAAGGAGTACTCTGTCTTAACTCTAGCTGGTAATGGCTCCAAGGAACATTGGACGAGTAAAGACTGCTGAGCAAAAATTCCTGCCCTGCTCACTTCATTCTTCAAAATACTTCCTGTACTAACCAAGGAACTTTTCAGACAAAAGAACTATCACATGGCCCAGTTATTCAGAAAGGTGTCAAACCTGGTTCATAGAAGTAAATATCATGTTCCCCCTCATTAAGCCCTTTGAAAAGAGATGACTCTGCAACATCCTAATTCAAAAGAACACAGATTTACCAAAACTAGCATATCTACGTTACAGGCCTTGTACAGATGTTCATTTCTACTGGTAAGAAATTCTTACCAGTAGAAAAACAGACCAAGAGCTAGAATGCACACACATTCCAGCTTCATGGCTGGACAGCTTCATAGGCAAGCTCTCCAGCCAGGGAGCACTAGAGGGTTGGCTCCCTGGGCCACCCCTGCCCTTAGGGAAGCCCATTACATTGACAGCCTATCCTTTCCTCTGCTTGGGAAGAGGGCAGGTTTTCAAGTGGTAGTTGGCAGCTGCTGGAAAGTGTGGAACAGCATAAGACAAAGGTGTGGACATTCTGCCACAGCAAGGAGTGTTCATGCTGGAGAAAAATGCACCCCTCTGATGCCAATCAGCTGATTGGCAAAAAAGTGTTTAATTTTTCAGAACAGGGACCCCACGGGGACAGCTGATTCCTAAGCAGGTTACCAGGGAACTGGTATTCTCTCTCCCCACCCCTCTTCCTTGGGGGGAAAGCAGAGAACTCTGGGATATCACGTGTTCTCCTCACCCAAGAGAAATGTACAGGCTTTCAATTTAGATTGGGAGAAGGAAACTACTCCTCATAGGTACAAGATCTAACTTTTTGCAGAAAAGCCAGTTCTCTTCCATAAGAAATGTCTTAAAGGTTTGTACAGCTCTCTGTCTGTGCTGAGAAAGAGGCTTCTCTCCCACAACATATGTAATGCTTACACATGGCCACAATAGCATAAGAAAATTAAATGCTCAAAATCTCACTCTGCTTTCAAATGAATTGTGATTATTGTGTTATCTCCCAGGCTTCTTTCTTTTGTATACTTGTTACTGGAATTTACTTTGAAAACATAACCATTTTATGAAATATTTAAACCCACAGAGCCAGAAAGATCATCATGGGAGGAAGAGGGGAGAGAAAAGAAAGGGCTTGTTTACCTTTTTTCTAGGCTGTTTGGGTTTCCTCCTTTTCTCTTCCACTCCTTTAGACTCCTTGATATTTTCATCATCAGAGCTGCTACAAATTTTCCGAGCTGCCTGTCTGGTTTGTCTTTTTGGAGGCTGAAGATTAATTCCAGCATCTGCTGTCCAGTCAGAATATTCACTTGATGAATCACTGTAAGTAAGAAAAAGTAAATAACTGAAGAAAAGGATGCAGAAAACACAAAACCCAATGCACATACAACCTTGTCTTTTACATATCATTAAGGCCCAATATTGTAAATTGCTCCTTGCACAGAAATTCCTTTGGCCATATAAAGCAGCTTTTGCAGGATCAGAGCAGTATGGATATGGAGGAGTGCCTTGAGGCCAAAAAGGTTATGAACCACTAATTCAGCTGATCCAGGATCTCATCTTGCCATGCCTTGCTCTTTCCACTGCTAGCCCCAGTTTGTACAGGAGAGGGCAAGGGCAACCCCGGCTGCCAAAGCTGTTCTTGCAGGGTCTTACACATCAGTGATCATCCAGATCCTCAGCCCCTCTTACCATGTGTGCCCTCCTGTCTGCAGCAGCGCACACTACTGGGAGTGTGGGGGTAGCCACCACAGGGGCTGCTGGAGGGCATAGGAAGGTCAACAGCGGGAGCAGCAGTCCCCATAGCTGCAACTGCAAGTACTGCTTCTTGCAGTACTTGCTGGGGCAGGTGCAGGACAGGGAGAGGAGAGTATTTGCCTTCTCAAAGGTGGGCCAGCCAGTGAGGGGACTGTAGCAGGTTCAAGCAATACTGCAGTTGAGAATCACTGACCTAAATGGTGCATAGTTTAAAGCAGGGGTATCAAATCATCCAGCTCTAGGGGCCTGGTCTGTGTACCCAATTAGACCCACAGACTGCCCCACCCATTTGGGCTGGACTGGCCCAAGCCAGCACGTAGGGCCAGTCCAATGTGACCTAGTAAGCAGCATGAGCCCCAGATCAGTTGTCTGTGCTGCATGCCAGGTCCAGCCCCATGCACAGAATGCAGCAGCATTTGCCAGTCTCAGTTCAGGGCTCTCACTGCACGTGGCACATAGGATCAGCACAGGATGCATGCTGCAGGGGCACCCATGCCAGCCCAGCCCTGCATTCTGGCATGGAAAATAGTCTGTGAACCTGACCTGGCCCAAGTGTCAATGTTCAGGGCTCATCTGCTGCAGGCAGCGCACCAGACTGGCTCCGTGCACCACATGCAGCACACTGGGCTGCAGCCAGTATCTGCTACATGCAGTGTGTGGTGTTGGTCCAAGATTCATGGACTGGATCTGGCTCACAGGCCATATCTTTGACACCCCTGGTTTAAACATTTCAGTATACTATTTCAGCTGCAAATATAACCAAACAAAGTGTCGTTTCATTGTAATGATCTCAGTTGTTTGTGGAAGGCTGCATGGACAGACTTTATTGCCTTCATAATTTCACATCTCTTAACAGATTTATTACTATAAACTGTGTAAAAATGTTGATTAACAGCAGCTGAGTCTTTAAAAGTATACAGTCTTGACTTCCTTACATCAAAATGATATATATATGCTGTATTTAATAATAGCTCATCTCCTCCAGACACAGAAACTCAAATTATTTGAAAAAAAGAAAAAAAGATTAAATTGTGTGCAAAAAAAATGCCAACAAATTAATATCACACAGCTATCAGTTTTGGGCATGCCAGCTAACTGCACCGATCTTGTATCAATATTCCTATTCAAATCATGCTAATATTTATGGGTCTGGGAAGCGGACTCAAAAATTAGCAGAATTTTGACATCTGAGCTGCTGTGTTTTCTTGTATACAACACGCCTTGGAATAAACTTCAGAGGGGCAAAATGAAGAAAAGAAGATCTTTCCTTATAATAAGGAATGGAGTAACAGCAACTAGGGAGCCAAGCGGGGTCACTGTTCTACTCCGTGGAAAGATGCATTTTATTCCTCGGTTCACCTAGAGTGACAGAAAATGCTCTTATCATATTTCTCACACAATGTGCACTCCAATTTTCAGCAGCTCTTTTTTTGGGAAAGGGATATATGCTGTGTGCAAGAAAACATGGTATTTCAAAATATTTCCTAATCCAAAGAAAAACTATACAAGATGCCAGAGGAAGGGGGGTAGAATCTCCAGAGAAAAAAGAAAAAGCAAGCTTACAGGTTTTTCATGCCATCTTACAAAGACACATGCCCTTGTAAACAGATTGACTACACATGATCAGTTCACTACTATATTTCATGGTCAAAGATGCACAAACAAATATTATATCCACTGAAGTACTTGTAGACTTCACTGCTTAGCCTATCTAGGGTATTTAAGACTATGACATAAGGTATGATTCACCGCCTTATTGCCTTGAAAGGGGAAGAAATGTGGACACGTTAGAGTGCAATAAGAGATGAATGAACCCTACTTCTGAAATTGTAGTCATGCTTCCAGTAATATCAGCCGTGATGTTAAAGCCTTTGAAAGACTACATAATCACAGACAATTAAGAAGAAACATTATAAGCATCATAAAACTACCTGGAACTGCTTTCACTTTGCCATGTAGCCACGGGATCATCCAAGGAGGCATCACTTGTACCAACTGTCTCATCTTCCTGTATTAAAGATAGAAGAGTATTTAACTTTACTACTGCAGCAGTAAATACTGTTTAGCAATCACCCAGAAACTTGAGTATTGGAGAAAAAAGTGGTCTCTTCAGAATGACTTTGAAGCCACATTTTCCCCCCTCATTTTTACTTACTGTAAGAGACTAGGCTAAGCAGAAACAAATTAGACCAATTTTTGCGTGATACACACAAGCTGTAATGGGTCATGTTACTAAAAGAGACTTATGAAATGCCAAGCAAGCAGTTCCTACAACAAATATATGTATATACAATGGCACAAAGAAGGGCTTCAGAAGTTAGAACAGAAAAATAATAAGGCTTTTTAAAGCATAATACAATTGTATGCGTCTCCATACTTGAAATATCTTGCTATTATTATAGGGGTGTAGTTTGTAGCTGTGTTGGTCTAAGGACACAGGCAGACAAGGTTCTTTGGGTGAATCTGATATCTTTTATTAGACCAACTTAAATAGTTGGAAAACAATTATTAAGCTTGCAAAGTAAAAGCAAGCTTAATAATTGTTTTCCAACTATTTAAGTTGGTCTAATAAAAGATACCAGATTCACCCAAAGAACCTTGTCTTGCTATTATTATGTAGTTTGACCACATAATTCATGTAAAACTAATGCTTTTTTCTGATCTTAGAGTTATAATAGCTATGGTATGACTTTTTAAGGATCATTTTAGCAATAACTCAGAGGTGGAGAAAGTAGTGAACATACAGAGTTTGCACAACATGATTCAGGGCACCTATACATGTCCCAGATGTCTGCTCTCACATGTGCCAGTTAGCACATGGTGGAGCAGACTATGAACTGAGTCTGCTGGAATGTGCTAATTAGCACGCTCCAGCAGCCTCCGCGTCACAAGAGCTTTAGTTTAGCTGTCATTTTGAAGCTCCGGGACACTGAATACACATGGAGCTGCAGGCGTTTTAATTAGAGTGGCTCTCAGAGCTGCTCTAATTAAAGTGCCTCCCCCCTCCTGTCCCCCTCCTCTGCACCCCGCCGAGCATGTGTAAAGTTAGCCTAAGTGTTCAGCTCTTCTTTTTTGTTTTTTTTGTTTTCCTTCTCTTAAGAAGAGGATGTTATTTCATCTGGGATACCTTAAATCCTTCTCTTGCCAGTATCAGCCACGTACTCCAAATCACAGCACTTTTGAAAGTTGCTGAACAGATGTTAAAAACTAGCATGGGTTCATGTATGTCCCAAATACATGTGCAATATGAAAACCTTCAGTTCTGTGAGATCCCAGGAAGACAAATATAAGAAAACAGAAGTAGCATTCAGACCGGGTACATTAAACTACAAACACTTCACAATTTTTTAGTGAGTGTCATCCAAGAAACAATCTGTTTTAAATTAGATTTGATTTTTTTATTTTTATATTTCTACCATCTTCAGAACTGTACTGGCACTGAAATAAATGGTTCATCTCCTTCCCAGACCAACTTGTTAAAATAATGGCACAAGTCCTATAGACCAGATGAATTAAATTCTTTTTCATAAAGGGAAAAACCTGAGTCTTAATGGTAATATTGTTTTGAGAACATCTGTACCACACTATCTATGAACAAGGAACTTCTTGAAAGAATCACTGGGGATTTCAAACCTCAGAGGAGCTTTCTGAGTCTTCCCGCACACGTGCATTCTGGCTTGCTCCTTGCTGATTGTGTTCTATGGTGGAGCGCGTTTGGTAGGCATGCTGGCGTTTGCGTTGGTTTCTTCTCAGGGATCGTCCACTGCCAGGCTGATAATCATTCTTGTATACAGGGAAAAAATATTAGATATTTTAGTAGTTAAACATGTAGCTCAAAAGAACACCTTATTAAAAAGGACTGTACACTGTCCGACTTGCAGAAAAACTGGAATTAAGCCATTCTTAATTTACTCTGCTATTGGAACATTTAGCAGGAGGGAAAGGACGGAAGAAATCCTCTCATTTTAAAGAACCTATTTTACCCTGAAAATTAATCATGTAAAAATACCATCTTCTTGCCAAACTTCTGTTCCCTCTGATATGCCAGAGAATTTCACCATTCTGAGAACTGTGCAGTTCCCTCAGTACTCTTATATAACCCCTTAATTGTACATGTAAAAGTACCACAAATGAAAATGTGTCCATGCATGCCAAATACGATTTGAATGAAACATACTTTCACACAGTCTCTCAGTTTCTACACTTTACGGTACCAGTTCAGACATTGTGTCCTGGCATAAAAGCACATTCTGAATATTCCCTTACTAAAATATTCATTGCTTTATTATGAACTTGAAAATATTCTAAAACTCTAATCCACAGAAGGGCCATAAGACAGACTGCTTTTCACTCATGAAGAGCCACTCTAAAGAAAATTAGGTTCTTTGTGGGTGCAGGAATCCATTCACATGTTGTGGGACCAAGATTTTGGTTAACAATGATATTTCCAGTTTTTTAATTTGCTCACTTAAAGCACATCCACCCTCCCACCACTAAGGATGCTTTATAGAGTTACTAACAAATTATACTGCAACATGCACCAAATTAAGAATGGAATAGCAATTAGCAAGATTGGAGCTCTTAAGTACCATAAACTATTATTTTAAAGCCCTCTTTACACATCATGTGCATTACACAATTACCTGATTAACTGCACAATTACTTTAGACTGGCTACCTGCAAATTAACTATGGCACCTTAAAAATGTCCAACCAGTTATAAAATTATTGCTGGAAAATGTGTAATACTTTTATAGACAATTTCTATCCAGCTTTAATTTGCGCATGTAGCCAGTGCCAGCTTGGCTAGGAGCCCCATCACCTGACTCAAGCTCCAGCTGCGGGGGCCCATATGCACTTACAAGCCTGGAAGCTCTCAGTTGATGCTGGCTCCCAGGCAGAAAGCACATACCCCCACAGCTGGGAGCCCCATCAGCTGACAAGGTTCCCAGCCATGGGGGTGCTCCACGTTCCCAGTAGCTGGGAGACTGAAGTTGCTATGATCACCCAGCTCCAGGGGTGTGTGGGGCACCCCCTTGCCTGGGAGATCACATCAGCTGCAGTCTCCCAGCCACAGGAGTGCATATGGCACCCCTGTGACTGGAAGCCCTATCAGCTGAAAGACCTCCCAGCCATAGGAACTTGCTTCTTGCCAGCGCAAGGGGAGCCCAGGATCAGGTACCAGCAGTAAGGTATGATGGGACCCAATTCATGATCCTACATCATGATCATAGCTCCTGCCATGCCACACTGATTATGTGGATCATGCATGAGATCCCATCATGCCTTTACCTGCATGTGTAGACGGGCCCTAACACATCTAGCAAAATTGCCATGGGATTCTGTCTAGTGCTAAACCTGGTCTCTATGCTTATGTTTCCGCTTCTAGAGAAATTTACATACCCTTTGTGAGGTGTGAGATGGCTTTCTCTTCTTTTCAACACTGTACAGACCAATTTCTATTTCACCTTTGGCAGCTCGGCGTTCTTCCTGAACCCTAAGTGCACACGGGAAACAAACATTAATTTTATTTGCACCAAACAGATTGACAGTCTAGTTACTGCATGTTAGAATGCTTTTTGCTTACTTGCCAAATACATCTACATCCTACTAATGGTACTCAGATATCACTTCTATTTTTTATTAGTGAAAAATCTCTTCTGGCATCATTTTCTTTCTAAGAAGGGGCAAGTTGGATAATCAGCTATGCTTTGTTAATGGCATTGAGAAATTATGATAAAAATAAAATATGTTTTGTGGGAGGGAGGGAGAATACCTGCCTGACCCCCCACAAAATGTTAGAGCCTTTCAGGAAGAAAGAAAAGTCTAAATACAACTGGCTACAATATGGGAAGAGAGAGAGATCTGAACTGGCATGGGAGAATTTAACTATTCTTTCAAAACAGAATGTAATCCTAATCTTAATATCTGAAAAAATTGAGAAACCAATTCCTAAAAAATGTAAAGAATTGCAGTAATCACCTAAATGCCACAGGATTTATTTTTCTTTTTGCAAGAATGCTGGGCAATACAAGGAACATTAGCATTAACATTATAATCTTAACTGGATTATAAAGAGGTACTGTTTATTAGTTTCACTGTAATGTTTGTATAGTTGATTCCAAATTAACAGCAGCTAACAGATGCATAAAGAACAAAGAAAAAATAAATGGCGTCTGTCCTCATACCTGTACTGCAAAGTTGGTTCCCACTGAAATTCAGCACTTTTGGCTTTATTTTACCTGCTAACCCCTGGAGGCAGCTCATTCACCACCACTCTTCTGCTCCAGGCCATGAGATCTCTCTCTGTGGCCATCTGACTTCGAGGAGCATTATGATGCATTTGCCGGACTCCCTCAATCTGACCACTCCGTCTGAGACCAACATTTGGTGGAGACGCTACATCCAAACTTGGACTTCTGAGAGCTAAAACAGAAAAATAAACAGTTTCCCTCTATTTCCATAACTATTTAAATAAAACCTAGAATCCAAAATTCACAGCTGGGCAGAATGTTTCCTCGCAGCCCTCTGCAAAGGGAACAACATAATTGAATTGTCCCAGGAATGAGCAGTCATTTTTTTCAATTACTGATGAACTGAAAGCAAACACCTGACTAGAAATGGCCTCTTACAATGGAGTCCAATACTCTACTATCACAGGCAACCAAATCACATAGGATTGTTTGCTTGGAAAAATGTGTGTGTGGGGGGGGGGGTGTTCCCTTTTTATTAGGTGAGAATTTTTTTGTCCTGATATGGAGATCATTGGGGTTGGGCTTTAAGAACACCTATTTATTAGGGCTGTGCAAAGCTTCAGACACTGATTCAATTTGGCGGAGATTCAGCAGCCAAATCTCCAAATCTGAATCGAATCATGAGACCCCTAAATCTCTCCGAATCAAATCAGAACCTTCCAAATCAATTTGGAGAGATTCGGATGTAGACACAAATTTGTATGTTTTTTCTATGTTGCTCGTGATCGCTGAGATGGTGGGGCAGATGCAGTGTCCCATAGGAGCACAGGGTTGTCCCCAGCTCACTCAGTGGAGGACCCCCCCTCTGGCCCCTGGCTCGGCGACTAATGCCTCCTGGGTCTGGGGGGGTACCTGGGGTTCCCCTGCAGCCAATCACCAAGCTGAAGAAGTGCAGAGTGGGGTCCCCGTACGCTCAGCAGCGGACCAGAAGTACTTCTACCTTAATGTCAACATAACAGTATATAAGTAGATGATATCAGTGGAATTGTGACAGACTAATGGTTTCTTTCTACAGCTAAATGCCAAGGTTGAGTATCAGTGTTTTATGAATAAATGTAGCTGCCACCAAGTGTGGGGCAGAGGGGGGCAATGGGGATCATTGGATCATTGCCCCATCCCCGCCTGGCACCTGCATGACAGCTATCGTACTGTGCACATGCAGCACAGCTCAGCAGGGCACCATGCACTGTCTGGGAGCTGGGGCAGCTCCAGCAGTCAGCTGAAGGAAGCCTGGCACCACTCACCCCAGCGCCCCCAGCTCCCAGGCAGCAGGTGGCGCCCTGCTGAGCTGCGCTGCACCCATGCCATGAGGCAGCTGCCACGCGGGTGCCAAGCAGGGAAAGGGCAATCCCCACTGCCCCCCACTACTTGGTGCTGCGCAAGGGGGTTCTCCCACAAGTGCCCAGAGGCCCCAATCATCACTCCTGCAGCCAGTGAGTATGAGGCTTTTTTTTTTTTTTTTTTAAGTGCCAGGACTAGGCTGGGGCCGGGCAGGGGATGGGGCCAGGCAGGGCAGCCATGAGGTCTTCTCCCAAAGCTCCCCTCGCTCGGGAGAGGCAGGCACAGCCAGAGGAGCCGCGGAAAGACCTGTGGCCGTCCAGCTGTGCCTGCCTCTCCCCAGCCTATCCAAATCACCAAATCTCTCTGAATCAGCGCTGAATCTTAAAAGCCGATTCAGCCGAATCGATTCAGGACAGTAATCCAAATCTCCAAATCAAATCACTGTTCTCCGAATCAGCCAAATCCAAACCGTAATAATTCCCTATTCACACAGGCCTATTCACAACCATATGGACTAAGGGTTTTTTTTCTTCTTTAAGTCAAGCTTGCACTCAGCAAATTTGAAATGCCACAAGGATCAGTGAGATCAAATAGGCTGGGTCCAATATCTAGGCCTTTAGGTTTGGCACCGCTGATTTAGATTGAAGTGAAATGATGTGTTCTTTTCTTTCACCACTTTTTTCCTCTTGCTTCATCACTGTTGAGGAAAGAGAGGATCCAAATGCATCGATCAGAACTAACCTTTGTCACCAAGAGACTGATTACTTATATTTAAATTATCAGTAGTTTACCTAAAAAGAGCTCATTACCAAATGTAAACTTTTTAAGAGCTTCTGATATAAATAAAGTGAGTTGTGATTGGCTGGCTTACACAACTCCCACATTATCTGTTACACTAAAGTAACTGCAGACAGTAAACTGCTTTGTGATCAGCTGCCCGTTTCATAAGGTGGATCAGAAGTCAAGTCAATAGAACAAGAACACCGTACTAAGGGAATAACTTGAGCTTTTGTTGAAGGGTGGGGTGAGGGGAAGACTAGGGCAAAGCAGCCACATTTATTCATAAAACACTGATACTCAACCTTAGGCAGACAAGGTTCCTTGGGTGAATTTGATATCTTTTATTAGACCAACCCAAATGGTTGGAGAATAGTTATTAAGCAAGCTTTCGGGTTCAAAAACCCTTCATCAGGCTAAGGAAGCTTCAGCAGTGAAGCTTCAGCAGTGAAGCTTCCTTAGCCTGACGAAGGGTTTATAAACCCGAAAGCTTGCTTAATAACTATTCTCCAACCGTTTGGGTTGGTCTAATAAAAGATATCAAATTAACCCAAGGAACCTAGTCTGCCTATGTCCTTAGACCAACACGGCTACAACCCAAACCCCTGATACTCAACCTTGGCATTTATTGTAGAAAGAAACCATTAGTCTGTCACAATTCCACTGATATCATCTACTTATATACTATTATGCTGACATTAAGATAGAAAGCACCATCTCTCTTCAGTGAACAAATGACAGTTAGGCAATAATATGATTTTTTTTTTAATTTTTAGAAAGCATTTGCAATGGAATTAATTATAGTCCAATAATCTTAAGTGTTCAGATGCTGTCCAGCTGGACCATCAAGTGTCAACAGTTACTCCTCATACTTTTAATTCTTCAATTCAGTTACCAACTGAATGCTAAAGTCTTTGAAATAGGTTATTAACACTGGGAAGAGAAAACAGAATACAGCAAACACAAGACAAGCCCACTGCATGTGCGAGTAGTACAGTAGAACCTAGATTCTTTATAACCCTCCAGCAAATGTGAGGGTTTCAGTAAATATCTGGGGTTATGCGAGGCCCACACTAAAGTTACTGAGAGGATGCCACAGCAGCACAGGACCACTAAGGTGCTTTGGTTGCCTGCAGTGGCTTTTATTTTAAAGGACAATGCTTCTCCTATCCACTGCAAAAAAGACAGCTGCTATGCTCCCACTGAGTAGAGAACCACTGCCTTTTGAAGCAGAAGCTGTAGCTGACAGTTCATAGGCTGGTCCTTAATTTGTCAACCTGTTATGAATTACAAATACTGTTATACAGGTTCTACTGTACAGCACAGCAGCCTCAATAGTTTAACATGTCTGCTGGAAATACAACTGGTTGAGACAAATGGGAAGTACTTACCACCATTAACAGAGTGGGATCTATTAAGTGGAGGATTTGGGACAGTTTCGCCTTCATTAATTAGTCTCAGATCTTGTTCTCTCTGCAGTTCTCTAATCATTCCATCAAGAATACTTTCATCCTGGTCATTGGTTTGCTGTCCAATCACCTGTTCAACTACTTCCCCGTCACCTTGGTAAGAAAAAAAGCAAGCAAATGATTAAATTCAATTTCATTAACAACCTAAGACTATCTAATTCAGTCCTGTAATAAGGTGGTCTTTCTGCTCTGCACTCAATAAGATCAGCAGGTTTTCCTCTTGCTTTCAATTAAGCAGCAGCAGCAGCAGAGGGTAAAAGAAATGCAGTTACACATATGCACACAATTCAGCATAACTATATAGTCACACTGGCCCTTGTGGTGTTTTCCTGATCACTGACTAATTACTTATTAAAAACCAATTTTAACAATGTAGTGAACTGCAGCCTGAATTGAACCAAAAGGTATCTTGCTCCTTTGAATATTTCTACACTAGGTGGTATGAAGACGCCACGAATAAAAATTGTATGAGAACACATAAAAGAAACAAGGAAGAGATATTGTTTAACTATCGTTTAGTTTTTAAGTTACAATGTAATTTGGGTAGCAACATTTCTCTTGTCATTTTCTCTCTCTATTCTTTAAAATAAAAAAAAACCTCTCAACTGGAAGACAAAAACCTGAAAACACGCATCTTCGGAATGAAGAAAAAAAAAAAAAGTGTTTCAGTCTATATCTTACAGAATTGTAAATATTGGGCGCATCTACACAAGGTGTGTTAATGCGCATTAGCTTAATTTAATGCATATTAAGGGTGTGCGTCTATACATGCGCACCTTTAATACACATTAAAAATGGTGAATTTAGGCTAATTGAGACTAAATTTGATGCCTGCAAATGCAGGCATCATATTTAGGTGCGATTAGTTAAAGCACATTAATGCACGTGTAGACACAACCCAGCACTATCTTTAGTACCTGGTCTGCCCAGCCACTAGGGACACATGGCAGGATTGCAGGGACTTCACATTAACTTTATTGCCAAGTGCCCTAACTTTAATGCCAAGTCCCCGCACATGTAGACACCTGCCAAAAATTGTTTAATGCACATTAAATTTAGTCACGCTTAAATGCACATGTATACGCGCCCATTATGAACCAAAGACACCCAGCCCACCAATGTTTGAGTTCTACAGTTTCTTCAGACTCCAACTCTGTCTGTGGTTCTGAGATAATCTACTCTACAGATTTCCATTACTTCCTTCATATTGTAATTCACTCCTCTCATATTAAAATTGGACTCAAGATTATGATTTAGCTTCAGAAATTATTACAGTTATTCTCTCTAACGTTGCCCTATATCATTCAGATACTTAAGACTTTTAGAAAACATACCATTAGCCACATATCCCAGCTGAGGAATGAGTTGCTCATCCTTACAATTCTCCCGTCCTGGCACCAAACGTTGATATCTTGTGGGATGAGGATTTCCATCCACATCCACCAAGAATGGGGGAGGCATGAGATGTGGAGCCTGTTGAGTCTGTTCATCTAGCACATAGTTATTTGCATCACGAATCAGTGGTCGATAATCCGTATGGAAGAACATTTGATCTGGAATCTACATGAAAATAAATTAAGTAATAGATCCCACTCAGTAGTCTGCATATTTTAGAATGGCTTCCAGAATAGAGACTGGTTAAAGCAATCTTGTGACAAAAAACAGATTCCCAACATAAATGTGTTCTAGCCTCAAGAATCTATCCTCAAAGAAAACTTCTGCACGGATCAAAATTCAGCAGCACAATATGCCCAAAAAAATTAGAAACAGGAGTATGTGCCTTGTACATCCTCTCTACAAGCCCTCTCTTTGGAGGACTCAAAGAACGGTGTTGCATTCACTCCTCTTGTTCCAGAGATCTGCCACAATGAAGAGGACAGGGTAGAGTTGCACCTTATACAGATCAGAGATGCATAAATGAAGAGGAGATAACAGGAAACAAACAAAATATTTACATGGAGAGAATGGTGAGTGGGGAAAAGAATGAAGAACCCTGGCACCAAGAGGATTTCAGAAGACTAGTGTCTCTCACTCCCAGTAAAAAATGGCTGTTACAGATTAGATAAAATACCTATTCTAATATTATAAAAGCCTTTGTCTGTCTGTCTGTCCATAATGCTTTAATCGCACTCTGACTGGCTCTCTCGGCAGCCAGTCAGAGTGCCCTACACATGACAGTGGGGACTGAGGGGTTGGAGGGGAGAGGGGAACAGGAAGGAGAGAACGGGTTACTGGTGGCTGCACCCCGCCACAGCCACCATCACCACTGCCAAAGTGGCAGGGGGGAGGCAGGGAGTGGCCTTGGCTCCAGCCCAAAGCAGCAGGGGGGAGGTGGGGAACAGCTCTGGCCCTGGCCTCAGCCCAAAGTGGCAGGGGGAAGTGGGGAACGGCACACGCCCCAGCCCTGGCCCCCACTCCACCCCCCCGCCCGCGATTCTTGATGGGCAGTTTACTAGTTAGTAAAGGTCTTGTTTCATTTAGTGTTAGCTACTGTTTGCAACAGAACTAAAGGCATACACACCAGTTCAGACTGTCATGAAATTTTCTGTGCTTCACAGGGGTTTGGGATAGGATTCAGGGTACACATTCAGCACCATCTGAGCTAAAGGTTCCTTTTAAAGCTATGTCCTTGGGAGGATTCGGGACAGCACACATGCTGCCTGCTCTCTGTCTGAATTCTGCAGAGGCTCTTTTGAAAGTTTTGCCTCAAGATCTAGAGTTATGGTTTCAAGTGCTTTACAATCCATGAAGAAACTGTTTTTACCAGCATTTGCAAGGAACTAGCATTAAGCAGAAGGAAGAGAAAAGTTGTAATAATTGTAAAAATTTTAATAAACAGTTAGGATAATATAATAACTATTCATGTTTGTCAACTATCTCCTAAACAATTGTTTGGTGTGATCAAAGGAAATTTGTTTATAGCATTTTCAGATTCATGTAATTACTTTTGAATAGTGCTAAAAAACATGGCACATTGGTGGAGTGGATGTGAAGGTAGGGTACTACCGGTGCAGTGTGGAGTGTGGGGGCTGAGATATGCAAAGACAAATATACTAGTGTTCTGCATTTACAGATGCTACAGAACTCCTTGCTGACTCGGCACACAAGTATGGTAGGACAAAGTCTAACACCTTCTCTTTGCTAATGCAAAACTCAGGCTCAAGTCAGCTTCAGTCTGGCCTATACTCAAACACTGAGCCTAATTCCAGACAATTCCCTCCAACATCTTCACATGTGCGGATAGAATTCACACATGCCAATAGAATTCTATGCTATTGCCTTAACTTACCTGTCACTAAGACCCAAAGACTAAGGTCAATTATGTCACCATAAGGCTACCAATTCCCCTAACATGGTATTTGGGCATTACCAAAGCATACTGCCAAGCACATCACTGAAATGACCCATACTTAAATCACCGAAGTACACCATCCTCAAATCACTAAGAGCTCTTCCAACTTGCTCCCAACTCTCCATTATTGTGCTTATCTAGTACACTGAGCACAAATGAAGCACATGCAGTAAATGCTGAAATCCATACCTAGAACAAAATGTAAGCCCCCACCCCCCCCGAAAACAATAATACATTTTCTTCATAAATACTCATTATGTATTTAATAAACCTCTTTCAGTGGTCATTACCAGCTCCAGAGGGTAAAGTTAAGATTGCAGAGCAGGAGTAGAATGTTGCCTTAATCCTTATTTCCTTATTTTAAAGTATCATTTAACTGATGAAGGTTTTTTGGACATTTAATTATAGAAGCACATGTAACAGTAGCAGATTTTTAGGATGCATGAAGGCATAATCTTGAATAACTATATAGTCTATTTTCTACTCACTTTGCACATGAAAACTTACAAAAAAACTTTTCTTACATTTGACAGAACAAGATAGAGACTAACCACCTACTTTGGAAAAAAAAGAACTTGCAGTAAATTTGAAATATTAATATCAACAGGTCTTAAATCTCTCCTTGTTCCTTCCTTAAGTTGGTTACAGACCTTCTTGTGAGTTTTGTAGAAAAAAACAAGCAATGTTTTCCTTACTAGGTTAAATTAAATGTATAAAAAGCTTATACTATTTTCTTTTTTTATGTTTGCCAGTCATCCCCTAAACTCATTCCTCAAGATTTGCTGTTAGATATTTAAAGCACATGTAACATTCTGATTTAAATAACGAGTGACTATCACACAATTCAGTTACCATTTAAAGTTCATCAGGGAAAAAGCACCAAGCCACAACATAAACACTTCCAACATAAAATCAGCCCAAGATGCAGAAGCTTTTCAAATGCAGCCAACCCACCTTTTCATAATATTTATTGCATCCAAAACCAAATAATAGCAGATGTCCATGTGAATCTGTGCAAGCAAAATGCTGTCCATCTGGTGAGAATTTGCAATCAAAAACAGCACCATGGCCTTGGCCCTCAATCTGCAATGTGGGAACACAGAATGTCCATTTTAAAATAATTTTTTTCTCTTTGACGCAAGCTTCAATATTAAGATTCCATCTGTCCCACTTCGTAAAATGTGTAGCAAAGTAGCTCTGCCTCTAAGTTTCAGTTCAACGTAAATTCCCATTTTATATCGATATGATGGATTTTCACTATTTTTTCCACTTTGCTATCTTTAACCTTTACTGTTCGGTTAAATTTTAACTTAACTTTCTACCTTTCCTAAAGTCTTAATGGCAATGCTGTTAAGCTTTCTTCTGAAAAAACTGATCAACAAAACTTCAATTAATTTTCATAAAAGATGCATCATACCTTTATATTCTGCAAATACAAGAGATTACTGAAAGACTTTCTATAATTTTAAAATATACATAATGAACAATGCAGATTTGTTGCACGCAAGCGTCTTCCCAAATCCTGTTATAAACACTGGTCACAATGGGTGCATCCCCATGAGCGTGCACATACAGGGGCACACATTTGCCGTGGGACAAACAGCAGTGGCACATATTTGTGCCACTGCTATTTGTCCCCAAGCATGCCCCTGCACATGCATTTTGGCATGTGGCAAAAGGGCCCAGGTGGGGTAGACAAAGCTGGCCCCAGCAGCTTTACTTGGGTTCCTGGGGGCCTCCTGGGGCAGCAGCGGTACTGAGCCAGTCACTTGGAGCCTGGAAAGCAGCCAGAGCATGGCTCTGATGGGCCAGGCTCTGGTTTCTGGCAGTGCATGTTCCTGCTATGTGCCCCGAGCTTCTTTTTTTAGCAGCAGGTTTGTTTGTTTTTTTCAACACTGGGATCTCCCACTGATAAAAAAACCCTGCCACGCTGCAAATTAGAAGTATGACGCATGGATACACATGCACCATGTGCAGTTTGCGGTGCCTCAAATGGCTTCAAGGTGTCACAAACCGCACATGTGCACTGCTCATGGAGACACACCCAGTGAGTTTATCACTGGGCTCACTACTGTCCTGACATCCAATTTTGTTCAAACATGAAAATATTCCTAACCATTCTTACCATGTTAAAGTAATTGCGAATTTTGGTTCCTTTGTCAATATCCCAAACAAAAATATTCCCATCATGACCTGCAGAAAGTATGATCCTTTGGTCAAATGGATGAGCTTCCAAGACAAAAACTTCATCATCATGGCCCTGTGATGAAAGCAAAGCAAAGGAAACTAAAATTTCTATGTAATAGTTCCCTGCACAGCTAAGTATTTCGCTCATAGTCCTCTTGACTCAATCATATGGCTGATTTTATTAAATATAGTCATCCTCATATCAATGGACTGCCAACAATGATCAGATATACAGCTGGGCATAGCTACCCCAGGCCCCCCCATCTTAGTGCTAATAAAGAGAGCAGCTTCAGCTTCCTCCTCATGGGGTTGGTTCTATTCCAGTTATGGCCATTAGAGATGTCTATGTCAGCTAGGAATCACCAGGGCACAGCACAACCTCAGTCATTTCCCTGTAACCTTGTTGTAAAGAAGGATAAATCATGGGAAAAGAAAAAAAGAAAAGCATTCAGCTGGCCTGCTTCAGCAATAAACTGTTCCTCAATGTTGGTAAGCATGGCACAATTTAGCCCTTAATCAGTTCTCATCATGTCCTGATACAAAAGGCCTTTAAAATTATTCACTGTAATTTTACTCACCGATAAACTATGAAGAAGCTGCCCTGTGGATGAGTTCCACACTTTCAAAAGGAAGTTGTTGACTGCTGTAATGACAGTGCTATCGTATCGATCCCAAGCCACCATAGTAACCTTTAGCTTAGTTATCTTGTCCTCCCCAGATGCCACGCTGTTCCTGAAGGAATTTGAAATTGAAAAACTAAAAGTAATACCTCAACATCTATACAGCAAAACCTATCAGCAGAAATTTGATCTGAAATTAATTACTGTCACACTACTGTATAAAGGGAAATGAACTGTGACTACAGATGAAAACAAATGGTTGCTCATGCAGTCATGGTATGCGCTCTGTGGAAGCAAAAGCAGGGCACAGAAAATATTCTACGCTATTGCAACTTACATTGAAATGCTTCTACTTTCTCTGAAAAGGAAGAAGTAATTTCTCTTCCTGTTGTTCATAAATGAACATTCTAATTTTTCCACATATTTTCCTGGAAGTGAGTGGTTTTCTTTTTCTTATCAAATATCTCATGTAAGGTATTAAAATCCAAATGGGTACAAGCTGGCTAAACAACCTAAATTACACTTAGATAGCTATTTTATTAAAAACAAAGCTATATAAGATACATATAGATATACTGCAATAGCCTGGGGAAATGTATGAAATTGCCTTATGGGTCTTTCTGATCTCTATTTTCTATGAATGTGTGTGTTCAAACACTTACTAAAATCCTTTGAACATGCACACAAAAAAATACTATAACGCTACAAACAGATATTATTTCTATCACAGGCTCAGCTGTGCTGGGATGTTTCCTGGTACAGCTGATGGACTGGCAGGTACAGACATTGTCTGGAGCCGTCGTCCTGCAGGATCAGGTTTACTGCTCTTGGGGCTTCGGGGGCCTGATTCTACGGGACAAGAGACCTGGGTACCTGGCCCCAACCTGGGGCAAAGTACCTATAAACATGGAATGGGGAACCTGTTCTAGAAATATGGGTTTCTACAGCTCTGCACTGTGAAACATGCACACTGGAATCCCCTGCCTGGGACTACTGGAGAGCACAGGCAGCCCCAGGCTGCAGGAATCATGCCATAACTGAACAGAAGTCTGCCATGATAAAGTGGCACAAACTATTAATAAGAATCATCAAGCTTACATTCCTGGTCATTTGGGGTGCAAGGATGTCTGTTCATTTGTATTTTTTGCTGCTATAAAAATGTTTCTGGTGCAACAAGGGCAACATCTGTTCGCAGTTTAAGTAATTGAAGAGCTAACAAGAACTTCAAATCTTAGAAAGCTACTGGGGAAAAATGCTGAGAAACAACTGAAAAAATATTCTGATAGTCTTACAACTAAGTCGGACCTTGGGACGAAACCATGAAATCCCAAAATATGTTTTAAATGGACATGGTAAGGAGGAAAAATAAAGGGACAGCACTCCCAGCTTTTTCTTCCTTGCTGCCATTTAACTGCAACTAGATAAAGGAATTTAAAGAATGTCATCACATGCATTTTTACTAGGACATAACCTACTGACATTCAGCATTGTAAGTGTATTTTTGCAGATCTTCAGTACTCATATTAATGACCGGGTGACCCAATCAAAATTAGTGAATTAGCATAAACAAGCATGTCTATAATACAACTATGAAGATAATCACACACAAGATATGTGTTCATTTATTTTTGTCAACTTTACATTTAAATGCCAATATTTGTAAACAATACTTCATAGTGCCAGAATCAATGTGCCAGGGCATCTTTTTGTAAAAATAAAGAAATCCTAGAAATTTCATAGCACATCATGCCAGCTGATGATAGACCTTTTGCTGAGAGGCAAGAGAAACATTTATTCTGTGGTGCTGGGGTGCTGTTGTAGCCTTGAAGGTCCAGACTGAAGAATGCACCGCATCAAAAGCTTGTTCAAATGTATCCCAACCATGTAGCTGGTCTAATAAAAGGTATCACCCAGACAACCCCTTGTCTCTCACTTTGTCTGTACATTTTTTTAAATGTGCAGGTAAGTCTAGAAGTGAGGTTTTAGTACAGAATCTTTCTAAGAGATTAACTCAATTCAATACTTTGCCTTCTTCTATAAAACAGGACTTGCCAACCAGAGAAAGAAGAAAACTGCTAAAACAATATGTTAACATCTTAATTTTGATATTAAAATCTGCAACAAACTTTTGTCATGTAATGGACAAGTCCATCTAATTTTCAATGTGTGTATATACTACAGGAAAAATTAACTTTTAATCACTTTTAAAGGGGAGAGGGAACTGCTGCTCAAGAGCATACATAAGTTATTAGGACGTAATGGTTAAACCTGCATGCTCCTGCAGCAGTTCTCTAAATTGCTGTAACTTTAACCCAGAATGAAACAGGGTTAAAGCTGCAATGGTTTTGCTACAGGAGCATGCAGAGGTAAGAGTTAGAGCCTAACACATCCTATAGTATCATTTGACATAGCAATAATTTGTCATGTCTGGCTACACCCTGAAATTAACATATGAGAATGCAGTTTTAAAGCATATTAGTAGATAGAACATGTTGTTCTTATGCATAAGTGAGGTTATAATACACGTTACTGGGTTTTTCTCTTTTACCCTGTCATTTTAGTAGCCATATCCAAGACTATACTCTTCCAGTCCTGCTGCTGATAGTGCCATACTCTTGCTGTTCCATCTCTGCTCCCACTGACAAATCTTAAGCTGTAGACAAACATGAGGGGGGAAAAAAAGATGTAATTTTGAAGGTAAACCACTGCGTTTTTTGGTCTGATTACCATCTGTGCCTCCCAAGCCTTTTTCTATGGAGTTCTCCCTTCTTAGTAAGGGTTTGTCACTTAAGGATTGGCCAGTTCCTTAACAGACAATTGCTGGAAGTCAGTGGTGGACTGTGGGGTACAGCGTTCACCTAGGTCTTCATGAAAGTTCACCAAGATCACCCTTTTTTATGCCATTATACAATAAAATACATCTATATTTCTTGGTTAAACCTGTACACCCAAGTATGTGTGTTTTTAGTCAGGAAACTTTATTTGCCTTTCTGGTAAATTACTGTCAAAGAAAACTGGCAGCGATACAACTAGCATGCCAGTAGCAAAGTCATTCAAATGGCATCAAACCCTGATATTTAAATTTTTACAGTACCTATTCCATGTATTGTTTGTGCATCTTTGATCTAGAGAGGATCATTTAAGACAATGAGGTTTCAATTCTTGTATAAGATATTGTACAGTACAAAACAGTTTACATACCACAACATTAATTACATTTAGTTATAGCTAGCAGATGGTCTTGAAGTGAATTCAATGTTGTAATTCATATATTCTTCACATGTTTTTAAGTGATAGTCATAGATCCCTTGAGAAGCTCATAAGGGCAGCAGGAGATAAAAAGATAAATGTCCAGATTCTGTTATACATTTAATAGATTAAAATGGGGGAGAGGGGGGAAGCATGCCAAATTTGAAGACAAGTAACTAGCTTTCTCTGCAAGCTGAATGTTTACATCTTGTATGTAAAAAGTTCGGCATTAGCAGTATAACATAACCTACATAAAAATGTCACAGTCATCAATGAAACATTCTTCTTGCAATGGTAAAATAATATCCCAGGTTGCACAGTTTATGCAATTGAAGTGCAACATTTTTACTAATCCAACATATCTTCACCCATGGCTACCCTTGTCTATACATTGTTTTAATAAGTCATCTTACTTTTTTTTAATCTGGTTTTCCCGTAACAGATGAAACACAAACCAAAAAACGCCCCCATAAATGTGCTTATACTAGGTAGCTTACTTCTACCCAATTTTATTTCAAAGAATTATGCAGCATAATTTTCAATGGGATGTGTACTCCCTACAACACTTATATCAGCACTATACTTTCAAAGGTCTTGCAACAGTAATACTGGTATAATATATTGACCAAAAAATCCTATGTGGGTAAAAACTACACAATCAAACCTACATGGTTTATTATATGGTTTATTCTAGCTATCCCACCAAGTGAAGCAAACATCTACCCTAGTAGTGCTCAATCTCTGGACCACAGGGCTCCCCCAACAGGTCCAGAATTCAGCAGTCAGGGACCGGTGCCAGCACCAATTACTGAAGCATCCACAGCTGTCACTGCTCCCTAATCACCAAATTTCCAGACCTGTGAGCTGGATGACACACTCCACATGGGGTCTCTCTAGCACCCAGTGGCTGAATCCAGCGTGACCAGGTCAGCGTATTGGGGTCACTCTATAGCCAGATCCTGCATGTGGAGCCTGGCCAGCTCACAGAATTGCTCTGTGGCCAGATCCAGTGTGGGACCCATGCTGGATCAGGCCCATGGATTAACCCTGCTTATGGGATCCGGCCCACAGATGGGCCTCAAGCCACTCATCCTGCCCATGGGGCCACCAGTAATCTACAATATTGACTTTTGTCAGAGCAGTTGTGTTTTGGTCATTAATTAATGTGTGTTACACCCCTAAGTACTAAAGCTACTCCAGCAGAAGTCAGGAGTATAGACCTGGCAATAAACACTTCTGAAAATCCCACCATGAGGTATTTGATTAAATCAGGGCATTCTGGCTTATTCATCTTTGTCTTCTGATGCAAAAGGTCTTGCAGGATAGAGTACCATGTTTGCTTGAATCCAAGATGAGGTCCCCCCCAGTGAGCATGGGGGGAAAAATAGGCCTCATTTTAGATTCAAGTACTGGCCTGGGACAGGTAGCAGCTCAGCTCCAGCTCTGATCTGGGCTTGGGGCTGAAGCTAGAGCCGAGCTGCTGCCTGACCCAGGACAGCATGGCTCATCTGGCTGGGGAGAAGGCATGTGGCCAGAGGGAACAGGAGAGACCGTGGGGTGAAGGGGACCTGCAGCCTGTTCCCCCTCTGCTTGCCCCCCATGCCTGCCCACCCACCCTCTGTCCCCACCTTCAGCCTGCCCCTGTAAATTTCTATATTTTCTTTTTTGTGAAGGGCCAAACATACTGCCAGAGGTAAGCACATAAGTATGAATAATAAAGCACACAAGAGAAGTGACAGCCAAGATATTAAGGTTTTATAACCTGGCCCTGCAACTGGCTTTCCACAGGTGAAACCAGTAAAAGGATAAGGGTTTAGAGAGTAGGTGGTATATATATACCACCTACTCTCTAAACCCTTATCCTTTTACTGTACCTTTTACAAGTACCTCATCTACTGTAATACAGTTCTAAGTTCTGTAACTCACAGTTCCTACCACATACCACATAAGCTCAGTGGGAACTATTTCAAACTAGGGAACATTAAGACTACTGCATTTCATTGATATATGGTATTAATGACTCTTTGTGCCTGAAAAGTCAACCTATGAATCAATCTATGAATCTAAGTCCAATGACTTTTAAGGGAGAAATACCTCAAAAAATGTGGTACTCCAATAGTACACAGGATCTATATTCTTGTGAAAAAGCTGAACTGCAATATTGCCTTACTGTACATTACAAACAGAATATTTGAAACCATTGGGACTGGAAGCATTAAAAAACAGAACTCAATGTTGCTGAACTCAAGGACAAGGAAAGGCCTTTTTGCTTAGTCAAGCCATTTTCCAAAGACAGAAGAAATCATGCATTAAAGATTTAAGTTAGGTAGTGCCATGTGGATATCTTGGTTTTTTTTGTAAAAATATTAGCGCTATGCTGTAGGAAAGCACTTTACATTATGCCAGTCAATGACTATTTTTTAATTTTATCTGATGCAAATTTTGCTAGTGGCCTATCCATGTTATATTAAAGGTATTTTATATTAAAATACATTTTAATATAGAAAAGGGATCCATTTTATATTAAAACAGATATAATCCAGTAAACCGTCATCTTAATCTCAATATCCTGCTTAAAGAAGGGAAAATGAGTGCATGATGGAATAAAGATAGAAAAAAGAGAAAAAATCATCTTTTCATTCAGTCCTTTTGGTACAGTAGATACAGTAATAAAGTAGATTGTATTAATAGGGAGCTGAACAGAGTGCACACTTCCCCTGATATCAAGCAATTCTTCCTTGTTCCCAACTATTTGCCAAGAAGGGACAGAACAAGCACTGGATGAAGGTGAAGGACACAAGTAGCCTCCCCTTTTGAATCTCATTGTAGGAACCTCCTGTCTGGGGTCTTGTGAACCCAGCATTCATTCCTGCCTGTGGCAGGGGGTCAGGCTAGATGATCTGTTCAGGTCCCTCCTGACCCTAGCTGCTATGAAACTATGACTACGAAACTGAGAAAAATATAGTCCTGAACTTATGAACTAACTAAATCATTACTATACTCTTTTCCCTCTCTCCCTCTTCAGGGTCTGTGGGCATGGCCACAGTGCCTCATAAAACTGCTTGTCAGAGCTGGCTATTTTCAGTAACTATACTCTCCTGTGCTTCTAAGAGCACCACATGTCATTGTGCCTGCTTTCCTAAGGAAAAAGTTTCCTCCAAAAAGGTACCAGCCCACACTGAAAACACCATACACCTGGGCCAACCTACATATCTTTAAACTTTCTCTAATATGACTGAAGCCAGAGCTAACAATCTATACTCTATGTTTTGATTGCATGCACATTTAATTAAGTAGTTATTAATAAGAAGGAGTTATTCAGAAATTTGAGTTCAGTGTTCCTATTCTGGCTAAAAGTACAGACATGCTACCAATCCCACTAGGCACAAATCACGTATCACTCCTATTCAAGTCAATAATAAAATATTCAGCATCTGCAAATTCATCATGTACTACAGCAGGAGCCTGGCTTGTTGGACCGAGTGCATATTTATGATCTTTTAAACATCTCAGGTGGGGCCAAAATTTAACATGCGTATTTGTGTTGAACAGCATATTACTGTGCAAGTAACCCCATTGTAGGCAACAGGGCTATTTGTGAAGAAGCTCCTAAATAAGAGTAGTCCTTAATCTGTTTTTTTCTAAAGAACTTTGAAAAAAAAAAAAAAAGTAAGAAGTTAGTCACAGCGTATCGTTGGTGACTAAGACAGAGGACAGTGTGTCCAGACTCACAAATGTGTCACTGACTTGACATGTTATCTTGAAAAGTTAGAGTTCTTTGGCAAATTAGCTTGCAGTGACATTCATACTGGAAAAATTCCAGAATACCTGCTTACCTGTCACCATTGTTACAGAACTGAACTGCAACCACTTTGTCCTAAAAAGAAGCAGAAAGTATTCTTTAAGTTTGAAATCTTTGTAATTAATGCTTTAAGATGAACTTTCAATTGGTCAAATTGCATCTTTACATGTTTTTTCCTATAAAATTCAAGAATAAAAAAATTAAGGATTTGGAGTTAAATTTTCCCCAGAACAAACATATAGGGCAGAACTTTATGATGTCAAAGGGACTATGTGCTGCTCAAGAAGACAGATTCTGGGGCTAGGGACAGAAGTTACACATAAACTGGTTTAAGTGATCATAAACTGGTTTAAACCTGTAACAGAACAGAAGTTCACGCACATAAACCAGTTTCAAAATGGCCAAAACTGGTTTAAGATAAACCTGGTTGAACGTAGTATCAGACTTCACTGATTTGGGTCAAACTGGCTTACAGAACTTCTGTCCCAGACTCCTTCCTGGTTTAAGCTAAATCAGTTCCCCAGCATCCCAGCATGCTTTCCAGCCCTGGGCTGGGCTGTGCTGTGCTGTCTGCTCCAGAGAGCAAGGCTGGCTCCATCCCTCTGCACTCTAGCTAGAGCAGGGGTGGGGGCATGGCCAGATGCTGGCTTAGCATGGCCCCCTGAGGCAAAGAGGGTAGGGAGAGGATTTATTCCCCTCTCCCCCCGGGACCCCAATCAAGGTCTGCCTGGCCAGGGCACAAAAGCCCCTGTCAGGGTTTCCCACCTCACTGCTCCAACAGTGGGGGTGTGGCTAGATGCCGGCCGGCATGGTGCAGACCCTGTCCCCACCCCCACCGGTTCTTTAACCGTCAAACGACTGCCTGCACAGCAAAGGTAGCTAACACCTTGTTAAAATGTTAATCCAAGAGCCATCCAGACTGCAATATGGGGCTAACAACTTTGACTGTTTCTCAATTATTGACCCACCTACCTAGAAGAATGTGTTTTCCTTTCCAGAGACTTATTGGAGGAAAGGACAAGATAGGACCCTTCTTAAGGAGAAGACTCTACCAGCTCTCACCTCTGGCAGAAACTAAACTATGCAGTTGATAAAGGCCATGAGGGAGTGGGAAGAGGCTGGGGAACCAGGCTGGTCCCCTGCCACCTGCGAGCACAGGGCCAAACCCTGCAGGACCAGACTTAGAAGTGGAAGGTGTTCACAAAGACCTTGCACAATCATCACACCTATGTGCTGGAGATGGAGGTAAGGGAACAGGAGAGGGTCACAGACAATTTGAGGGCTGCAGACAGCTTGACCAAAGAATGAAGACAGCTACATTTACATTATAAAGCAGAGCCTGTAAATGGTGGGAATGCCCCTAAACAAAGCCTTTCTGAATACCTGCCTGTAAGGAGATGCTCTGCCCTTAGGATTATGTAAGACTTATGCAAGGCTTTCTCTTGTCCTTTTGGTTTACATTCCATTTTAAACTAAACTAAGTTGTGTGTGCTCTCACTGTGTTTCACTGGGCTGTATCTTAGCTTAGGCAAAGATTTTGGGTTGTGCTTTGTTGTATGCTTGAGTTTGCAAACTGGTGTGATCAATGTGTGCTTGCTTCAAAGAAAGGACACCTCCCCACACCACCATCCATAGACTGCAGCTGGTGGAAGGGGATTTAAACCCTCACCCTCCAATGGCCTGGGGCCTGGTCATGCCCCCTTCACTCCAGCAGGGAGGGATGAAAACTTTTTTGAGGGCTTTCTCCCCTCCCCTTCGGCAGTGGCTGGCAGCGGTGCTCTAGTACCCCCTGGCTTCTGGCTTGAGCCATTGCAGGCATATGACTGCATTTCCTGATTCAAAAGTAGACAAGGGTTTTTTTGGTAAATCTGATGTCTTTTATTAGACCAACTCAAATAGTTGGAAAAATTCTTCTTAGCAAGCTTTCGGGTTTTCGAGTTTTCAACCCGAAAGCTTGCTAAGAAGAATTTTTCCAACTATTTGAGTTGTCTAATAAAAGACAACAGATTTACCAAAAGAACCTTGTCTGCCTATGTCCTTAGACCAACACGGCTACAACCTACACCCCTGATTCAGAAGTGACTGTCTGTCCATTTGTTAATCGGTTCAATCTGTGCAGCTTAGATTAACCTGCAAAGTTTGAATCAATTCCGGCTCGGGTGTTTTTAATGTCGATCCCTAGCAGTTAATGTTCCTATACAGGCTCCCTTTGAAGAAGGGATGTGCTGCCAAAAATGGTGGTATAAGTTAGCCTGCCAGAAACTGTGTGAACAGAGGCAAGACATTTATCATAACCACATAGCTGAAAGGACCAACTGCCCTTCCCAGCTACCAAGAACTAGAAAGTGCCAATTTCCAGGGAGGATACAGAAGGTTGCATTTTAACTCAAAACCATTAGGACAGGCTTGCAATTTTTTAACCTATTATTAAAAGGAGGTTAAATTATTTTGTTGAGAAAAAAAATATTTGGCAAATTTCAGCCTTATTTCTATTTTAAATTGTTCAGAACCTGACATACATTGTTTTTTACACTGTATTCATGAATATTTACGCTTATCACAAAATGAATTTGTCACACGTATTTGCTACTCAGTATAACCACTAGATGACTGGTCATCTTAGTTATATGATATTGTTTCTGGTCCCTGACAGAACGAATGTTAAAAAAGTGAGAGTGTGTGTGGAAGGAACGGGGGAAAAGGAAGAGAAAAAACACACGATGACGTTCCTGATCTTCTATTTTCAGACAGTGTCTGACAGCAGTCTGTGGAATCCAAAAAAGCAAAATTGGGAAGATTAAGAAATTACAGTTAGAAAAATCATTCTTAGACTTGTAAATTAAGTTATGGAAAAGGAGGTCACTGTGTTCTGTAAAGTCATTTTTAGATTCACTTTTTCTGAGAATAGCCCCTTTATTAAGCAATTGGATTGAATCAGTCACTCCAAATTTCCAAAGAAGTCCAAGTGAGAGGCTCCCAACTCCCACTGAAATTCAGTGAGCAATGAGCACCTGTTCCCCTCAGGCCACAGTCTATTCTTAATGATGTTATTTAAATGGATAGCACAACTACTCAGCTGCATTGATAAATGACTCAAGTTCCTCACAAGTAATAGCTCTATCCATGTTTTTGTAAAACTCGCCATCAGTAAACTTACAGGGAACCTATGATGTTAAGAAACATGGTCTACATGCCAAGTCCATTGACTGCATTTAGTAACAAAAGAAAGGTATGGTGCCAAATTAATAATTCCTATTTTTTCTATCAGTTCTCTTCAAAATCAATTTAAGAAATTCACAATTGAATTTCTTGAAATTCTGATATAGATAAATATTGTCAAAATTTGTGTGAATCACATTCTTAAAAAAATGCTAAAAATTTAGTAGACTCTTCCTTTATTTTAACTAAAACCAAAAGGAGTTTTTAAATTGTCTTTTCTTGCTATGTTTTGACTTTTGGAATTCACATATTAAGACCAGAATTATTCCATTCTGCTCTCACTGAAGGGGTTTCTGGTCAATATCAGCAAAGTCAGATATTTATAATAAAATTAAAGGGAGAGAAGGAAGTCTGGAAACCTTGTTTGGTTCTTTGCTCTGCCAAAGACTTTTTATAAAACTCTGGACATATTCCTTAATCATCCCTATGCCTCAGTTCCCCATTCATAAAATGGGATAACAGCACTTCCCCACCTCACAGAAATATGATGAGGTACATGCATTAATTTTTCTTCAGACACTATAGTAATCTAGACACACACACACACACACACACACGTATCTAAGACAGACAGAAAAGAAGTGAAATAGGATATGCAAGACAAAACCTAAATGGCTGGGTAAGTTAAAAATGGAAAAAGATTTAATTTCCCATTCTTCTCTTACCGTATGGGACTCTAACTCAGCAATTTTCTCTGGAGATTCCAAGCCCAAATAATATATTCTTATCACATGATCAGTGCTACCTGTTGCAATGAACATGCCACCTGAAAAAAACAGTATTTTCTGTAAGAAAAAGCCACCAAAGAGTTACAGACTTCGACCATGTCATACGGTTAAGGTATCATAATTACCAGATTTACACTAAGGATTTTCACTGGAATAGAACTTGTTTATAAAAAAATAACATTGGCTTCTTTTTTAATCAACACCTTCTGGGACTAGGTAGGATTCAACATAATTCCTGCACTTTCATATTACCTCTAGTTACATAATCACTTATTTTTTTCTGTGGGGCTCCAGCCTGTCAGTGCATGAGATGGATGGGCTCCAACTTTTCCTTTCAATGCACACACACAAAAAAATAAATAAATAAATCACTGTATTTATTTTTCACCATAACATCTTCATACAGCAACTGAGCCTGCTCTAGCCTTGGGGCTACAGGAGTGAAGCTGCGTTTTCTCAGTTAATGAACAGCTATTCAATATTTTTTTTATGCCTCATCATTTGATATTAATATGGCATGGGCCACACAAGAAACAAAAGGGCATAAAATAAAATATTGAAAAGCTGTTCATTAAGTGAGAAAACCCACCTTCACTCCTGTACCCCAGGGCTGGAGCAGGTTCAGTTCCTCTCTGAGGATATCATTGTGAGAAAAAAGAAAAGAAACCATGTAATACATAAACTTGGATAATGTCACAAATAAGAAAGCAGCAGGAGATACAGGTCAAGGGAACTCTGATTTCCCAGTTTGGAAATAGATCTCACAATACAAGTTGCAAAATCAATTATTCAAACCGGGACAGCATGGGCATGCCCAGAAGAGTGCACGCGTGTGCTTTGCAGCACCTCGAAAGCACATGCAACACACGTGAAAGGGAACATTAGATACTGGGAACTCCTGCCATCTAGGAAAAAAATGCAGCAAAGTAGCACGGTGGGGCACATGGCTGCAGCATGTGCCACCTGAAAACGGAGCCTGGCCAGCCAGAGCCACACTCCAGCTGCTGGCCAGGCTCTGAGCTCACAGACTGCCACTGCTGCAGTCCTGGGAGGCCCCAGGACCCCAGGTAAGGCTGCTGGGACCAGCTCACGTGCTGGCCCCAGCCTCCCCTATCCCACCCAAGGCAATATGCCACATGCCAGAGCGCACAGGCATGCCTGGAAAAAAGTAGCAGTGGCACTTGTGCCGCTACTATTTGTCCCTGGGAAAATGCACATTCCCGCTTGTGGGGATGCAGTCCATTTAGACAGATGCTTCAATAAAAACTTAAGCATTATATACTAAGTTTCTTTTTTTTCCTGAAACATGCAACTGCTAGAAAATCCAGAAATGAATTACAGTGTACATAAAACTTTATAGCACTGCCAGCATTACAAAAAGGTTCTAAATTGTAATATTTTATAGAATGCTGTGGTAAGAGTTTATAATATTATACAGAAATTTAAAAGGATACAGTTTCTAAAGAGAAATTCATTGCGAGTGAAACAAATATCTGACTGGAGACAAAATCTGGCCATAAAAAATTAACACCTCCAAATTACAACATTTTTTATTTTCTCTATTAGCATCTAAGGAAGACAAAACAGATCTTTCCTTCTAGATTTTCTATTGAAGAATTAGCCTCACTGAGCATAGAAATTCCCATTAACTGTATATTTAATTTTTTTTCAAAAAAAAAAATTCCTTACTTGCAAGTAAACCTTGTTCTACAGAATATCTAAATTCTCCTAAATACATAATCTGTACATTTGTCAGGGATGGTTTAGCCAAGGATGTTCCAGCCTTGAGCAGCAGTCCTTCCAGCCCTATTTTCCTGATTCTGTATCTTCTTTATGACAACTTCTTATACCAGAAAGAGCTGATATTTTATTGTATTTAAAGATTACTAAGAATGATAATCTTGTTACCAAAATTAGTTATTCATGAAAAACCTTTAACTCCCATACCTACCAGAACTGAAAGATGAACAAGATATCTGAACGCCAGGTCTGGATCTTTCAGCAAATTTCACAGGACGATCCCTAAATGCAAGAGTACAACATTTTTATTTTTCATTGCTTTACCTTAATACAACTTGAG
>NW_005842305.1:188318-220441 GCF_000455745.1 Alligator sinensis | reverse complement strand
GCGGTATCATTATTACTCAGTGCTTAAAGTTAAGAGTCATTTTTAAATTCCTTTATTTCAGGATCTATACCTTGGAAGTTTATTATCATTTAAATATATTTTTTAATTAATTTTCTTAACTCTCTTTCTATTTTTATGACTTAAAATGACTATTTAACCTATTTAATATTTTGTTTGCATTCAACAACTCAAACATATTTAAAATAGAAACTGACAAGCCACTAATTAGTTTATAATACCATCAAACCCAAACACTCATTAGGCATCAAATTCTAACTACAGATGTGGGCAGACAAGGTTCTTTGGGTGAATCTGATATCTTTTATTACACCAACTTAAATAGTTGGAAAACAATTTTTAAGCAAGCTTTTCAAAAACCCTTCATCAGGCTAAGGAAGTTTCAGCAGTTGGTGTGTGCTCTTCCTGGATGGAATGAAAAGTAAAGAAGCCAGAGGCTGGGATGGTATGCATACAAGATAAGCAGTCAGTGAAGATGTAGATTGAGGAGTCTACATCTTCACTGACTGCCTATCTTGTATGCATACCATCCCAGCCTCTGGCTTCTTTACTTTTCATTCCATCCAGGAAGAGCACACACCAACTGCTGAAACTTCCTTAGCCTGATGAAGGGTTTTTGAAAAGCTTGCTTAAAAATTGTTTTCCAACTATTTAAGTTGGTCTAATAAAAGATATCAGATTCACCCAAAGAACCTTGTGTCTGCCTATGTGCTTAGACCAACACGGCTACAACCTACACCCCTGTAACTACAGATGTGTGCATTTCCAATTAGAGGTAATGGAATTTGCATGCATATCTTAAGAGAAGAATTTGGTCCAATATGTACAGGCTTAAAGTGAGAGCATCTCTCTACAGCTTTTGTCGGCAAAGCAAAGAAAGAACTAAAAGCCCAAGACTCTACAGACTTCAATGAGCCTTGTAGGTTTAGATATCATGGCACATATGAGGAAAAAGTACAGCCCCACAAGCCAACTTCATAGCACTTATGTGGCTATGAAACTCCTCTATTCTCAGGACTCCACACTGCCTCATACACAAGCATGGAATTGGGTACTGAGGAAATGAATCAGAGTCCATCTGTAGATCCATGCAAGAACATAGCCCTATGAGACTTCTTCACTGAAGTATTATGTATACCAGACAAAGGAATATGCGGCAAATGACTTCTCTTCATTTACATATATTCTAAAAGTATTGTACATCAATCCTCTGCCTTTATGTCACTGACCCAGCTCTGACTTCACACATTTTCTAGAAGTCAAAATAAACCGGTTATTAGTTAAATGATCATAACATCCAAATAAGCTTACTTAAATTTCATTGTACTAGCATGCCACTGCCAGAAACAGATTGTTCCATCAGCACCAGTAGAAGTGAGGTATCGTGTTGTTCCTTTTCTTGCTGGAGAAAACTAAAAATAAAAATCACAGCAGTTAAGACAGCTGCCTTCCTTGTTCTCTTACATCCAAGCCAGGGTGCACATAAATGGGATTAGCAAATAAAATCTTTTCAGGGAGAGTATGAACTCTCCCCTAACAAATTAAGAGACCAATATAATAAATCTCTACAGAAACTAAACTTCCATGACTATATAAGATGAAGTAGAAAATGTGCATGTGTGTTGCAAAATAAAGACACTCACTCTACGGCGCAGAAGGTAATTTCTTAATTTCTTACTGGAAGAATAGGACAGTAACCTAGGTCTTCTTTTTTTGTAACAAAAAGTGACAGAATATGCCTTCTTTCCAGGACCTGAGCACTACCTCTTAGGACAGCCCATTTCAAGCATGGAACCCCACCCAAACATGATACAAGCCAAGCCTCTGGTAGGAATCCCAGCGTCTTCCACTTCCCAGCACATATTTTTTGGCAGGAAGCAGAGAAGGTTTTTCAACAATGTTGCACAAAGGCCATGGACTCAACTTTGATTTCAGAGTCCAGACGAAGTTTAGTCCTTGAGCTACTAGGTATTTGTAAATGGCTTACTCTGTTTATCAATAATGACCATTGTTAACAACATAATTTCTAAAACACTTTGTGTACCCATTTTAGAAAAAGTTATTGCAACCTGTCAATTCAAATATGTAAAAGAATTACAAATCTTAAAAATTCATTAAAATCTTGGAGAGGAGAGCCAAATATTTTAAATCCACAATGTTAATTCAAAAGTAAAATAATGTCCTACAACATCAAATTCTTAAAAATCAGCTTGCATTAAATATAAATTCCAGTTTAGAACACTCATGTGAATGGAGCACATGAAAACAAGCCTAATTCAATGTTTACTATAAGATTATAACAGTGTAAAAATTATAGTTTCCATTTACATATCACCAATGTGAGACCCAGTTTGCTCTGGGCCTACATCTGTGTAAGGGAACTGTGTTTAAAAACAGTGCCTGCTACACAGGCCACGGGATGACAATAGCTTTCGGTTATTGTCAAGCTGGGGAAGATCTCCATGTGAACAACCTGCAAAAAATATCACTAAACCATTCTTCCTTCCTATTTTAAGAAGATACTTAAAATGTGAAGAAAAGATACTGTTACCTCTTACCTGTATGGAAGTAATGGAAGCTGAATGGCCCTGCAGAACGGCAACAGGTGCACAGGTTCGAAGACACCACACTCTGACTACCTTATCACAACTGCCTGCAGCAAGCAGCGTGTTTTCATAGTTAACAGCCATGTCAGAAATTTCAGCTGAGTGCCCTCGCAATGTTGAAAGCAGACGTCCATCATCCGTAGCCCAGATTTTCACCAAACAGTCATCTGAGCCCTAAGGATACACAAACAACTAAGGAGTAGGCAAAACATATCACATCTCCAAACATTTTAGATGAACAAATGCCCAAAACAAGGGTCACTGCAAAAAAGGTGGCTACAGTGGAATTCCACAGAAAGACACTCAGCATTTTGGATACCTTTGCAGAATCGGGGATTTAAACATTAGTTAAAATGGGAAACTGACTCTCAATGTTAATATGACCCCTCTACAATATTATTAATGTAGTAATAACATATCTGTTTGAAGATTAGAGATGATGAGCACTTCCAATTTTCACTGAATGCTCAGCTCTTCTGAACACAGAAAATACGATTTTTCAGCACACCTCTAAGCTAGAAACAAAGCTTTGTATCTTTCAGGGAACCTACTATTCCTTTCTAACCCCATCAAATCATAACAATAATAAAGTTTTATTAGAAAACTACACTTTTATTCAAAAAAGCATTTTGAAGGTTTCCATTTGTTTGTAAAAAGCTCTGAAAACAGCTCAATTATATTGAATATAATTATACTCATAGCACTAAAATTCACAGGTGAAATGATACAAAAGAGAGGCCTAGTTATATGGTTTTAAAACCTCGATAGAATAATACACTACAAAAGTTTTGATCATCACTTGTGTGGCAGGAGACAAAACATGCTTGGATGACAGGCCCATGGCAATCTCATCCAAAGCAAGTAACATATATGTATGTTCTCCTCCTTTTGTAAATGCAAACTTGAGAATACTTTCAAAACTTTGAAATAACAGCCCAAACGTAACCCTGACATAAGCAAATATGGTTCCATTAACATGAATGGCAAAATAGTTGCTTACAGTACACCAAGAATGAATTTGGTCTACTGTATAATATGATTATATTTCCTTTCTTTCTTAGTATGCAACAACCCAATGGAGCCCCATGTGAGGCCCTGGGAGATCTGTATAGTACACCTTATAGAATTAATGTTTATCTGTTTCACACTGCTAACTCCATTTTGAATGTAGGGCTGTGTTCCCTGGCGTGTCCTTGATGATGGACAGATAGTCTAAGGTAGGGATGGCCTACCTGCTGCATGGGTGCCATATGTAGCACAGACAGCCAATGTGCATGGTATATGGCAGACTGGGGAGGGGACAGACAGCAAAGTGGCAGACAGGGTAGGAAACAAAGCAAAGCAGCAACTCAGGTATGAAGCGCAGGGTGGGAATCAGAAAGTGGAGCAGCACATCAGGCAGGGGAAAGGCATCGGAGTGGTACTTGGGAAGGGTACAGGGCTAATTTATGGCACTGCTGTCAAAAAACGTTCATAGATTCATAGATTATAGAGTTGGAAGGGACCCAATGGATCATCGTGTCCGACCCCCTGCCCCGGCAGGAAAGAGGCCCGAGGTCAGACGACCCCAGCCAGGTGACTGTCAAGCCTCCTCTTGAAGACCTCCCAGTTAGGTGACAGCACCACCTCTCCTGGAAGCCCATTCCAGACTCTGGCCACCCTTATTGTAAAAAATTTCTTCCTAATGTCTAACCTAAATCTACTCTCCACTAGTTTGTACCCATTATTCCTAGTTACTCCCTGGGGCACTCTAGAAAATAGTGCATCCCCAATTCTCTGCTGTCCTCCCCTGATAAATTTATAGGCAGCCACAAGGTCACCCTTCAGCCGTCCTTTGTATAGGCTGAAGAGCTCCAGATCTCTCAACCTCTCCTCGTAGGGTCTTTCACAGAGACCACTAATCATGCAGGTGGCCCTCCTCTGAACCCTTTCCAGATCCTCCAAGTCCCTCTTGAAGTGCAGCACCCAAAACTGGACACAGTACTCCAACTACAGCCTGACTAGTGCTGCATAGAGGGGGAGCATCACCTCCCTCATTCTGTTAGTCATGCATCTGCTAATACACGACAAGGTGCGATTGGCTTTGTTGGTGGCCTCTCATTGCACTGCTGGCTCATGTTCATCTTGGAGTCAACTATGACTCCAAGATCTCTCTCAGCCTCTGAGCTGCTGAGGAGGACCTCCCCCAACCTATAGGTGTGCTGGGGATTCCTTTCCTAGGTGGAGTACATTTATCTTTGTTGAATTGCATCCTATTACGTTCCACCCATTGATCTAACCTGTCCAGGTCAGCCTGTAACCGCTCCCTGCCCTCTGGCGTATTAACTTTGCCCCATAATTTGGTATCATCTGCAAACTTGGAGGGTGATCAACACACCCTCATCCAAATCACTGATGAAGATATTAAATAATATCCCCCCAAGGACCGAACCCTGTGGGACCCCACTGCCCACCTCCTTCCAGGTTGAAAATGACCCATCAACCACCACTCTCTGGGTGCGGTCCCTAAGCCAGTTAGCCAGGTTGGCCCCCACTGTTCTAAGGGACAGGGCACAGGACTAACAATGGAGGGTCATTAAACCTTGAATGCCCTCTATTCAGAGGCATGCACGCTTGGACAAAATTTTGGGCACTCCACGGAAGAGCTATTCTGTTGCGGGGGATATTAACTAAGCAATGATCCCTTTCTGGGAGACAGATCTCCTGTCAAAAAGGATTGGAGATGATAAATAAAAGGGTTTATCACCAACTATTGGGAAGAACACTAGCTGCCAGAGAGAAACTCTATGTTTACAAGAAGACATAAGGAGGAAGGGGACTCATGGACACCCTAGAAGAATCTGTCAAACCCCCCAGATGCTTAGGGAGGCATGATTTTTTTTTTTGTCTAAAACTACATTTCTTGGGCTAATCAAAGAAAAATTATTTGCTTTTGGCTTGAAACAGTGAAATCGAAATGAAACAAAAAGCATTGAAACAGCTTTGAAATGAAATCAGGGCACTCGAAACGTTTCGAGTTTCAAAGCAGCCTGGTGGTAGGAGGCAAGGGAGAGCCAGGGCTACGCTCCGAGTGGCTCCACAGCCCGGTGAGGAGCACAGCCTCGGCTCTCCCTGCCTCCCACCACCAGTCTGTGCTCTGTGGGGCTGGCGGAGCCGATCAGAGTGCAGCACTGGCTCTGCCTGCCTCCTGCTGCTGGGCTGCACTCCATGAGGCTCCACCAGCCCCATGGACCACAGCCCGGTGGCGGAAGGCGGGCAGAGCTGGGGCTGTGCTCCACCTCCTGCCACCAGGCTGAGCTCCATGGAGCCTGGCACTGAGTGTCGGCTGTGCTCAGCACTGGTTCCAGGCAGCAGCAGCAGCCTCCTGTCATCCAGCGCAGATCTGGGGGCCCACACCGCCAGGAGGAGTCTGGCACTGCCTCACAGCCCTCCCAGGAGTGCAAGCCCCCAGATCTGCATGCCAGATGACAGGAGGCTGCTGCTGCCAGCAAGTGTCATGAATTTTGCTTTCAAGGCTCCGAGGTGCATTTTCTGAGAAACCTCTAAACCCATCTCCCTGAAACTTGGCAGGCTTCGCGCCCTCAGAAGGGGTTACAATCCCTACAATTTGCATCTGAATCAGGCAACAATCAACAACGTTTTGGGCATTTTCATGATTCCCCATTATAGCCCATGGGCAAAACATCGAAACAAGTCAAAACAGCGAAACAGTTTCGAAGAAATGAAACAGGACAGTGCTTCAAATCGAAACAAAACACTGTCCCTTTGAAACGGTGGTCAAAATGAAACGATGGTGTTTCACACAGCCCTAATGTATAGACACCAAGATGTTATTGCAGAGCTAATTAGTCAGCAGTAAACATCTCATGTAGACATGGACAATATTCAAGCAGAAAAACCCCTAGCATAGGAATTTTTTTTTGCTGGATCTATGCTTGATCCAGGTCTGACCCTCTGACTCCTCAGTTCTGCTCAGAATTTGATATTACACTTTAAAAAGTGTAAAGCAATATGCTGGTATAATTGAATATAGTGTGAAATGTAATTTGGTTTTATACGTAATTTCACTAACTGAATAAAAGTTCAAACATAAAGCAGTCCTGCTTGTAACTGTAGCTGGGAAGGCAGACAGAGAAAAGAAAGGAGACTTCAACAAAAGAAAAGGGTGTAGAATGATCCATATATTTTTCTGTAAAGGTGAAAAAAGCTGCTTTTGAATACTGAAGTATGGTAAAAAGTTAATAGCGCACATTTACAACTTTGAGATGCACGATGAATTAACAAATACTGTGGATTCACAAATTAATATATACAATGTACAGAAGGGAAAAATTATCAAAATTACCTTTTTCCACTTATTTTGACTCTTTTAGTTTAATTATACACTATTTTGTACTTCACAATACAAATCTAGTAGAGTACATTTTGCAGAAGTCACACAGCTTTAATAATCTGTAATAAGAAATCTCACTATAACGTCTGCTAGAAAGTTTTTACTGAAATATAAGGAAGACTACCAGCACTGTGAAACATGCAGTTTAAAAAATATACAAATTAAAGGAAGTAGGAGGTTCCTCTGGACAGGAACATTATATGGTTTAAACACACCAGGTTCAAAATTAAAATTTTTAAACTCACTGTGAAAATACGTCTTCCACTGCGATCAAATGCTATACAATACACAGATGATAAGTGCCCCAGAATCCTCTTGTGCATCTTCATGTATTGATAGGTGGATGATGGGAACAAATGGCTGAAGCGTCCATATCCAGTTAGTTGCCTGGCAGAAATTATATTTACTGGGAGGGAGCGGGGAGGGAGGCAGAACGAAAAATAAATAAATATATATAAATATATAAAAATCTCTTTAGATTGATTGGCTTAGACTTCCAGGTAATTTAGGGTGAATCAAACAACACAGCTTTATATTTACTTATTTGTTTGTTTATGTATTTACATCCCGCCCTATCTCAAAGACTCAGAGCAGCTTACAATAAGCAAATCACCCATGGACAAGGCTCCCCAAACAATTCCCCAAAATCTGAGAACTTCAGCTCTTACCCCAACCAACCACCTCATTGCCCAAAACCCTACACGCGCAAACCTTCCCATGAACTACACGAGCAAACCTTCCCATGAATCCCAACCATGCCTTCTAACCTCCTGGACTTGGCATCCATACATCATATTGATAGTGGTCCCCATGGACTAGGACAATATAATATTAATAGCAGCTTGCACTGGCAAGACGTAAAGCAAAAGAATAAAAATAAAATCAGGGTTTTTACTCAGATCTCAGAGAGAAAAAAAAGAAAAAGCTACCACTTATGGCTCCAATCATTTCCAATTTTTATATTTAGCCACCCTTCTTAGAAAGAGTTAGCCATTTTGCTAGACAAGGAAAAAAAATAAAATAATCCTTTACAAATAAAGAAGAACAGGAATGTGAACAAAATTCCAAGCCAGACAAAATGGAAGCAAAAAATTGAAAATTCTTAGTTTTATCATTGACATCAGAAGGGGGCGGGGCGCTAAGGTATGCAGTTGACAGCCCAGAGGTTGTAAGTTCAAAGCCATGCAGAAACTCTCAAAGTGCAGCCCTGTCAGATTCCAACGAACCTGCAAATTCTGCTAAACCCCTTATCCAACGAACCTGCAAATTCTGCTAAACCCCTTATCACAAGGACATGGAAAAGGAAGGACTAACATATGAAGAATGAGAAACATACAATGGGGAAAATAAAGTAATTGACAAGTCAAATGAATTAATGAAAAGAGAGGACTAACTCCACAGCTAAAAATACAGCAACAAAATTTCTAAATCCATAATTTTTCTTAAGCAAGTCAAAAATTGTGGAAGACCAGCAAAACATCAGAAGGTACTCTAACATATATGCTGACAGGAGCATTTAAAATGCAACTCCTGCACATTTTAGGAAACTAACACTTTGAAGAATGTTTCTAGTGTCCTGATATGCAGAGAGACTCTCTGAAAACTAAAACAAAAGGCCGTATTTGCAGGTTTTAAAATGATCAAGATACAGTAATTAAATGCAAATACAAAAACAGTAGCAACATGTAATTTTAAAGTATTTTATATACCTGCCAATATTTTAAATCTTTATTGCGTGCACATTAGTCACACATATTGGTCGGCCTGAGGAAAATGTAACAATTTATCAGTCAAAACTCCCTTTTCCTACTGAAAATATATTTTCAACAACATTAATCTCAAAACACCAAAAGAATCCAATATTATGCCAGGTGGCTAAATTAACTAATTGATATTTTTCATTCAATAGTACCTGTGAAAATTGAATTAATTATTGAGACAGAATCTCTATACACTACTATAACTGGAAAAGAAAACAAGTGGATAAAAGCTTAATTTTTACTTTTATCTATCTCACGAGGGGTTATATATACATTGCAAAAGGTTGCCTGTATCCAGTTCTTGTACTGGATTAACTGTACCAGCTAACTACAGACATAGTTAAAACGGGGGCGGGGTGTTCCCCCAGTGAGCACACTGGGAACCCCTCTGCGCTCCCGTGGGACACACCATCCGCCCCACTATCTCAGCATTCATGAGATGCCTGGCACCTTGAGGTATGTAGAAAAAACAAAGCTGTGTCTATGTCTGAATCATCAAATCTCTTCAAATCGATTCAGAGAGTTCCAATTAAATTCTGAGAGATTAAAGGGTCTCCCGATTCTATTCGTATTTGAAGATTCGTCTGTCGAATCAGTCTGAGTCTCCACCGAATCGAATCAGCGACTGAAATTTCATGCAGCCCTAACAATGATGCCAGTTTCAAGATGCAGACAATTAGTCACGTGACTATTCTATTTGCTCATCAGTGCTTGGGTTTAATGAAGTGTGACAATAAGATATTTGCTTTTTAAGTTTCAAAATTTGGTAAATAAACTTTTAAAAAATTAACAATAGAACACATCAGGAAGGAACACATACATGCCAAGTTATGCTCAATAAACACAACCCTTTCACTGTACTGCAACTTTTACAACAGATTTTCAAAGAGTGTTAATCATTTCTGTCTTTCTAATTCTACCTATTTACCTTTTCACTGACATCCTGCCACAGAACAGCAGACTCCCCATGCCTGAAGAAAGGTGACTGGACCTGAAATCTTGCCAAGAAAATTTTTTCCAGCTACTCAGCTGGTCTAATAAAAGATATCACATCTAGTCAAAGAACCTTGCCAGTCTTTTTTAAAATATCCCTGAAACCATATTTTGTATTTAAAAAATAGTATGTGATCTATTTTCTTATGTTAAAGTATTTCAAAACACCCAAGTAATTTAGCAGTATTATGATATGGGGCATGCAAACAAGCTGCCATAAAGTTAAAAAAAAAAAAAAAGGGGGGGGGGGGGGGGGGGAGGAGGAAGGGAGATTAATCATATCTTTGCTACTCCACAGTAACTACCAATGTATACATTCTTACCTCATAACAAATGAAAGCTACTGACCAGCAACTTGCCCATCAAGGAGAACTAAGCTATTGTAGGTGAGTTTCCATTTACCATGGAGTAAGAATGTATGTGCAGATAGTTACTGCAGAGCAGCTGAAGCACGGTTTATCCTAAATTTGTGGCAGACATGAGTAAGCTAAATCATTTGGGTGCTTTTGAAAATTTTCTCATCTTTTGATACAAACAAGGCGGAACTTTTCAAAGCCACTAATAGATGTTAAGTGTTACATTTCAGATGAAAGTGAATGGCAGTTAGGCATCACTTCCCCCTTTAATCCACTAATTTATAACACTGATTACCAGTTGTGCAACTGATTCACCCCTTAATACAATATAAAACATCTTTTAACTTTTCTCTGCTTCTCTTTCCCCATCTCAAAATGGAAATAATATTTCTGTACCTTAGATGAGAAATTAAGAACAACTTGCACTAAAGTCAGTACAATGCTTGAACAACAACTACCATAGAAATATTGACATATTATTTGCCATTAAAATGGTACTGGCTTCACCACAGCAATGGCATCTCTGAACAAAAATGTGAATCATTCAATGCACAGGATTCCCATAAAAAAAACAAAACCTCACAGACATGAACATGCAAACATACTACACAAAAGTGGGATGCAATTTATTTTCCATGTATCTACGTTTTACTGATTTACTACTACCAGACAAGAAATAGCAAATAAATGAAAACATGTAATTCCAGTTCCCACATCTTTCAGTAGAAAATCTCTAAAGTAATCTCTAAACAGGGAATTACATATACACATGCACACGGTAAAATGTCTTTCTGAAATCTGGTTCCTTTAGTACAATAATGTTATTGTGTTCAGTGCTTAAAGTGATTCTCACGTAAAGAACTCTAACTAACTCTTAGAGATATTATTTACGTATCTAATTTGCTGCTCGACTTCATACTTGGGCATAAAAGCTGCCAACTCTGCCGTGACCACTAGTTTTTACTAAAAGGATCTTTTAAATTGAAGATTTATACAATGGGAGAAAATAAGCATGCATCTAGTCTTCCTTTTTTTAAAAAAAGGGAATTATTCTGTTAAATTATAGAAGAGCTTTCTTTGGTAGGAAAGTCTAAATGTCTAATTACCTAAATGCTTCATCACTTAGACATATAGGTGCCAGTGAAACTTGCTGCTATTTCTAACTTTTACTGGTCGCAATATTCATTTACACTTCAGTTCTCACATTCCCCCAAATTCTAGCAGCTTTATGCCACACTTAACCAGAGTTATTCTCCCTTCAGGAAGGGAACTTTCTGATGTCATGTTAGAACGCAGCTTCCCTTTTGTGTGAGGACTACAGATCTATTGAGAATCTATACTCCACCTCCACAGATTTTAGGACATTCTAAGGAAGAGCCACTCTATCCGTTTTACATCCTGGCAAATCCACTCCAAGCAACACAGCCAGCTCTGTTTGTATTGCCAATGAATCCTGTGGGCATCTGCAGATCATTAACCCTTCCTTGGTTTACCCAAAAAGCAGGATTATAATCTGCATATAAAATATAAGAGAATGCTATAGAAGAGCTGCTTCTTCTCAACAACTAACTCCAGTTCCCTCACACCCTAGGTACATGCACTTTTATATTACTCCATTTGCCAGAAAAATAAATGTACGTGTGATATATATATATATATATATATATATCTTTTTTTTTTTTAAATCAGACTCCAAGTTACTGGAATCAGTAAACATAAAAATCACTATAAGGATATTAGCATTTAAAACATACCACACACACCATTAAAAAGTAGAACAATGCAAGAATCACACACAGACACCAGGAAATCCAATGTTAAGAGTTACATCCTAAAAAGGAACCAAAAAGGACCCAATGCATTTCAGTCTTGAAATTCAGAGTTGCTCAGCTGCATAAGTGCACAAGGTAGTTTAACTCAGCCACTGCAGAGTTGCCAACCTTCCATTTTCCATTCCTTAGGATTGAAGAATCGGGAGTCACAGAAAGCTGATAATAACTTGTTCCTCATACAGTATTTCTAGTCCTAGTGTGAGACCAAACTAAATCCTTCTAATTTAAACACTGTATTGTTATAATCTGAACACATAATATTTTACAAAGATGAGACACTTGAGCCATTTACAAATGCACCCTGAAAGGTGTACAGCATCTTCCACACATCACAGGATTGGGCTCTGAATGATGAGTGGGAAATAATCACCTTCAGCACAGTTTTGGTGCAAATATGAGAGAAATACAATCCCTACAGCTGATAATATCCCCAGGAACATCAACCTCCTGCCAGCAGGAAATCTCTAACTGTGTACATATGCTACGGTGAAGAAAAGAAGCTACAGGTCTCTATAGCCAATAAGATAACTATGGACAGTCTCACCCACACAGCAATAGTAGTAGGTATGGTAGTAGCACTGGTATCATTTATATCAATAGTGATTGTTGAGGCAAAACCATGCAAAACACTGTAACCCTACTCATTCTTCCCCTTGCTTATTATTTTTATTTCCATGTGCACTTAATGACTTGCATGTACAACTGCAATATTTGTAGGGAAGGGCAGCATACAAATCAACAGTTTCACAAGCAAGCTAGAACACCTAACTGTGTCCTAAATTATTTAAAAGCTGGCACTTAAACAAACACTATAATGTAGCATGACTACTTTTGCATGCAAGTGCATTAGGACACGTCAGAGGTCTTTCAAACTGCCTAATCCAGCACTACAGGAGTTTACATTGAGAAAGTTCTCTCTGGTGAGAAATTTGGGGATGAGGAGGTTTACTTGTTTGTTTTGGTAATTTTCTAAGATGAAATCTGTACCATAGGGCATCTCTATCATACTGGCATTTCTGATTTGGATAGTTAACAGTTGCTTGTCCACTAGAATTTAAGCTGTTCTATAAAACACGTTAAAGAATACCGATACTATCTTTCGTCTTTTTAAGCAGCAAGATTTTTCACTACTTACTATCAAGTAATATACTTTTGCATAATAAGGGCATTCATGAAGAACAATATGCTTGCATGGCACATTACAAACACATGCCAAAACATTCTTTTCACTATATCCAACATAACCTTACATTAAATAAATGCATCACACAAGACAACACATACACAGAAAAAGGCTTGGAAGAAGTGTTCAGGAATAGAAGCAGTTACAAAAGTTAACAATATAATCTATAATGAACATATAGCTCAATTATAACCAAGTTTTAATATTTTAGTATTTTTTTTACATACACTGTGTTTATCATTATTCACACAAGCAGAAAGGATAACAGACCCTATAAACTATAACCATATATATCAATATTTATAAAATAAGATTACTTGAAAACACACACAACTGGTGGTGATGTCATAAGAATACCTCCTGGGCAAGGGAAACCTCCAAATAACAAAAAAATTAAATCATTCTTTCTACCCCTTAAACTTATATTTCACAATTAAAGTATCACAAAGGTAAAATATGTACCTTCAGCATATACCAATGAAGGAACAACTCAAAAGAATGTTCTGCTCATTATGATTAAGTCATGATTATACACATTTCTCAAGACATTCAGATGCCTGAATTATCTTTAAAGGATGTGACCCAGAGCCTTTACTTTATTTCAAGTCATTGAGTCGTGTAGGCAATAATCATAAAAGCCAGGCTCTTTAACAGTCCATCCACCTAGTCAAAAAAGGCATAAATCTGTAACGCAAAAGCTATTTGACAAAAGACAAAGTTCACTAACGCAGTATTTTTGCATGTTTTACAGAGAGCTGCACAGAAATACTGCAATCTGTTTCCATTTCACATATATTTTAAAAAGCACCCTGCCCCCCACTCCTCCCCCATACACGCATTCATTACATTTGTTATTCTGTCACTTGTACCAGTGACACACCTTGCCCAGAAAATTATACTGACTGGTTTGAAATTGCGATTGAAACCCAATGTGTTAGGTCGGTCTGTTTCTTACCAAGACTGATCTTTGAGAATTAAAGAGCAGAGAGACCAGAAATGTAAAAAACATAAATCATCTTCACCACCACCAACACAGAATACTTGAAGAAAAATTTTAAAATATCCCTGGATACTATCACCATGAGTACTAGCTGTGGGGAGAAAGGAGAGAAGAATCCACTCAAGGTGGTAAAGGGCAAACAATTCCCAGAAAAGCTAAGGCAGAGATTGCAGGAGTGAGGAGAGAGACAAAAAACCCTCCAGTGAAATTAAACAGATATCTTTTATTAATTTAAAATACCTAACTGGACTAAATAACTGGATGTGATCAAAAAGACTTTCCTGTTACATTTTTAAACTTGTTTCATTTAAAGAAGGATGTAAGTGAAGAAGTCTACAAACAAAAATGACTATGCACTCAACACCAGATTAAAAATAAAATATACACCATAAATAGGGTGCATTAATGTAATTGTGTAACTAGGATCTCAGGAATTTTATGCCTGATTACAAAAAACGTGTTCCCTGCCATGCCACTACACAATTTGTAGTATGGGGCATAAAATTCCCCAGATCCCAATCATGCCACTGGGGATCGGGGAGCTCCCTGATCCCCAGCTGCTGCGCCCCAGATTTTAATGGCGCACACAGCTGGGAAAGTCTGCAATACTCTTTCAAGTCCGTGTCCCTAGGTAGACAATTATTTTGGCTTTTTTTTTTTTTTGCTTTTGCTTTTAAACACTTTAGAAAGGTATTTATGCTAAGCCAGAAAAAGAACCCTTTCTCCCACCACTATGCACCCTGATATAACTAAGGCTAAGTAAAAACAGTCAAAAAGCCTGAGGGGAAATCAATCCAGTCACTCTAAGCAGGTTTCTCTAAGATGTGTAGACTGGACTGTTAACAAATGGAACTCATGTTCATTCCTCAGTTGGGGAAGACAAGCAGATGCCTGCACTGGTTGAGGCCAGAAAGCAGGGGTGCTCTTGCACACCTCCTAGCATGCCAGACGTTACTGAAAGCACTCAAGTAGAGCCAAGCAGGTGCCATCTCTCCTTGGCTGCCCAGCACATGACCCCAACCGTGGGAGACCCCACTACAAGGTTTCCTTGACTCTACCCAGCCTGGCCGGGTAAACACCCCTGCCCCCTGCAAATCTGTCTCTGACCTGTGGGGGGGAAAGCCCTCCACCCCAATATCAGCTCCCCCAAACTGGGGTCTGCCCCAGTTTGGGGGTGGGCACACTGTGGGGGGCAGGTTTCCTTCATCCCTGCCCAGCTAGACCGGCTTCATAAAAGGAAGGATCAGGCCCCAACACCCTGTACAAGCCCCTGGGGCTGTCCGGAGCATCTTGCTGGCTACTGCTGGTGCCAGGGGGGCCAAGATGGGGGTGGTGGCTTAGCTCCCCACTACAAGTCAGAGGCAGAGACTCATAGGGCGTGTCCACATGTGGTGTGGATGTTTGGTTCCCAGGGGAGAACAAGCAGCGCCACCACTAGCTGTCCCCACGGAAGTGTGAAGCAAGTTACCTCGGGTGGGGTAGGGGAGCCTGGGGCCAGCACTGGGCTGGCTCCAGCAACCTGACCTGGTGTCCTGGGGGCCTCCTGGGGCTGCAGCAGAAGCAGCAATTCTGCCGTGTGAAGTCTGGCTGGCAGCCGCAATGTGACTCCGGGCAGCTCGGCTTCACTTCTATCTGGTGCGCACTGCTCCCACGTGCGCTGCTCTCCTTTTTTTCTCTGCAGTTTTTTTTGACCCCTGGATATCCACGGGTCAAAGAAACCCTCCACGGTGTTCCATTGCAGCATGGAGAACAACTGAACGTGCGGCAGGCGCGGCACATACCGCACAGACACGCTCATCTAGATGTGGCCATAGAGGGCAAGGCTGTGCAGCCAACTCTGCCCAGTATGAATGGGAAATCCCCCAGCAGCAAGGGCTACCCCAGCTGGGCAGGTGCCTGCTTTGTGGGGGGAGGGAGAGGGCTGAGATGGAGGCAAGGGAAACCACCCCTTCTGTGACATGGGGCTCCCCCTAGCTAGGCAAACCCCAGCTTGGAGAGAACCCAGGGCTAGGACAGGGGGCTTCATTCCCCTGCCTCCCCCCTGCTGCCCCACCTGACTGACAGGTGCAGGAAGGATGCAGGGCTGGGGATCAGAGGCTTTGCTGGCTCAGCTCTGTAACAGCCCAGGAGTGCAGAGGTGTACTAGCAGAGGCACGCCCACCTGCCCTGCAAGGAGGGGTTAAGCAAGGGGGGCACAAAGCACCTTGGGATGCTGGGGGACTGTGACCTAACTTGAGTCAGGAGGGGATCTGGAACAGAAGTTCGATAGACTAGTCTAACCTAAACTGATTAAAATTGGTACTAGATCCATCCGGGTCTATCTTAAACCAGGTTCTGCCATTTTGAAACCAGTTTATGTGCACTAAACTTCTGTTCTGTTATAGTTTTAGGCTGGTTTTCGATCACTTATACCGGTTTACGTGTAATTTCTGACCTGAGCCCAAGTCTATAACTCGCTAAACTTTCTCATACAGACAACGGTTTAGATAGACTTATGCCTGAACATCTAAATAGAAGTTACCAGTTGGCACTGTTATATGCAAGTCTTAAAAGGTCTTCTCTTCAATGTTTAGTCTGAAAAAGAGCTCATGTTACTAGTTTTGCAATGGTGTTTCATTCTGGGCAAGTTCTATTTCAAACATTTTGTTTGCTTTCTTAATCTCTTTCTTAGTGCGGTCAACTCTCGAGGCAGAAAAATTCTATGGAAATGAAGAACTGGTGTTCTGACTAAGATTTCTAAAAGAAGGGACTGTCTGCATTGATCTCTATTCAAGGACAGGTGTATTTAGCGTGAAACAACTTAAAATACAAAATATTCACTGTTACATGGTTGCTTTCTCAACTGATAGGAAGATGACACACCAGACTTCAACACCTGTTACTGTTTAGCAAGAGTACAACAATAACTTGTGTGTCTGCACACACACACACGCATGCACACACGCAAGGATTTAAAATGAGAGCAAATCAAAAAGGTCTGCGGTAGGAAAAAAGCCTGAATAATGTAAAAAAGACTAATCTGTTTTTAATGTAAAGCTTTGGAGAGAAGTTTATCTTGAAAGTCACCAAAAATACATACGAAGTCCAACACAGTGTCTTGGTTAATAAAGTTTCAACTGAAAATAAATATAAAGGTATGGAAATGGCAGGTATAACTTATTTACATTTGAATTGGATATTACTTACCCACATTTGGTGGCTTCCCATAATTGACAGGTAGTTCGGGAGGCCTGCCTCTGTGAAGAGCTGCAAATGCAGATCCCTTCCATAGCGTATGCCTGAAGTCTAGATGAGCAAGATTAACAGCTGGTCAACAAAATGATCTGCAAAGCTGAGTTCTGCACTCAAATGACCTGTTTTTGCTAGAAATGACAATACCAAAAGATCCAACGCTCTGACATCCTAGAGTGCCTTGCTTAGCCTCAGAATGACAGTTCTCATAGAAAAACTCAGTCATTTTAAAGGCAAATTCCTTCTATTCAAAAGAAAGATGAATCTCTGATCTTAAGATATTACTGGACATGAAATCTGACATTTCCAAATTCTCTTTATTCACTTGGCTTCTTGGTTTTAGGAAGTCTAAATCTGATGCGGGAGAAGAGGTGGTGGTAATCACATTGGCTAAAAAAAAAAATCATATGAAGTACAAAGTACCAATCTTGACTTGTCATCTCAATTTATATAAAGTGTACCGTACATTTGGGAACCATATATACGCAAGCATCCTTTGAGATGTGGGTGGGGGAGAAAAGATGGGCAGAGGTCTGTTTTAGTAAATCTGGTTTCCAGCAATTGATGGCAGTATGCCCCTCTCTCCACATTCTCTCTCTTTCTCTCTCTATATATTTTTGACATTGTTTTTCAAATTAAAGCTATTTTATTTAAAGGCTCTCCAGCTATCTTGCTGCCAACTGGACTCAGCTCAACAGAGTGTCTCAAAAATCAGACCTTGACATTTTCCATTTGTGAATATCTGGAAGGAAAAAAGTGAGTTTCTATGCTAAAGAGAAGCTGTGCAGTAGAAGGTTACTGCCACTGACTGGTGCATAACAATTTAAATCTCTGAACACAGCACCTTCTGAACATGGTCATCTGATTTCCAACCCAGGCAGTTCCTTATTTCCAGCCAGCCATCGGGCTGTCTGGAGCAATCCTCAGCAATCCCCAAAATCAAGCTGAGAGCAGCTTCAAGTCCTAAAATGGGACTGGCCTATGCCCAATCTTAACACTCAGCTGAGTATCAGGATCAGGCATGAGGCAGCTCCAGGGTCCAAAACAGATCTAGGGGTAGCTCTGCAGTGACACAACTGGAATCTGAAGAATTTTATATACCATCCCACAATTTATGCATCCTGCAAAGCACACCTGGCATGACAGGAAACAGGATGTTTCAGATGCCTCATAAAATTCCTCAGATCCCAAAGGCACCATTATTTTAACATCTGCCAGGGGCCTCAAGGACAAAGCCTCAATGAATATTTGTTATTTACAAACCAAATTCCATTTAGGTTTTTCTTACCAGAATTATATGTAAAAGAACTGGCTTAATTTTTCCAGAAAACAAAGGTACAGAAGTCTCCAATTGCTTTCAATATTAATACTAAAATGCAGCATTAAAAAAAATCTGAAACTATAACTTTGGGAAAGGTGACCTACTTAGAATGAAGACACCTGTTACACTCTCAAGCAGTATACGGTCAATATACTTTCTCTATATATAAAAAAAAAATCACATACCTGGAAGAAATGTCTGCCTGATAAAAGAAAGTCATTATTTTACTCTACAAGTTCCACAACTTTAACTGACCCCTTTGACTGTTGTCCTTCAATCTGTCCATTTAGCCATACTAACATTACGAACCCCCATCCAATTTCAAATAATCCTGTTTTTCTTTGGGTGTCCCCCTCAATAAGATGACATATTTCTCTGGCACGTTGGCATCTTCTTATAGAGAGTTTAGAACTTTACCCAGTCACACCAGTATGCAGCCAAGCCAGCCAAGGCTTGGCCATGGGCTCGCAAAACTTTTTCTATATTTACAAAGGAGGCGGCTTTAAAAAGTGATATCCTATCACTTAGCAGGGCATTATCCCATGCAATTAGGAGATTCTCAGATTTCCAATAGGGCCCAGCACTCCTTTCTGCTCATGAAAAAAAACTAAAAAAAGGCATTTTCAAGTTTTAACACTATTACACATAGAAAGGCTATTCCAGATTATTTTAGACATGTCACATTTATTCATTATCCCAACACTTCTGTGTGCTGCAGTTAGAGTCATAGTAACAAGAGTACCTAGTTTCACTAGCAGAGTGTGTGTGCGTGCGTGTGTACAAGAACATGCACACACATGCTCAGAGAGAGACCTAGACAAATTGGAGGATTGGACTAAAAGGTCTCTCATGAGGTTCAATAAGGAGAAGCACAAATTCCTGCACTTAGGATGGGGCAATCCCATGCACTGGTAGAGGCTGGGGACTGACTGGATAAGCAGCAGCTCTGCAGGAAAGGACCTCAGGGGTGGACAATAAGCTGAATATGAGCTGACAGTGTGCCCTTGTTGCCAAGAAAGCTGACAGCATATAGGGCTGTATTAGTAGGAATGTTGCCAGCAGATCGAGGGAAATGATAATTCCTCTCTATTTGGCACTAGTGAGGCTGCATCTGGAGTACTGTGTCCAGTTTTGGGGGCCCCACTACAGAAAGGATGTAGACAAATTGGAGAGAGTCCAGTGGAGGGCAACAAAAATGGTGAGGGGGCTGAGGCACATGACTTCTGAGGAGAGGCTGAGAGAACCGAGCTTATTTATTCTGGAAAAGAGAAGACTGAGGGGGGATTTAATAGCAGCCTTCAACTAACTGAAAGGTGGTTCCAAAGAGGATGGAGCTAAACTGTTCTCAGAGGTGGAAGATGACAGAACAGAGAGTAATGGTCTCAAGTGGGTATATCAAAATGAAAACCTCCACATAACATCACCTACATAATGGTATAATAAGCTACAACCCCTTAAACTCTAAAGTAACTGGACCATGGGAAGGGTATTATCTGTGAAGGTCCTGCAGTTTGGGAATTTGCTCCTAGTTGATCTGCTAATCTTTAGGCCATTTGGGGATAGCTCCTCCTCTAAATGAGATTTAAAAGGACTGGTAGAAAGAAGAAAGGTTGGTAGCAAGGGAAAACAGAGTATTTTAACTGGTTATATCTGGTATATTTTCAGCTTCTGAATGCATGTCTTTTTTCAAAAAAATACTGAAGTTGCCTAGATCCTTGAACAGGATGCTATTGAAGGATTCTAAATAAAATGAGAAATAAAGCTATCTAACATACTGCAGGCAGCACCTGAAGATCACCCATTTCTCAGACTTAAAATTGTCAGAAGGATTACAAACAAAGCAAAGTCCCTTATACCCATTAGTTGGGGACAAGCCCATACCACTTTTCTGTACCCCTTACCCATTTAGAACATAATTATACTAGAAACAGTTACTGGTATAGTTGTATCTCTCACTGGAAGTACTTCCATTGCAACTTTTGTATAGCAGTATATATGTAGTTACACTGGCATGAAAGTGCCAATATAAGCTATCCTGGCAGATGAAGCTGCCAATAAAATACATGTATCTATGCTTGGACCTTAGCATAGCAATACCAGCAAACCTTTTCTAGCACAAATCCAATCCAGAAGAAGCTACCCTGTCTCAGTGACTGAGCAAGTCTGTTATTAGAAAGCAGAGAGTGGTAACTAACCTGAACAGTGTCCACACTTGAGGCATGTCTAGCATCAAACCAGCAAATATAAAAGATACTTTGCAATCATTTTTGTTGTTGCTGTTGATTTATGTAACTTAGCTGTGGCTATATGGAACTGAAATCTTACCTTTTGCTGCCCTTAGCAAAGACTGCCGTCCCACACCTAGTAAAGTCTGCACTCCAAGAACACTCTGTGGGATTTCCTTGTCTAAAAGGGGTCCAAGTCTCTCACAGATTCTAAGAAGATAATCCGGAGGGATGTGTGCATTGACTGCCACCTAAACATAGGAAGTACACACACATTTTTATTTCTTCCAATTTTTTCTCTCTCTCAATTTCCAAACTATTTCTTTCATTGTTTTGTGGTCTTTTTTAATTAACACTTTAAATATGAAGTGAACAGACAAGTACATAGACAAAAAAGAATAAAAAACACATTTTTAAAAACGTCAATATAAATCACATCCAAAGTAAAAGAACTCTGTAAATACTGTGTGTACTAAGAAAGGTGAAACCAGAAGCTAACTCAAAATTACATTATGGTTTCAAGTACTGTACAACACCTTTGAAAAAGAGAAAAAAGAAGCAAACCACACTTAATATTCCTGTGTTTTCAATGCATTACTCTCATTCAACAGAACGCAATTCAATAAATTATTTTCTTGAAGACATTTTTATTCCATACTATTATTAGAACCACTTCAAGTTAAAGCTTAAAAAAACAACTCTGAAATATAATAATAGTGCAGACAGATGGTATCTCCTCAGTTTTTAGCTGCTGTTCAGGTGTTACTAAGATTTCACCTATTCAGGTGTCAAAGATCTCATTAAGATAGTTTTCTTACCTGTGGGAGGCACACTTCAAGTTTCCCACCCCAATAAAATCTGTTGCATTCCTTTTCTACTGTGCCTCCCCCTAGCCCAAAAGGGAACTGGCTCTTTCAGGAGCCAGTTCAAATAGCAAACAACTAACACTTGCCATTTGCAATTTCCTAAACTAGCATTACTTCTACTATTTCTGCTACCTTGCATGTGAAATTTAGTAGTGTCAATCTTCCAATTTAAAATTTCTCTTCTAACATAAAGAACACACCGCAACTCTCGCCTCCTCTCTATGATCATTACCAAGAGGACATTCAGCTGTAAGTATCTGGTTTTGACTGAAGATTTTATAGTTAAAAATGCATTCTATGGCTGTTTATGTGCACCATACCACTCGCTTTCCATGTTACGATACCATGAAAAAATTCATCATCTATAATAAATCTACATTTTAAGTTGTTTAATTTTACCAAACAGCAGATCTATGCTTTATATTACTAAAGCAGATCCAAAAGGTCTATATTGTTCATTGCAAAATAACTGTATGTATGTGCACACCTTTCATTCCAATTCATGCAGTGTGTCACATGGATTAAAGCATAAAACATTAGGAACCCATGCATTGGTCAAATAAGGTCCCTCCAGAGGTGGTGCAATCACCTACCCTGGAAATCTTCAAGAGACTAGACAGTCACTTTGCTGGGGTCACCTGACCCCCAGTTATCTTTCCTGTTTGGTGCAGGGGGCTGGACCTGATGATCTTCCAAGGTCCCTTCTGATCTTACAACCTAGGAGTCTATGAGTCAATAGTGATACTACTATTCTGGTACAATGTTCACCTATGCTTACATGCAGACTGTAGCCACACACTTCCCCAAATAATATCTTAAACAAGAAAATGAAGGATTTTCTAATGACACGTACAATATAATATTTAATCAAAAGCAAATCAAATTCTTTTGATTTGGCTATGACAAAGGCAAAAGAATCAAGCTCTTCAGCAATCCTGACTGAGCAATGCCTACTCCACAAAAGAAAAGGTAGCGCATACAAACCAACAGAAATCTCCATTCATATTGAGCTCCCCAAAGATTCTGGGATTTAAGGGCAATGGACAAATACTACCTTTGCTGGCCACAATACCACAGAATCCCTATTCCATGAGTTTTCCCATGGCGAGTATTGAGGAATGACCAAGCCTTAGCCCATACAACATATTCATGGGATCTTGCAACCCCAGCTGACTTCCTGCCCTTTGGGCGGGGGGCTGGACTCGATGATCTTCCAAAGTCCCTTCCAGCCCTAATGTCTATGAAATCTATGCTTCACGGTGTTACATCTCTGATACCTGAATGGCTATCATCTTCCTCCCATTTTCTTTTCACAAAGATACAGTGCCAACCCTTTTATGTGCATCTCAGCATGACTTTTTTTAAATTTATAGTGTCATGACTTAGTTACCTTTTGAAGAGTGATTAACTCCACCTGGGTACACCACGGCACATATGGAGCCAAATTGAATGCAGGATTTGGACATTATTGGCGAGTTCTATTAAAACATGCCTTTTGATTTTCTAAAATAAAATTTTAATCCAGAGCATGCTAAAGAACTATCCACATATATGTACCAAAACATCTCTTCTGTTACCTTATTCTGTTTATCAGCATTTTCCTTTTTGTAATTAGAACCACACTGTATTAACCCACTGAGGAAAATCTGCATAACTCTTCACATCTTAAAACTGTTACAGAATCATACAAGTCAGAATTTCCTAGTACAGTGATTCTTAGTCTTAATACCAACTCTTTTCCAGTAATTCAGTAAAACTGATAGTTACCTAAACACAAAACAAACAGCCATCTTAGTCTCCCGATAGAAACATGCCTTTTAAGTACTGCCTCCACAAAATTTCAATTTTGTGAAATGAAACAGTTCAAAGTATTAAGCAAGTAAAACCCAAAGAAAACTAAATACTTAAATCTTCAATTTTCCAGTAGCATATGAAGCAAGAACCATTTTTAACCACTTCTACCTTCCAAAAGACATTATGTGAAATGGTTCAAGTTACTCCCAGATTTAGCTGGGAAACTACAAAAACTAAAATCAAAGACAACAGAAGTCCCACATGCACAAAACACGTCAAACTAAAACACAAAGAAAAGTTAAAATAATTCCTCCACACCGACCTGAAGCTTTGCTTAGAAGCAGGTATAAACCCATCTGGGTGAAGAGGGCTAGAACCCAGGCTTGCCACTCCCTGGATAAGTCCCCCAACCAAGGGGTTAGGGGCTAAATAGTGTTGGGCTAAATAGTGGCAGGTCCCCATACCTACTCCTACTTCCAGCAGGCATGCACATAGTTAGAGATTGTTTCACCCTATAAATAAGTACCAAAAACTGCAGACATGCAGATAAATATGTGCCATTTAGGCACATAACGCAAAGTAGAATTTAGCCCTAAATGTCATAGCACAAATATCCAACAAGATAAGGCCCATGTAAGAGGTCTTCAAAACAGCCAGTCTATATTTTTAATGACTAAGGGTTAACAAGAGTAGTAAAGGCAGAAGGTGGGGCAGTGTGGTGCCTTATAGATACAGTGACCATACCTCCCAGTTTTGCCAGGACAGTCCTGGATTTTGAAAGCTGTCTTGGCTTCCCGGTTAGTTGATGAAAATTGAAACAAAAGTCCCACTTAACATGATCCCTTCTTTCTCTACTAAATCTACTGTGCATGTGTGTGGCAGCAGAGCTGGCCTTAGGGGAAAATGTCACCTTGGGTGAACTTGTATTTTGGTGCCTTCCACCTGCCCCCCCCAAATCAGCAGCACTGCTGCAGACAAGAGGCAGGTGTGTGGGGGCACAGTTCGGCAGAGAGGTAGGGCAGCAAGGTGCGCCAGGCAGCACTGCTGCTGTGCTGGTGCAAGGCAGGCAGACTGGAGCAGGCACAAGCCTGCGCACACGTGTCCAGACCGGCTCCTCCTGAGCAATGGCTAGAGATGTGGGGCGGACTGGGCTGGGCTGGACTGGACACCGCTCCAGGCCACCTGTCTTGCTCCCACACAACACAGCAGTGCCTCCCTGGCACACCACGCCACTCCATCTTCACTTGAAACGCAGTGTCCCAGATTTCGTTAAAAATAATATGGTCACCATACTTACAGACAAACTAGGCTGAGACCTACGAAAGCTCATGCCTCTCTGAATGAGTTAGGAATGTGGCACCTTACAGACCTGCCTTCTAACACAGACTAAACCAGCTAACTGCCTCTTTCTACTTCTCAGGAACAGTAAAGTAAATCTCTCATTTTGCAGGAGGCTAACAAAGAACGCTCTGTGAACGTAAAAGATTGTGATTGCTGAAACAAGTAAGACATCTAGTTGCTGCATTCAAAACCAGCTGCAAGCAATGAAAAAATGCTGCTGGAAACAGGCTAGGAGAAGGTTACAACACTTGACCTTTTCGAGAACAAAAATATTGTTTGTTAAGGAATCATCACAAAATATTCAATGGGACACTCTGAACACATCATAAAAGCCTTTCTTTAGTACCACCTTTGAAAAACTGTCTTCCACAGAAAAGATAAGTTCAAGGGAATAAGCGCTCACCATCCCTACAGGAGGCCAGTCAATACATGGCAAACCAAAAAATATATGAATAAATAAAAATAGTCTTCATGATGGGGAGTTTACAAGGATGCAAACTAGATAGTTCTGACATCTTTTTGAGAAATTCATTCAAGCATTCCCTCAGAGTAGAGACTAAATTTGCAGTCCATGGTGAAGGAGCTATTTAACTGTATCAGCAGTACAATATTTAAAAAAAAGTAGTGGAAAATCCACAACTTTACCAAGCGGCCCAACTGTATTTGATAGCAAGGTCACAAAAACTCGAAATAACCTACATATAATATTATTTGTAGATAGACGATATAGTTTATCCTCAGATTTCCATTCTCTAATTATTACTCATACCCGGCTACCCTTTGTTGCTAAATCAACAAGCACTCAACTGTATCATGAAGTCCAGAAGAACCAAAAGAGTTAAGTAAGCAGGAAATTACACAGGAGTGGAGTCACAACTCAGAAGGAACTCCGGAAGTATGACATCTCAAATAAGTTCTACTTGTGTTCATAAAAACCTTAGGTTATAAAACCACCACCCACTTAGTTTCTTCAAAAAGGAGAGATTTGAAAACAGTAGTTGCAACCAATTTATCAAATTATGTTTTCCCAACAATGATGCAAACAGTTTGTCAGAACCTTTAACTAGCTACCACTGGCATTGACAGTAGCTCTCAGCTAGCTTTAAAGCAAATTAGACAGACAGTGTAGAAACTTGAGGCCCAAAGCCACAATCTGTTCATGCTGGCAGAGCCCTTTACAAGTACAAATTCAATGCCCTACATAGATCAAATGAAAGATCAGAGCCCAAGCCCCACAAACTTCAAGGAACCCACAAAACCTGGTACATCTTCAGAGACCACCAACAGTTCTAACAAAGGAGACAACACAGCAGGATCCCACCACTCTCAGTCAAAAAGCCAGGGAATATCAAGCTAGACCAATCCACGTAGCTACAATAAATAAAACAAATTTGTCATAAGCAATCAACTAAAGACATTACTGAGGAACCAAGTCAAATGGATTAATTTGCCTGCACACTGACTGAGTCTATAACAGACTTTGTTTTACCTTAAGTTATTGATTGCCAGCTTTCTAGCACATTTATAAAAGCCGGTGTGGACTTTTCCCACTGGCCATTGCAGCCATGTTGTGTGGCTCTAGTTCACTAACAGTCAAAACCTTGAAGGGAAAAAGTGAGAGTGAGGACAAGGCTTCTAAGTTCTTTTGCATAGCTATTCCTAGTACATATGTAAGATAATACATAGCTCCTACACACAGAGGCGTGAGAAAGAGGACAAAAAGAAATACAAATGCACTTGACTGGAATTCTCTACAGGTTTATCTTTCATTAAGTTTGCTTAGCATATCTGAAATAACTCTTCTAATACGTCTGTTACTTGTCATTTAAATAAAGAAGCAAATCCAAATAGAACAGGGGGAAAAAAATCTCAAACTCTGCAGATTCTGAATACAAGTTTAAACAGACTGGAGGCAAGAAATGACTTAAGTATTCTCTTATTCTTGTTAATCATGCAGCACAAAAGCATAACAACTTTTACACAATTTTCCTCTTATTGTTATTGATGCAGAATCAAAGGATGACTTTTCACCTAAAATTTAATAGCAAAAGTCTTGCTTTTAGAAGTACATCTTATAAAGCACTTACAGCTAGCTTTATTTAAAAAATACAAGGGTAGCCTATTAGGCAGGTTTTTACTTATACCTCGCCATGTTCTAAAAGCACCAACAGCAATAAAGGTGTGTTTAACAGCAAGTATCAGCATTCTGTGAAAATATCAATTATACAACTCCATAACTTTGCCTCAACAATTAAGCATAGACTGAAAACAGAACTAAAGAAGCTGAAATGTGTCCACTTAAAAGAGAAAATATTTAGTCAGATTGTTCACAGTACAGGCAGTCCTCGGACTTACGACACAATTGGTTCCTGAAAACCACATCTTAAGTCGAAATGTTGCAACTCGGAACCAATTTTCTCATAAGAAACAATGTTATAAATGGGGGACTGGTTCCTGAACCAGGGCCCGATACCCTATTTTCACTAAAACTACCACAGAATTTTGTACTCGATCAATTATAGATGAGTAATATAGCTACATTAATCTATTTATTTTGTAAATAGCAATCTTATTGTTTTGGAAGGACTTCTTTGAAGTGACTTTGCTGGACTTTTTGAAGGGCTCCTGGTTGGACTTTTTGAAGGGTTCTTGGCTGGAGTCCTCTCAGAAACCTTGACTGCAGGTTCTTCCGGAGTCTTGTCCACTTTCTTAAAGAAAGTGTCCAAGGAAGTTTGGACAGATGTTCTCCAGGGAGATGAACGACACAGCGAACTTGGCATCGCATCGGATCAAGCGTAGTAAGTCGAAACTGGCATTGTAAAGTTGAAACAGGTTGTCAATTTATAAACGTTGTAAGTGCAAAATGTTGTAACTCGAAACGTTGTAAGTCGAGGATTGCCTGTACTAGTATAAGGAGTGTGTGAAAAAATACTCCTATTTCTGCAACAGACTCTTTAACACTGGCATCTGTCTTTGCTTTGTCCTCACTATTGTCATTAGCGTGCATGACCAGGGTAGATGAAACATTAGAGACATATTTACTCATTTTTGTAAGTGACCAGTAAGAAGTAGTAGGTAGGGAACACTCCATCCCAAAAATTCCCAGATACTATCATCTGGTTACTTCAGTCATACAACTAAACAAAATTGGCTGCAATGAAGTTCAGGGTGACCTGGGCACTGTTCTGAACAATACCTTCAAGCATCTAATTTTCCACAAAACTTGAAGCTAAACACATACACCAAGTAATACAAAGTCACATGAATTGCAGGATTCAGATACCATCCATAGCAAACCCAGGCCAAGGATGGCAGGAGATAAAACATCCCTCTTATATCCTCAGTACTGAAAAGCTTTATTCTGGGAACTGACAGGAAGTGGCAGGAAAGAAAATAAGCGTCCATAATAGAGACCTAACACCATGTAGTATTTCACGTATCCTCTGAAAAGTCATGTTATCCAGTTAAGTTGTACTAACAAAATTGAAATGAGGGGAGAAAAATGCTGCTTTTTATAAATCAGTAAACCAAGCCTTGCAAATCTATCCAAATAAACAAACAATTCCATACAATGCAGAACCTGGCTTTTTATCAGCTCTCTCACGTTTATTATCTTAAGTTTTAAAGAAAGTTATATAGCCTCAAAAATGCTATTAGATATACAAACAAGTTTATCCAGAGCTTCCCAGTTATGCACGAGAAAATATGAAAAGATTTAATAAAGAATAAAAATACAAAAACGATTGTAACTAATGAATCAAATATATGCTCAAAATTAGATTTTATACCCTCTACTGCTAACATTTCTCTCAGATGACAGCTATAATCACAGAGCAAATATAAAATAGTCTAGTACAGGGGCAGGCAATTATTTAGGCTTTAGGGCTGCTTAATGAGTTTTGATGAGCTGTCAAGGACTGCAAGGGTAGTCCCACCCCTTGACAGGTGCCTTGCCCCAGTCACCATCTTGAGACTGGAAATCCTGCCCCTAACCCCTGACCTTTGCCACCAGACTTCCCTCCCCTTCCCCCCTGGAAGTACTCCTTTTGAATGGGAGAGTTGCCATCTTGGAACCAGGAAAAAAAACAAATCATATGCTAAAAGTCAAACACCTACTATAACATACTTTAACTTATTACAAAAAACATTTTTGTTGTGATTTATGTCTACATAGTGTATATAGAGGTGACTGCATAACAACTCAAAAAAGCCTTACTCTTGTATATTGTGTGGGGAGTGTGTATGGTAGAATGCGGAGGGGTATGTGGTTGTGTGTGGCAGGGGGGCAAAAGGGTAGGTTGTGGGGGTGTATATATGGGGGGGGGTTTATGGGGGCTGGGAGCAGGTGTGGGGTGTTTGTTGGGTGTGAAGGAGGGGGGGTGTGGGAACCTCCCACACAATCCCCCCATGGGACATAGCCCCCACCACTGGCAGCAGCATGCAGAAGGGTGCTCAGTGTGCTTGTAGCCCACGCAGGCGCTGCTGCCCGATGACACACAGTTCTGGCCAGCACTGCACATGGTGGCAAGGAGCCACAGCCAAGCCAGCCCACCTCTATCTCACAAGTTTCCACAGCACACGTGCAACTTCTGGCCCTCGCGCAGCACCTGGGAAGCTGCCATGTGATGGAACCAGCTGCCTCTCGCGCCCCCTGCTGTGCAGGTCCTGGAACGCTGCTGGGAAGCGGGGGCATGGCTCTCCACCACTTCCAGCAGTCCCGGCACCTGCACAGCAGAGAGTAGGGAAGGCAGCCAGGTACAACGCGTTCTTCTCCCAGTGCCACACGAGCACCAGGAGCTACATGTGCACCACAGGGAGCCCTGTGTGATACAGGCGGGCTGGCCTGGCTGCACTCCCTGCCACATGCAACGCTGGCCAGAGCCGCACGCCCAGGAGGCAGCACAAACACAGGCCACGAGCACCCCGAGTGCCCGCCGCCTGTTGCTGCTGCTGCCTCCAGCAGTGGGGGCTGTGCGTGGAGGGTCCCCACACCTCCTTCACACCCACCTGAACTCCACGTTCCCACCAACCCCCTGGACACAGGATCCACACTGCTGCCAGCCCCAGCCCCATGCTCCAACCCAGCTGTAGCTCCCCCTGCCCCCACCACTTCCCTACCTGGTGCTTAGAGCAAGCAAGATGTCAGGGAAGCCAAGCAGATCCCCTGGTGGCTGCAGCAGTGGCAGCAGCTGTGTGCTGGCTGGGCCAGACCCTTCTACCCACAAGGGTGGGAGCAAAGCACATGGGCTAAGAGGGGTACAATTAGTTAGTGGATGCCTGTGGGCTGGATGAAGTTACCTGAAGGGCCATATCTGGCCCACAGGCCCTATTTTGCCTGCCCCTCATTTAGTGGTTCAATGTTGAACTCCCTTTAAAAAAAAAACTACTGCAATTAATCAAACTTGAATGCAGCACTGCTTTCTTTCAATGGCTAGGCTATTAGACAAAGGTTAGATGGAGCACGACATTGGCTTTCAACTCTCAATAAACTTAGGGAAAAAAATAAAGATTCTCAGGGTCTTGTGCATTTCACCTCTACTTCAACTGCAGAATGCAAAGTAGGCCTAATTTTCCTGTTGAACCTTACAAAGATGCTGTTCAAAGGCCATTGCCACATTGAAAATATTTAGGCAGTGACAAAGTGGTGAAATAGGATCAATATTGGCATTGTAATTTCTTGGGAGCGAGGAGAAAAAAACAGACATTTGTCTTTAATTTCCAACAGTTGCATAGAGTTGGTCCAAGTCCTGCGCGCTCAGCACAGACCTGTCATGGAAATTTATAAAATAATAACTTAAGAGCATTAAGAACTGCAAAGTGCCACACACACGTAATTCCTGACCTTGAAAAGGAACATTCATCTCTTCCAAGAATGAAATATCACTTTTTAAGGCATGTCATGTGGACTCAAAAAAGCCATTAGGTGTACAAAAAAGGTTACCCAAACCACCGCACAGCTTCCATGCAGACACCATTAATACTAAGAGCATCTTGGGGACACAGGAGTTGGGGTTTTATCAAAGCCATTGCAACTTCAGCTGCAAACAACAGGAGAAGCAGGTGTTCAGTATCTTTGAAAATGGGGCCTACCAAGGATGTAAAACCCACATGTAGCCTCACTGCAGCGAAGAGCTGGTATTTCTAGAAAGGGGTGGTTTTCCACAATTTCCCTGGGATTTTGCACACAAAATCTCCGGATTTAGCAACCGCAGCTGCTAACTGCCCACTTCTCATGGTCTCTCCTGAAATATTTAAGTGACTTTATCCGGGATATTTTGTTGAAGCAGGACAACTTACTACACCAGCCTGGCGCTTATGGACTAAGCAACAGGCCAAGCGCCAGGAACCCTTGAATCACAGGGCTGGCTCTGCCCAACTGACTTGCAATGTGGCACGTAAAGGATCAAGCTCTCTGCCTTTCAGCTTCCCCGCTTTTGTGAGCTGGGGTGTGGAAATCTTGACCTTAGCCAAAGCCTGAGCTCCGTGTTCAGCAGCAGGCCAAGCAACAGTGCTGCCTCCTTCCACACGCATGTTCTGAGAAATGAAGAGAAGGCGCTTTGGGGCCTTGTACTTGAAACTGGCTGCTCTGCCTCAGGGTGGTCTTTTTAAGCTCTTTTGTTTCTGGTAACTGAGCAGCTACTGACGCATTTCGGTAGCTTTGTGCGTCTTCCTTCGTGTCTGAGGGCAACCGCCCCATCTGGACACTGCCCCTGTCACTGCCCTCCTGGGGCTGGGGCGAGGTCGGGGCTCCCGGCGGGTGCTCTGGAGACCGCTCAGCTGGGGACAGGGACTCCGCTTCTCCACTGACCGGCAGGCGGCGGTGACAGTGTCGCCGGCCTCCGGCCCCAGGAAGCAGGCCTTGAACTGCTGCTGGCCTCACCGCCCCAGCGCCCGGGCCCGAGGGAGCTCAGCGCGATGCCGCAGCCGTGAGCGGGTCCCGCCGCCCACCCCTCCTCGCGCCGGGGGTCGCCGCACCCCCCCACCCGAGCACAATACAGGACCCAGTTCCTGTATTTTGGAGCTGGAGCCAATCAGGAGCCGCCTTGCATTCCCCGACACGCCACGGCGGCTTGTGACGCGCTGCGCCATTCGCCGGCGCTCCAGCCCCTCGTACGTGCCCTCAGATAACCCTCCCCGGCTGCTCCACAATAGGCGCCTTCAGCCGCCCGCAGTGCAAGCACCCCCGGCCCTAGCCCCGGCCCCC
>NW_005842305.1:176322-187332 GCF_000455745.1 Alligator sinensis | reverse complement strand
GGCCGCGGCGGGATGCTGCTCGGCCGCCTGAGGCTTGGCTCGGGCAGGTCTTGCCGGAGGTGCCGCTGAGTCCCGCTGCCTCCCCGGGGCCTGAGGAAGGAGCCGCGAACATGGGGGGTGGGGGCGAGGGGGGCTGGGCGGCCGCCCGCCCACGCGAGGAAGGAGTCGGCAGAGGCGGGAAGCGCCTGCCTCGGCCCGAGCTGCCGCTGCCTGGTGCCCGCCCCGGGAATGAGAGGTGGGGGCTTCTCATCGCTGCAGCCCTGAGTGGGGAAGCTCCCGCCGCAGGTAAAGGAGGAGGTTTCCTCCTGGGTCGGCCCTGGGGTGTTTATTTCCAAGTAGCTCTCATATGAAAATAGTGTCCCCTGGGCATGAGTCAGGCCCCTCGGCCCGGGGTGACGTGCCCCACATCACTGACCGGCTTCCCTGGTGTGTAAGGGCTGCAGAGGCACTTGGCTCACCCGCCCAGGGGCAGGTAAGGATGGTCAACTCCTGATCCTAGGTCACTGCTGGATCAGCCGGGGGCACTGGCAGAGAGAGTGAGCACAATGATCATCCGTGCTGGTGAATTCTCCCATAGGCAAATCGCCCGGGGTTTACCTAACACTAATATAAAGTGGTACAGATCACTTCATCTGCTCCTTTGCTAAAGTGGAGCCAAATGTTCAAGTGTGACTGACTCAAAAAAGTGAAATAAGAGACCTGATTTTCAGCACTGGTGAGGCCCAGTTGAGTAAAAATAGGAGCTGCAGATGCTCAGTTCTGTAGCTGGATCAATGTGTGCCAACTCCTGAAATCCTACCCAGCCTGCTGTGGTTCAGGCTAGAGCTAGGATAAAGTATGGTGCTGCTGTAAAAGGTAATAATTGGCGCACAGTCTTCAGGAAATAGAGCTGTTATTTAGACATTGCAATTTTAAAGAAAGCTTATGTGAAAGGAGGATGCAGTAGCCACAACCACAGATAACCTCAAGCATAAAAGGTAATTTCTCATAGTGTGTCTGGGCAAAGCTTTAGAAAACAAAGCTTCTGTGTCATCCAGATGTCTGATAGCTTTAGGTGTGTATAGAGTTGCCATAATATATGGGTCTATCAGATAAAATAATAGCTACTAGCTGCAAATTTTTTTTGAACATCCCTATGGACTTGCCTTAAGTGTTTTTGGTGAGCAAGTCGTCGCATTCTTTATTTTCATATTGTATTTTGCCATCATATTTTGCAACAGAATTTTGCATCATATTTTTGTAGCATAATTTGTTCAGTGTTTTGAGTGCTGGCCTTGGCATTATAGCAGTTGCCATCTGAGCCCAGAAAAGAAATATAGCATGTATCCAATCTACCCATAACAGGATCAGTACTGATTCAATATGATTTCATTAATTTCTGTATTTGTAAAACAAAACTTTTTTCTGAAGTACAGTTTTAAAGCTTGGTGCAAGCACTAGGATGCAGTCTAGCCTAGTTGTATGCTATTAAGTATTTAGCTTACTTAGTTAACAGGTCTGGTTTCAGCAGTCCGTTAGGAAGGAAACAGATATAGGGCATTTGATTGTTCTGTGTAGTTCATACTTCAAGCTTGCATTCTGTTTTAAACCATACAGGTAAAGAGTTTCATCTGCTGACAGTGAATTAACTGGCTAATGGGCAGCCCTAGTTTTTTCACATACTTTGAAGTATAGAAACTCCTGATAACAGTATTTAGAACACCCAGGAAGCTTCCATCCACATGGTTCTCTTGGTGGTTACAAAATAGTAGTTGCACAAAACATTACAGATGAAAGATGCAATGTGTGTGTAAACGAGAAAAGCTGGAAATATCAGTTTAAATATCAGTTACAGTTCAGATACTAAGCTTCAGTGTTTATTTCTGCTTTTACATACTTATTCTCCCATTTTAACAATATTTCCTAACAAGTCTTGAAAGCTGTGCTTGCTGTGACATTTAATGTAAAAGTGCAGTTTTGTAACTAGTCACCAGTCTAGCAGGCAGCAAATCAACCTTGTTATATCTATATGTCAGTAGTGAAGGATATAGGTAATTGTTTCTCTCTTCCCACCCCGGCATCTGTTGTCAAAGGCACATCCTTTCACATGTCAAAAATTTAACTGAAGAAAAACCACAGATGAGAGTTTATAATACAGTTTGAGAGTGCTTAGCAGTATGCAAATTGCTCGTTATCAGAGTTGAATATAGTCTGTATCAAGTGCAGATATATAAAGACCATGTGTAGCTTCCTTTCCTTTCATAATGAAGTCTCTTTTTTGAGTGGTAACAGTGCTCAACCTACATCATTTCAATGTGACAAGGCTTCTGGGCAGCCGTTTGATTGGTGTCTTATTATCCATTGGTGTGCCTGACTTGCATGTATTTCAGCAGTTGCAGTAAGCCATGAATCTGTATCATCACAATAGAGTAACTTTGTTGTGTCTACAATTACCCTTGGCAGAATTAATTTCCTTGGGTCTAATCTAAGTTTGCTAAAGTCAAAAGCAGTCTTTCCACTAAATTCAGTGGGCTTTCAAATCAAAAGCCTAAAACAAAATAAAAATGCCCAGCCAGTGCGCATCTTTCTGTTGCTCATATCCTCCCACACATTCAAAATATAGGTTTCTTGCCAAATGCTGAATGCCTATCTACATTTAAACAGCATTCTCAAGTCACCAAAATATTCCATTTAAGTGCATAGCCTTAGGACTGAAGAATGTTTATGCATTTATCTGGAGTATGCATTCTTCCAAACAATGTACACAGTGTTCATCAAGTACACAGCATCCAGTACCATGGTATTAGTAATTTGGAAACTACTTACCTACCCTCATTCTCGAGGTTCTCCTAGTGAATTTTGAAGGCTGTTAGAAGTCTTGAAAATAAAAGGAGATAACAGCTATGAAACTTGTCTGGAGCCCACTGTTTTCAGTGCTTCTAAGGCTAAAAGGTAGTTTGTTCATTAAACCAATATTCAAATACTTGTGTCATAAGTAAGCAATAGGTAAAATATTTGGTCTGACCTTGTATTATGCAGCTAAGCAAATTATGCATTTGTATGGATGAGTAGAGCACATCGTACTCTTGTGGCATTTCCCAAACGTTACAGAATTCCCTAATAGTCAGATTTCTTGATATGTCTCCGTGAAAGTATCAGCCTAAGGATCACATGATTATTTATTTTGTTATTTATTCTTTCCCAAATAGTTGAAATATGTTATCCTTTGTGCCAAATACAAATAGAACATTACTCACATCCCTGCCAGCAATTGCCTGGCTCTGGCCCTGGCCAGCCTGCAGTCCAAAAGGCTATTTCTGTGGCTTGCTACTGTTTGGCACCTTCTATCCCTTGATTTCTTCTCTCTCTGTGTGGTTGGTTCCATGGCCCAGTATCTTCAGAGAACCCTGGAATATATAAAGGATATGGGGTCCATGACTAAAACTGCTTCCTACTTGTGTAGGAATCTCCTTATATGTAGTTTCCATTTATTGGTAAGTGGTGCACATTTGCAGGTTTGTTACTTGTTCATCTGGAGCTTCATTTCCTCAGGTGCTCATCATCAGTATTACACCATGGACACTTTCCCACTGACAGATCCTACCTGCAGCTCTGGGACCTACTTTTCTGATTCCTTCCTATCTAGGAAGCAGCACCTTGCTGCCCCATGAATTTGTTCATATCAGAATTCTATTAGTATATGTACTAAATAGAGCTTTAGTGCAGAAGGTTAAAAAAGAGCCTAAGTATCAACTATGGTGATAATACTTGCCACTGAGGAAGGAAGGGAGGAGAGATTGAAAGGTAGTTGAATGGTAACAGTTCGAGGCAAATTTATTTCTCCCAGATTTTGTTTTGCTGCTTTTACTTTTTTATGGAGCTTTTCAGGTCCAATGGAGGTTTTTTGGGCATTGTCCTTTTGAAAGGCGAGATGAAAAGTGAGCATCAGTGGGTTCATTAGGAACTGGAAAGAAAAAAATTAAGGAAGCATAGTGACAGGAGGAGAAGCAATCAAAAAGTAAACATATAAGAAAGCACTACCTTGCCCCATAGAAGTCCAGACAGTAAAACTACCCCATATCAGTGATGGGGAACCTCACCAATGTTCCAGCTCATTCTGTTTCACTGGAAACCAAGTGGAAGGGACAAGGAGGGACATGTCCATGTTTGTTAGTGTTTTTGAAATAGTAATAACTGGAAGCCATTACAGGTTTCCAATCTGAATCCTTTGATTAATATATCTTTCTGTGACATTCCCTAACTTCAGAGCCTGTCAGAGAGGTCCATCCAAAATCCTTGTTTCTGTTTAAGATTGTATGCTGTTGCTGTGCAGTACTTGTAGGATGTCCTCCATTTGCGTGCAAGTCTCTCTGCAGTTTTCTTTTAAATACAGATTTGCATTTCACAAACCTTATGACAGATAAAGGCTAACTTCCCTTTGCCAATGCCAAACCTTTGAATCACTACAGACATACCTATTTAACCTTTCTACCTCATCATGTTACTCATAATGAGAGCATGTGGCTCCTTTATTTCATGCAGAGTCTGGATCATAGGAATCTCCCATGTAAACATCAATCTCAGAATGGTAGGTTGCAAATTTGTGTGTCTGTTAAAGTGATCTTTTTGGTGATATTAATGTGGATCCTAAACATGTGGGATTGAAGTTTCCACTTGCATGTATGTGAATTTTCATGTATCTACATGTTTGGTGAGTTCCATTTGCCTTTGCTAACTTCATCTTTGATCTCTATCCCTCTGTCAGTGATGTAATTAAATATGCCTTCCTAGTGCACCTTGTCTTTGTATATTGACAATAGCTTTTAAAGTATTTAAAATTAGAAGTCCATGAAAAACCTGGCTCATTGTTCTCTCATTCCACCATTTACTGAAAACAATAATGGCCCAATCTGCAAAATATAAAGCAGCTCCTTATAATACTTAATACAGTTTAGCCACTCAAAAGCTCTATTCCGAGGACCCCTCAGAATAGAGGAGTCGCAGTCCTGTTATCACGGGAACTTTACTCAGATTCAGATTCATTAGGAAGAGGAATAAGCATTTGCACTTAAGGCAGGCTGTGGTACTCCACCCATTGGCCTAATTCTAACATACCTTGGTTGCCTGAGTTTTGTCTGTTCTCATGCCTCAGCTGTTGGCAGCATTATATATACACTTTTTTTGTAAATCAGGCCATGCTGTCGCTTAGCTGTTTCAAATAGAAAGAATTACAGACCATCAAAAGGCCATATTTAAAGGACTTGTGTTCCAGTTTCTTCAGGACAGTGAGCAAACTACTTGAGAAGCAGAAAAGGAATGCCTTAAGGATATTACTGATCACCCAAAGCCATCTTCCAGGCCCAAATGCCATCAGACTGTAAGGAGACCTTGGAAAGTAAATGAAAGTGATCTACAGAAAATGGGAGACAGCAAACATGGCAGGCAGCAGAAATGGACAAAAACTAAGGATGTTCATCCTTGTATTTTATCGGGGTCCATATCTTGTGTGACCTGAGAAGTAGAGATGAAAAAAAGAATCTTATTCCAAATGCGCTTGTTACCAATAACACTCCTTGCACACACTCCTAGAACTGGTTGCCCTTTTACAGTTTCCTTTTAACTGCTGGGAATTGACACTGAAAACTTATTGCATCCACTTAGTCCCCCTCTTGGTATACATCTAATGCAGAAAAAGACTAGCTGCTGTTTGGCACATGCCCAAAGCTCTCTTAGCACCGTTCTCTGTCCAGGGCATGTTTATTGGTGCATGCACAGCACTGCTGTGGTCGTGGCTACATGACATTTCTTCAGCATTTGATGTACACAGGGAGCAGGAGGGCATGTTTTAACAGCAGTGCTCTCAAGCATGATTGGAGGCAGCGTAGAGCTACCTTAAGCACGTCAGTAAAATTTTAGGAAGGTAAAGAAGGGCTCAGGTCAAATTCCATAAAGAAGAAAAAAGATTTAAAAACTCAGCAGAAACAGAATAGAAATTACTAGGGGGAGAGCACTTCCGAGAAGCATTATGTTTACTTAGAATGCATGATGCCTTCACCACTACTGCATTTTCTTTGGCTGTATATCCAGAATAGGGTCAGAATTTCATCAAAGGCATTCTGAATTTCACTGAATTTAACGAGAGCATAATTTGGATTAGTTGGTTGGTTGGGGTTTTTTTGGAGGGGGGGGCGGTTTGCTTTATTTTTTAATAACCTTGTTACTTTTTGGAGAATATGGAGGGGACAGGAGGGTCTGAAACTGAAAACAGTTTGCTAGGGAACATTCACCCCTCTTATCCAGATTACCCCTCTTAGCTGGAACATGGCCTGTGAAACTGTTTTCTGTTACCAGTGAAATAAGTTAAAAGAGGACTTTATTCAAAGTTGACCAAATTCCATCCTCAATCTTACCTGTGCAATTCTATTTGTAACCTAGCAGCCTACAGCTTTATCCCTTACCAGGCTGGTCTGTCTAGGAATGATATACTTCCCCATTTAGAACCAAATTAATGCCACTATTTCTTTATTTTAGATATCCTTAAACTGCATTTGCTCAAGGCTTACTACATCTGAGTACAATGCAAGTCTCCAAGACTGAGGTTCATTGACAGGAATGGATCTGAAGTTTGCATGGCGCTAATGTAATATACCTGCCTGTAGCTAGCAGCACCATTTTCCTGCTCCAATCTGCTCTAAAATATACCCATTTCCAAAAGACACTCTTACTATAAACTTCATTCCAAAGCTGTGGTGCTTTGAAAAGGCATACTGGTGTGCTGTCATATAATTGGGAGTCTTGGACTGTATCCCACACAGGCCAGCTCTGAGAAGAGAAGCAAGAATGTAGAATAGAACAATAATTGAACAAATCTTGCAAAGGGAGATATGGATTGTGATTTTGTGGCAGGACAGTAAGGGGTATTACTGTGCTGAGTCACCCACCTCACTTTGCCCAACTAAAACCACGCTTTGTGTGTCTCCTCTGGGGCACGTATGGCAGGCCAACCCTTCCTGGAGCACACCCACTAGCCTGGGATAATCACTGCCACCACCCGGGTTCTGGTCTCTGTTACGGCTCTGTGCAGCCCAGGGTACACAGACCCTGCAGACCTTGGGGGTGCTTAGCCTGCTGTGGTATTTTGGGGTGCTTCTGATAGCCTGAAGCATTCAAAAGTAACCTCCCGTACTAGAGGAAAGTAAAAAAGCCAAGCCCGCTTTAGCTAGCCGAGCAAAGGGAGCTAGAAGGCTGGTCCCTTCCCTCAAGAATCCATAGGTCGGCATGCTGTAACAGATAGCATTTGTTGAAATGCGAAAAAGAGACTGTAGAAGGGGTACAGGACAGAGGAATGTTAAGAGAAAAAAACACCTTGAGCAAAACAGAATGGGTTTATTGGCCCTTTTAAACATGTGGCTAAAGATGCATCACTAATATACTGGCTAAATTTCAGGTAAGTTACTCGCATGTACGTCCAGAGAATGATAGAATTCTGGAGGCTTTTTGCTTGTTTCAGTGTCCCAAAATGACTGACCTCCCACAAGATGGTGTGACCTATAATGTTTTTGACCTCATCACTAAGTTCCAACCAGAAACGGACTATATGATGCAAACCAATCTTTTTAAAAGTCATCAGCATCCCCAGGTGGAGTGACCCGGGTCACACAGGTTGTTCGGAGGGAAACTCGGGACAAAGGAAGAGCAAGCTCCCCACTCCCTGTGGAATTTTTACAAACCGGTCACACAGGTGACCAGGTGGATCCAGCAGCCAGAGTTTGAAAACGGCTGGGCAGCCTCAGAGCAGAGGCAGACAAAAATGGGGATTTCTTCACAGACTTCACCCATCAGTACATGCAGACAGGCATGTACGTATATGCATCTGTGAAAAGTTGAAAGGCTACAGGAGATTTTCAAAGTAAATGATTCAGCTTTTGCACGTTTCCATTTTTCTTTGTGAATGTATATCCTGCAGACCATACACCCTATAAATGTTGTTGAAGGACCAGAGGAGATTCCTGCACAAAGATACTCATCTTCTTAAAAACGAAACCCCAAATTGGCTCTATTTTAATTGGTATGAAAATAAAAGTTCTATATAGTTGAATGCAAAGCCGAATAAAAGCCTATAGCTGCTATGTTTATTGGGTTGTTTAATTCTCTTTACTTTCTGGGGATGAGTGGGGGGAGTATAAGAATGTGTACTTGGGGTACATTAATGCACAGATACAGGAAAATGTAGGGTTGCCTTCAGGTGATCTCCAAGTACAGCAAACTCATATGAAAATTTGGTAGCATACATTTCATTTACTGCAGTTGAACACATCCCTAAAATTAACAAAACCTTCACAAATAGAGTTTTTTTCTGAATTTCAGGAAAAATCTTGAATGCAGATGCTGTATGTAGATGAATATGATGCCATGTTTAATAAAATGTTCTATAAAATGTTCTTTTGTTAATGATTCTTAGCTAAATAGCTGTCAAATATTAAGCAGATTCCAGTTTGGTGGCTTTCCTTGTCAAAATTTGACACAATTTTCATCGTACTGTTGCATCAAATACCTGTTCCCTCTAGATGGTGCTCCACAACCAAGAACTGTGTTTAAGGCCATCTCTCTCTCTTGAAAGACTAGTGAGAAATAGTCAAGAAGACACTCTCCTTTGTCTCTGAATTCTGTCTTATAATTGTTAATCTGTGCAGCAGTTTATAGACTGCTTGTTCTGTACAATATAAATACATTATTTCCTACTCTTGCAAATTTTAAAACCTATGCACAAGAGCCTAAAATGCAATCTGCATGGAATAATATCATCTGTTACTCTGAGGACTGATCCATATCTCATATCTCTTATGGCAGCCATTAACTGGTGTTAGCTGTTGATCTGCTAGACGGTATGTACATCATCAATACAATTTGATAACTTTTCTTTACAACGGTCTCTATAATTTTCAATATTTTTATACACATGGTATATAGACACAAGCAGTAGAATATATATAGATGCAAATATTCAAATATGGATAAAATGTATAAGAAAGCAAGCAACGTTAATGATGCTAAGTATGTACATATATTTATATCTAATCAGATTAGAGATTAAATAAATACATTTATTATTTAAATGGTAAAATTGCATCATAACATTTCTGACAACCAACATTGATATAGGAAAACAGATAAGCTATAAGGTTCCTTTCAAAGGAGGTACTGAGTGACAGTCTAGTTTTCATTATTCTGGGTATCAATACATCCATATTTAATTGCCTGGCCCAGACCCTGCTGAAGGCATAAGGAGTCTTTCTTCTTTTTTTCTCTGGGTTTTGGATCAGGCCCTAAATGTCCACCTATCCTTCAGTTAAGATAAAATATTCCTTCTCAGGCAAGCAGCTACCAGTATAGGTGGAGCTCTCATTCCAGGGCATAAACAATGCACAAAAGGGCTTTGACCCCTAGAAAAGTACATAATATCACTAAGCTATTACAGCAACGTGCATCTAAAAATGGAGTTCCTTTAAGTCCTGATTCTGCATGCCCTCAACTTCAGTCATTAGGAACTGAAGGCAGGATTAGTCCTGTAGTTCTTGTATACATGACTCAGGATTTATCAAGTATCTCTGTAGCTAAGTCACTGGATATACAAATATTACTGTTATTTTAATACAGTTATGGATCTAGTTAATAGAGTTATCTTTTGTGCTAAATATTTCATGTATGTTTTTCTTTTCCTTTTAAAAATGGTTTTTTTCTGTATCAACTCTACCAGAATGGTATAATTAGCTATTATTGTTTAAGCCTTCATGTCTAAACATGTTTTATATTGGACAACTACAAATGATGCTACTTTTATTTATTGAAGTAAATTCAAGTACCAAGTCAGATTATAGGCATTTCTGATATTTACTGCCACCCATGTTGTGAGATTGTCTTGTGAAACCTGTACTAGTTTTGAAAGATACTTTATCCATATTTATAATTAGTTTGCTTACTAAATCAAAGTATATTGTAAAAAGAAAGTCCTTTTCAGTTTGTTTCATTGTTATGTATGGAACATCATGTGCTTTGAGTTGCACAATGATGCTAAAACATAAGTACAGAAATGTGTAATATATTTTTTGGTTTCCTGACATTCCTGAAAACTTTTGGTCCTTGAATACAGAGTGGGGCTTTTTAATCTAGATTTTCCTAAAACACCTTCTGTGTCAAACGTGAATATAATGATGGATCTGTGCCCTAATCTTGTAATATTGGCACCATATCCTTGGCTCCTTCATACTTTTTGTAAGTCAATGGGTTATGTCAAGAAGTTGGCCTGCTGCCTTCTTAAATATTTGTCTTAAAATTGTGGGATTATTAGAACAAGACCGACATTTCTGTTACATCTGTGGACTCTACCCAGTGGGCTCATCTACACATGAAATTAATGTGATGCATTAAACCTGGTGCATATCACTTTGGAGTTTATTGGTCCTAGGCACCACGTTTACACATATGCCTGGGACCGCAGCATGTTGAGCCAGGTCAGAGCAGCCCTGGCTGACAGGGGACCCTGCGGGGGGTCAGTCCCTCACCCTGCCCCTGCCAGCTCAAGCTGTGGAGGAGGGTGACTGGGGCATGAGGATGTTCCAGTGCAGGGCTAGGTAGCAGGCAGCCCCCACACTGGAGCACCCTCATGGCTCAGCCAGCTCCATCAGTGACTAAATGTTTGCTGCAGCATACTAAATAACACCACCGCAGCATAGTTCTTGTGTTTACAAGTATTAACCTGTGGCGGAATTGATTAGTTCCAATCTGGCTCTTGTACCATTCCCTCTCTAGACCACTCTCAGCAAAATCTCCAACACCCTCTTAGTCAGATCTTCATATCTGTTCCACCTCCTCCTCCTCCTCTTGGACTTCTCTTCTGCTTTCAGCACCACCAATAAGTTTTCTTTCTTCATAGTTTCTTAGTAGGTAGGGTCGGAAGGGACCTGAGGAGATCATCTAGTCCGACCCCCTGCCGTGGCAGGAAAAAGGACCGGGGGCAAAAGAACCTTGCCA
>NW_005842305.1:160807-176224 GCF_000455745.1 Alligator sinensis | reverse complement strand
CTCTCCCAATGCCTGCTGGTCCCCCTTGACTAGTTTGTAGACTACCATTAGATCCCCACTCAGCCTTCTCTTTTGGAGGCTGAACAGGTTCAGGTCCCTCAGCCTCTCCTCGTAGGGCCTGCCCTGCTGACCCCTGATCATGCAGGTGGCCCTCCTTTGAACCCTCTCCATATTGGCCACATCCCTCCTGAAGTGCGGTGCCCAGAACTGGATGCAGTACTCCAGCTGCAGCCTGACCAGTGTCACATAGAGGGGGGAGGATCACCTCCTTGGACCTGCTTGAGATGCATCTGTGGATGCATGACAAAGTATGGTTTGCCTTCCTGACCGCGTCCCCACTTTGTCGGCCCATGTTCATTGTGGCATCAATGATGACTCCAAGATCCTTTTCTGTCTCGACACTGGCGAGAAGGGAGTTCCCCAGCCTGTAGGTGTGCCGCTGGTTCTTCCTCCCCAGGTGCAGTACCCTGCACTTGTCAGTCTTGAACCCCATCCTGTTCTCATCAGCCCACCCCTGTAACCTGTCTAGATCCGCTTGCGGCCTGCTCCTTCCTACTAGCGTACCCACTTCACCCCACATCTTAGTGTCATCTGCGAATTTGAACAGAGTGCTTTCTACCCCCTCGCCCAAGTCACTGATGAAGATGTTGAATAGTGCGGACCTGAGGACCAAGCCCTGGGGAACCCCACTGCCCACATCCCTTCAGGTCGAATAAGACCTGTCCACCACCACCCTCTGGGTGCGGCCCCCCAGCCAGTTAGTGACCCATCTGACCGTGTAGGCATCAACACCACTGTCTCCTAGTTTCTTACTGAGAATGGGGTGAGAGAACATGTCGAAGGCCTTCCTGAAGTCCAGAAAGACTATATCCGCTGCGACACCTGCATCCAAGGACTTGGTGACCTGGTCATAGAAGGCCACCAGGTTGGTTTGACAAGACCTGCCCCTAATGAACCCATGCTGGTTGTCCCTACCTTTCTGACAGTCCTTTCAGTGTCCCCTTGAAGAACTTTCCTTTCTCCCATTCTTGTGAGGATCCAAGGACAAAGTGTTGTGGGTCCCTTTTGTTTTCCCTGTGCATTCCCTTGAGTGATTTCACCCGTTTAGAGAATCAGCTATAAACCACGTTGCTGCTTAGTTATCTCCATTCATTCAGTCCTGCATCTCAAATCATCTCTCTGGCATTTGGATGCCCCACTGACAACTTAAACTTAAGGGCATGTCCAAGTGAGTGCGAACATGTGGTTTGTGCCACAAACACCACAAGCATGCATCTGCTGCACTGCTAATTAGCACCGAGGTGGATTTTTTTGACACCAAGATTAAAAAAAAAATGCCAGAAAAACGAGAGACAGCACATGTGATGACTGTATGTGCTTCCTAAAACCAAATACACCCAGTTCCATCAGCCTCTCTTCTTAAATGATGTGTCCCAGCCCCCTAAACATTTTCATTGCCCTCCGCTGGTCTCGCTCCAATTTGTTCACATCCTTTCTCTAGTGGGGGGCCCAAATCTGGACACAGTATTCAAGATGTGGCCTCACCAGTGCCAAATACAAGGGAATAATTACTTCCCTCAATCTGCTGGCAACACTTTTACTAATGCAGCCCAGTATGCTGTTAGGTGCCTTCACAAGGGCACTCTGTTGATTCATATTCAGTGTATTGTCCACTATAACCTCCAAGTCCTTTTCTGCAGAACTGCTGCCTAGCCAGTCAGTTCCCAGCCTGTACTGGTGCATGGGACTGTTCTGTCCTAAGTGCAGGACTTTGCACTTGTCCTTGTTGAACCTCATGAGATTTATTTTATTCCAATCCTCCAATATGTCTAGGCCTCTCTGAATCCTAGCCCTACCCTCCAGTGTATCTGCTACTCCCCCCAGCTTGGTGTCATCCGCAAACTTGCTGAGGGTTCATTCCATCCCATTTTCCAAGTCATTGATGAAGATATTGAACAAACCAGCCCCAGGACCAACCCCTGGGGCACTCCACTTGATACTGGCTGCCAACTACACATCAAGCCATTGATTACTGCCCTTTGAACCTGGCACTCCAGCCAGTTATCTATCTGCCTATTCATTCAACCCAGACTTCCACAGCTTGCTTGCAAGGATGTTGTGGGAGACCATATCAAAAGCCTTGCTAAAGTCAAGGTATGTTATGTCCCCTGGTCTCCCTGCATCTGCAGAGCCAGTCATCCCATCATAGAAAGCAATCAGGTTGGTCAGGTATGACTTGCCCTTGCTGAATCCATGTTGACTGTTCCTAATCACCTTCTTTTTCTCCAAGTGCTTAGGAGTGGATTCCTTGAGGACCTTCTCCATTATTTTTCCAGGGACTGAAGTAAGGCTGACCAGTCTATAGTTCCCTAGAAACTTCCTCTTTCCTTTCTTAAATATGGGCATTAGATTTTCCCTTTTCCAACTGTCTGGCACATCTGCTAGTCACAAGTTTTCAAAGACGAAGGGTAATGGTTCTGCAGTCACATCAGCCAACTCCTTCAGTACCCTCAGGTGCATCACACCTGGCACCATGGACTTGTACATGCCCATCTTTTCTAAATCATCCCTAACCTGTTCTTTTGCCACTGTTGGCTGCTTACCTTCTTTCCAAACTGTGCTGCCAGGTGCAGTACTCTGGGAACTGACCTTACCTGCAAAGACTGAAATTAAAAAGGCATTGAATACTTCAGCCTTTTCAACCTCCTCTGTCACTAGGTTGCCTCCCCTATTCAGTAAAGGGCCGACATTTTCCCTGATCATCTTGTTGCTTACATACTTGTAGAAACTCATCTTGTCACCTTTCACATCCCTTGCTAGCTGCAACTCCAACTGTGCTTTGGCCTTCCCAATTCCATCCCTGCATGCCCAAGCAATATTCTTATACTCCTCCTTAGTCATTTGTCCAAGTTTCCACTTCTTGTAAGCTTCGGTTTTTGTGTTTTAGCTCACTGAAGTGTTTCCTGCTAAGCCAAGCTGGTCTTCTGTCATACTTCCTAATTTTCTGCACGTTCGGATGATTTGTTCCTGTGTTCTCAGTAAGGTTTCTTTAAAGTACATCCAACTCTTCTGGACTCCCTTCCCTCTCAGACTGGTGTCCTAGGGGGACCTTGCCCATCAGTTCTCTGAGTGAGGGTAAGTTGGCTTTCCTGAAGTCCAGGGTCCTTACTATGCTACTTTCTTTCCTTTTTTCAGGACCTTGAATTCAGTCATCTCATGGTTGCTGCTGCCCATGTTGCCATTCACTTCTACATTCCCCACCAAGTCTTCTTGGTTTGTGAGCAGCAGGTCAAGAAGTGCATGGCCCCTAGTTGGACTTTTCAACACATGCACCAGGAAGTTGTCCCCAACACTCTCCAAAAATTTCCTGGATTGCCTGTGCATTACTGTATTACCCTCCTAACATATGTCAGGGTCAATGAAGTCCCCCATGAAAACCAGGGCCTGTGATCTGAAAACTGCTAGCTATTTGAAGAAAGCCTCATCCTCCTGTTCTGGTGGTCTATAGCAGACATGTACCATGACATCATCTTTGTTGCTGTCCCCTCTGACCCTAACCCAGAGACTTGCAACAGGCCTGTCTCCAGCTTCATACTGGAGCTCTGAGCTCTTACATATGGCTCTTACATAAAGTACAACTCATCCTTCTTCTCTCCTCTGCCTGTTCTTCCTGAATAGTTTATACCCATCCATGACAGTGCTCCAGTCATGTGAGCTATCCCACCAAATCTCTGTTATTCCAATCACATCATAGTGCTGGAAATGTGCAAGGACTTCCATTTTTTCTGGCTTGTTTCTCAGGCTCCATGCATTTGTCTACAGGCACCTGAGGTAACTAGCCAATTGCCCTACTTTCTCAGGAAGAATGAGAAGGCCTCCTCTGTTGCCCCTTCCCACCTGTGCCTCCTCCAGGTCATCTACTTCCCCACTTACTTCAGAGTTTTGGTCTCCATCCCCTGGCGAACCTAATTTAAAGCCCTCCTTACTAAGTTAGTGAGCCTGTCTGCGAAGATGCTCTTCCCTCTCTTTGTCAGGTGGATCCTGTCTCTTCCTAGCAATTCTTCTTGGAACAACATCCCAAAGCCCTGCTGGCAACACCACCTGTGCAGCCAAGCTGGTCTTCTGCCATACTTCCTAGTTTTCTGCACATTCAGATGATTTGTTCCTATGCTCTCAGTAAGGTTTCTTTAAAGTACATCCAACTCTCCTGGACTTTTTATCACTTGCCCAGACCCTTCCCCTTGACTGAAAGGCCACTCACTGGAGCCCCTGTCCCCTTCACCCTTGCACCCAGAGCCCTGTAATCACTTGTGATCTGCTTAGATCCTCCCTGGCAGTATCACTGGTGACCACATGGATGAGCAACATGGCTCAGTACTCAGAAGGCTGGATGAGTCTCAGTAATCCTTTTGTGACATCTCGGATCTGAGCTGCAGGCAAGCAGCAGACCTCCCAAGACAACAGGTCAGGCCAGAAGATGGATGCCTCCATCCCCCACAAAAGGGAATCTCCAATCACCACCACCCATCTTTTCCTTTTGGTGGCAGTGGTCTCGATCCTACCAACCATGGGGATGCCTATCCTAGCCTATTCCACTGACTGAATTTGCTCCTCTGGTGCTTAGGGCTCCATATCTGTTCTCCAGGAAAACCACTGCAGGTGGGGATAGAAGACTTCTGCTTGCTGCCTGAGGTCACAAGCTTCCACCTTCCTGGGAGTCCATATCCTCTTCCTGCTGTACTGCTGCCTCTGGCAGTCCTTCCTCCAGTCCTAGAGGTCTTTTCCAGCATTGACTCGATGAAGCCCTCATAGCAGAGGATGTTTTGGAGCCTCACAACCTCCTGTAGCTCTGCCTGCTCCCTGAGGACTGCCACCAGAAGGCACCATTCACATTGCATGCACATCCCCACCCAGTTGTCACTAGAAGGAACTGCAAGCTGCAGTGTCTACAGCGCCAAACCAAAACCTGAGTGGAAGTCTTAACAGTGAGCGGTTCTGTCTGGACAGACATCTCACAGGTGAAGCAATGGAAAAGCTCACTGTGGCAGTGGCTCTGGTATTATGACATCCCAGCCACTTCCCTGGGTCTCTCAAATCTGCCACCTCACTTTTCCTGCCCCTTTCTGAGCAGACCTTCCCTAGCAAACTCCCCTGTAAGCTGGCCTGTTCATTGCTCCTTAGTCCTAAATGGTTCCCTTTTCCCTGCTAATCTGCTTCCTCTCAACAAGCTTACCGTGAAGGAAGGTGAGAGAGAGTTTCCAGGCAAACTCCCTAGAGAACTCCCCCTCACTCTAGACTGTAGTTAAACAAGGGGCTTAAGTATTGGTCTGGCTGGTGTCTTAGCTACTTGCGCTAAATATACATGTTAGTTACTCCTATTTAAGGAATGAACTTAGAGGCTCCCCTACAAGGAGGGGGGCAGCAAATTGACCTACAAACTGACTTGTGAACTGCTTGCAAACAGTCCTGTTTGCTGCCCCTGTTCAGCTGGGGAGCCCCCTTTGATGCCCTCCTGGGCCTGGACTGGCTCTGCCCATGTTAAGGCTTTTGTCAGGCACCTGTAGCCATAACCCAGCAATCCCCCAGCTAGCAGCACTCCCGGCTGCTCAGACCACATGCCCAAACAGAGCCCACCAAACAAACACTCAGCAAGCCAAACACATAGACAGCCCTAGCTTGCTTTCCTTTCCAGAGCAGGATTCGGTGCCCAATTCCTCTTCCCCTTCCTCTTGCTCCCAACAAACTGCTTGCAAACTGCCCTGTTTGCTGCCCCTGTTCACTTTACTTCTGTCGGGTTGATTCAGGGAGCAATGTCCCAGCCCCCGCTCTGATCATGGAGCTGGGGTGAGAGCTGCCAGGGCAGGGGGACATTGTCCCAGGCTCGGAGCCCACGCTGGCAGCAGGCAGCTCTTGGGGACAGGGAGCAATCTCCCAGGCCCTGCTCCAATTGAGGAGCAGGGTCTGGGAGCAGCCTGCACCAGGAGTTCCCGGCCCAGCCTAAAGCTCCCCCTGGCTGCTGCAAGACAAGAGCACATGTAGACATGCTCCTCAGTAGCCTTACTGTGCAGTATTTTTACTGTGTAGTAAGATGACTTCAAATTAATTGCCCATGTAGACACACCCACTCAGACACAGCCTAAATCAGGAATTTGTGACAATCCCACCTAGTGTGTAGCTTTCTTTGTGGGTCATTGGAAGACAGGGTTGGGAACAAAGACCTTGTTGATCATTTCCTGTTCCAGGATTTTTTTTTATAGCTGTCATTTTAGCCAGGTAATCCTTCCTGAAGGCAAAAAGTTTGATTTTCAGTCATATTTTCTGACCTTAAAAGGTCCTCCCTGGCAAGGGCAGTTCAGCAACATTTGCAGATGATGAACTCCACCAGGGACAGGGAAATCCCTCAATTGGGTAATTCTGTTTTAACAGTTTGCTCCCATCCTTCTTCTCACTGCACAGCTACAATCGAAGATGTCTGTTCTCCACAGGGAGACATTCTCCTGTCTAATCTATTATTATCATGATGACTTGTATGTAGAGTAGGAGCTTTCTCATCCATAAACAGTTCCTGCAGTGAGAAGACCTGACCACAATTGTGGTGGGGGTGTTGTGTGGTTTGTTGATACGAGTTTTATGAATAGGGTGCTTAGAACTGTAAACAATGTGCCTTGAATGGCTGCAAAAAAGATGATGGGACCTTTCCAGTGAAATGCTGCAACCCCCTGAGTGCCATTATGAAATTCACAGCACAAGATACAGTGACTATTAAGTCAGGCTGAGGAGGATTATGGAATTAAATTGGTTGCCCCTTCCACCTTTCCCCCAATCAAAGATATTAGAAATCTAAATACAAAGAGAGGTGTTAAAATAATACAAAGGGTTCCACTAAAACCTATAAAAGCAAAGAAACTCATTGTTCAGAAACTAGCTGTTTTATTTTGGACTGCTGTTGTGCTCAGGCACAGCAATTTTACATTATATAATTTTCTATTGAGGAACCCAAGAACGTGGGTAATTTTATGTACCATAAACACTGATGTTTGTAATGCTATTTTAATGGCTATGTGCATGTAATTCCTTTAGTTGTTTTGTTTTTTTTAAATATTGCAAGGTAACTGTTCACAGTCAAGTACTGTTGCCTTGTTGCTTCAACCACCAAATTATTCTTTTTTCTGTATTAGTTTTCTACTCAGTAGTACAACCCATTATTCATAACTATATAATTTCACACTGACAGCAACATTGCAAGCATCCTGTTTATTTCAGTGAGTGTTTGTGTAATGAAAGCTTTGCAGTCAGACTTGGTTAATCTACGCTGAATTTATCCAGATGTCTGAATATCTGAAAGGTTTAAATGAATATCATGTCTTCTTCTACATGCACATACCCTTTATTTGTTAATCTGAAAATGCTTTGCTTTACATACTAACAAAAAGACTTTCCAAACTGCTTTACAACAACCAGGTTTGATTATGTAGAAAAATACTTTTACAGTGCACAGTGGTTTTGATCATATAACAAAACATGTATGCAGTAGTATGAGATATGTAATTGAACTAGTATATTGCAATCAGTGATACAATACCTTGGTCATCAAAATTAAATAGTACATAAAAGGTATTTAATTAAATTTAAGTTTGATCAAATATTTAGTTTAACTAAAATATTAAAAAATAATAACTTTTAATTAAGCATTTAAACCTTTAATATTTACATATGTGTTCTAATATTTAATTTAATTAACTTTTTAAATTATCACCTTTTATCTCAGTGTCTATAAAAGTATTTTTTAATCAGTAGGTTTTTTTCTGCATCTTTATTAACACTGTTACTATGTCCCTCTGTTGAAATTACAGACAAAGTGTGGTAAACACTTTATTTTAGTACAGCTTTCTCAGTATGAAAGTATACTTATCACAATGCCCGGGGACACCCCAGGGACAGGGAGCAAAAGGACAGCACTCCTTCAATAGGATTTCTTTGGTTTGTAAAGTCTTTGGGGCAGGGACTCCCCTTCTGTTTTATGTATATGCAGTGCCTTGCATAATGGTCCACTGAGCACGACTTTTCAGTGTAATTACAGTCCAAACAGATAGCAACATATTTATTGGGCTTTATTTGACCCTGATGCAATTTCACTGAAGTCAACCAGATTAATCTCTAACAGAGAGACATTTTGAGGAAAAGAACAATATACAAAATTAAAACTTGCAGAACTGTGGAAGGATAATCTGTCTGGAGAACATGGGTGACAGCAGGTAAGGGTCATGGCCTCACAACAGGTAGGCCTCAAGTATAAATCACCAGAGATGCAGGGAGCTCACAAGGCATGCAAAACAGGTCAGGAGAGGACTTCCTCCCCTCTTTCTCCCAATCCCTACCAACCACCAAGTGTTTTGGTGTTTCATATTTTTTATAACTAGCACATTTTCCTCTGATTTGAGATTAACAAAGGTATTTATGGCTCTACATACACACTGAAACCTCAACTTCAAGATACTTGCAACACTTAAAAACAGCCATCCAGGAAGCGTCCTGGGATGCTGGCCATTTCTGACAGGTGCAAAGTAAAAGATAACTTGTAAGATAACATTTCAGGAAAGCATTACTATGGTAACAAAATAACTCACTGTAAAGTAAAACATGTCATAAAGCAGTTTTTTCTTAAAACTGCTCTGGACTCGCATGGTAGAGGGAAAAGATACTACCAGTTCTTTAAATAATTCCTGAATTTTTAGCCTATTGACTATGACATTACAAAAAATTCTAATCTCCAGCACAAATGAACTGTAAACTAAATTCAACTGGAAGACCACTGCTAGAAAAAAGACTTAAAATACTGCAACTGGTGTTCCAAAAGGTTGGTTTCACCAATACATTAACCAGAACACGTGATTTTAAAGAATTAAAGTATTTTCTTTCAGGAGTAGCAATGCGACAGGTAGTTCTTAATGTGCTTTTCTGCATATATTCCACTGCCAGTGTGCATGAGCCTTCTGCACTCGGAGAATTTTGTGCCCAGCCGTCTCCACTGAGACCATACTTGAACCCTGAGTCTCTTAATTCCTGCTCATTGCTCCTGGCTGTGAGTTGGAATTTGAGGTGCCTGAGCTACTTATACTAACTTCTTGAGGCACATGCACCAGATGTATGTTCCATTTGTAAATTGTTCGCAAAGAGATCAAAATCTAGAGCAATTTTTCTCTATGAAGGTGTATAGCAAGGCTCCCTCAGGGACAAGGTTGCCATATTTCCAGTTCCAACAAAGGGGACACCTGTTGCATGTGGGGCAAGGGGTAGATGATTGTACGGGGCAGTGATATGTTGGTGCCCTGCTCCTGCCCGTTTTGTTGGCCCTCACTCCCGTGCCACAGCCCCCATCCCCCCAGCCCTGCTCGTTCCCCTCACTCCTGACCCACAGACTGCTGTACCCGCCAGTATCCCTTACTCCCAACCTGCAGTACCCTGCTCCCCAGGCCATGCTAGTGCCCCTCACTCCCAACCTGCAACCCTCTGCCCCTGCTGGTGCCCCTCACTCCTGACCTGCAGCCCCCTGGCACTGCCAGTGCCCCGCATTCCCAATCCACAGCCCCCTGCTCCATCCAGCCTTGCAGCATCTCCTGGCTGCCCTGCCCCTGCAAACACAGGAACTGGCTCCAGTGCCACCACACAGCTCCCTGCTACCCCCCGAAAGGCCCTCCACCCCCTTTCCCCACTGGATGGGCAGGCGCATCCCCCCACCTCCCTTGCCTCCATCAGCTGAAGGGCCCAGGACAAGTCATCGCCAATCCCCACCATGCATGCAAGAAATACCCATGCATACGGTTACATATACAAAAAAGAGGACACCTGTCAGGGGTAGGTGCCTGCCCCCTGCCCCGCCACAACCCCAGCACCTGGACAGCTTCCCCCAGCGCTGGCAGGCACCCACCCCCCTCATACACCCATCCTCTCCACACAACCTTGCCACACACACACATGCACTCATGTGCCATACCCCATGCCCATCTTCCCCCCCCCCCAGCAGTCACCAAGCCCTGGCCCTCCAATTCACACACACCCCAACCCCCAGACTTACCTGTATCCAGCTCCTGGGACTGCTCCCACCATGCTGCCAGCCACGTGTGTGTGCCCTACCTCCAATCACCCTCCCCCTACTTCCCCAGCCCTAAGCAGCTCCTTGCTAGGGCAAGCCTGAAAGTGCCAGAAAAAACTGAAGCTGAGCTGGCCAAAATTCTGGACATCTGATCATATTAAAAAAAACAAAACCCACCTGGACAGAAATCAGAGGATCCAAAAAGAGGACATGTCCGGGAAAAATGACATGGTAACCCTACTTGGGGGTGCTGCAGTGGCAGCAGACAAGTAAAACTACCCCATGCATCATTCCTGCATTAGGGCTCATTAATCAAACTAAAGCAGGCAGCAAATGTGCCTTGTGCTGTGCAGCTGTTTCCCCTACACTTTTCCCAGAAGCAGGTATGGGTAGAATTGTCCTGTTTCTCTTTTAAGGAGGAAGGGTGGGGGTGCCAGATCAGAAAGAGTTGCACAGCACAAAGCAGCTCCTGCTTGCTTTAAGCTAATCAAAGCCCTAATGCAGGAGAAGTGCATGCATGTGGCACAGCCTTTCCTGGGCTGGTTGTGAATGTGGCAGTTTCACTACAGTTACACAGCCCTTCCCAGCAGCAGAACTCAACTGAGAAGCACTCAGGTAAGCCAAGACAATGTTCCTCAGTCTTTTCTAACTGAAGGAAAATGGCCCCTGGAAAATGCCAACTCTTAGCTTTCACTCATTTCCTGGCTACAATAAACTAATAAGCAATTTATCTGTTGCAAAGACCTCAGAAAGACCACAACAGGTCAGAATATTTTTGACACTTTAGATTCCTATTTGAAATCTCTGGGTTTATTTTGTGAGTGTTTGCATACAGATTAACAGAAGTTTAGGGCTGGAAGGTACCTCGTGAGATCATCAGGTCCAGCCCCTGCTGCTCTGGGCAGGAAAGACTGCTCAGGTCAACTAACCCCAGCAAGGTGTGTGTCCAGTCTCCTTTTGAAGAGCTCCAGGGTATGTGCCTGCACCACCTCCACTGGGAGTCTATTCCAGAATCTGGTCACATGAACCGTGAAGAAGTTTTTCCTTATATCCAGTCTGAAGCCTTCTTCTAGAAGTTTATGACCATTGCTCCTGCTTTTCCCCTGGGGCGCTTTGGTGAATAGCTGCTTGCCTAGCCCCTGATGCTCTCCCCTGTTATATTTGTAAGCTGCCACCAAATCCCCCTAAAGTCTTCTCTTTTCTAGGCTGAACAGCCACATTTCTGTCAGCCTTTCCTTGTATGGCTTGCTCTTCAGCAGGGGTGAGCAAAATACAGCCCACGGGCTGGATTTGGCCCTGCCGGGCCATTATATCCAGCCCACGGGGCCCCTAAAAAATTTAGAAAATTAATATTTATTTGCCCTGGTAGCCTGTCAAAGCTGACAACAGACAGGGTCAGTAGGACCCAGGGGGAGCCTCAGCAGGACTGAAAAGCCCAGCCCTGCCCACTCCCAGCCATTTCACTCCCTTCCTGCCCCTCCTGCTCCAGCACCATGTGGATGCCAGCTGCATCACTGGACCAGGGAGCACGGGGCCATGCCAGTATGTGTGTGAGGGGGCAGGCAGGGACAGTGTGTGTGCGTGCGCATGTAGTCAGGGGCAGAGTGTGCGTGTGTGTTCATAGGCTGAGTCCCACACACACCCCACCATACACATGGACCCACACCCCCCTTGCACTGCCAAACATGCAGACCCCACACATCCCTCCACACACCCCATACCCACCCACAACCCACATATCCCCACACACACCCCCACATGCTCTCACCCCACATACCCACAGCCCCCCACAAACCTATACCCACCCCCCCACAATATACTTCATAAGACTTAATTTTAAGCTATTGTGTAATCACCTCTACATAAACTACACAAACACATGTAAATCAGGACAAAAATATTTTTTGAAACCAAATAATGGATGCTGTAAATGTTCACTTTTTAGAATATAATTTGGTATTTTTCTCGTTCTGAGATGGCAAAACCTTTTGCTGAAAGGAGTACTTCTGGAGGCAAGGGGAGGGACTTCCAGTGCAAAGGTCAGGGTTTAGGGGGCGGGACTTCCAGTCACAAAATGGTGCCCAGGAGCAGGGCATCTGTCAAGGGGCAGGGCTACCAATGCAGCCCTCAACAGCTTGCCAAAACTTGGTAAGTGGCCGTCCACCTGAAATAATTGCCCACCCCTACTCTTCAGGTATCTAATCATATGGGTGGCTCTTCTCTGGACTCTCTTAAGCTTCTCTACATCCTTCTTGAAGTGTGGCACCCAGAACTGGACACAGTCCTCCAGCTGCAGCCTCACCAATGCAGAGTAGACTGGGAGAATAAATTACTTAGTTTTGCTTGAGATGCATCGGTCGATGCATGCCACCGTACTGTTTGCTCTGCTAACTGTAGCCACACTGGTGGCTCATCTTCATTTTATGGTTAATTATGATCCCCAGGTCCCTTTCGGATGTGGTGCTAGCTAGCATAGCACCAGCGAGTCTGTAAGTTTGTTGTGGATTTTTCCTCCCCAGAAGGAGCACCTTACATTTCTCAGTGTTGAATAGCATCTGGTTCTGGTCTGCCCATCTAACTAATCTGTCTAGGTCCATCTGGATCATACCCTGAGGCATGGCCACACTTCCCCACAGCTTAGTGTCATCAGTGAGCTTTGCCAATGTGCCATACCTAATAGTTCTAATATTCTGTTGCACTCTGCAGCACTCTCAAAAGGATTTTGTGGCACATTGGTTGACAATCATTGGTGTATGCCCACAAATGATGCATGCCCCCAGAGGCTGGGGTGGCATGGCAACCACCTACAGGCTGCAGTGGCAGTGGCAGCAGCAGAGGTGTGATGGTGGTGAGCGGGGACTACCGGCAGGCAGCCGTAGTGACGTTGGCAGCAAGGGCGGGCTAAGCAGGGACCTGCAGGCAGCCACAGCAGTCTTGGCGGCATGGTGGGGAGGGAGTTGTGAGCGGTAGGTGGCAAGGGGGGACCGCCCACAGCCACTGGTGGCCACATCAGCCGTGAGGGGAGGGGCAGCGACCGCCTGCAGAAGCTGGCAGCAGCTTTGGTGGCAGCTGATCTCAGGGATGCATGTGCCTCTTCCTCCCCCGTGTTCCTCCTACACGTTGCCTATGTCTATCTCCACAGAAATCTGCACACCTTCTGTATGGGCAGTTATATGGGAGCCACTGTATCTACATTTCTGGTCAGATGCAGAAGTGTAAGGGAAAATCACTAATTTCTCTCTTGAGGATACTTTAGACTTTTTTTTTCTTTAATATGAAATTAAGACATCCCTTTTTGTATGACAAATGTAAATCTCCTGCTTCTTTTTAGTATAAGTGATGGAATAAGGCCATGAAAAACCACCACACTTTTCACACTTAGGGTTCAAATAAAAGGTAGCACCTCACTGATGCATGGAAGAAGTTGTCATTCTCAGCCAGGGGGATCTTCATGTTGAGTAGTATGCATGGCCTCATGGTGTCACAGTTCAATTATATTGAGATACTGCTGTCTTTGCAATCAACAAAAGGAAAGGCAACCACCAGCACATTTCCTCAGACCTCTCTATTCCAGAGCAGAACCTGGTGGTGCAAGCCACCTCAGATGCATCAAGCTGTATTCTCCCGTTGATAATCTCTAGGAAATATCTGGTTTAGAAGAGTTTCAGGTGGACAAAGCAAACTTAGACATTGCTATAAACTACTTCAATTAGAAAGTGGACAAAAATCAAGTAGTTTCCAGTGATTCATATTTATTTTGGATTAAACATAGCATATGGAAGTTCATGAGGCAACATTACTGCAAGGACATTTTTAATGACAGATGTACAGGGCACCTAGGCCCTGTTCTGTTTCAAGTTGGCTAAACTGAACTGAAAACCTCGCCATGGAAATCTCACAATAATATCCACCAATGTGTTGTCACCAAGCAACATATAAGGTGGGTATGTGGTTGGGGGAAAAGAGAAGCAGATTTAACACAGATCCTTTCCTCTCATTGAATCATAGAAAATTAGGGTTGGAAGGGACCTCAGGGGGTCATCTAGTCCAACCCCCTGCTCAAAGCAGGACCATCCCGAACTAGATCATCCCAGCCAAAGCTTTGTCTAGCCAGGCCTTAAAAACTTCCAAGTATGGAGATTCCACCACCTCTCTGGGTAACTTGTTCCAGTGCTTTACTACGCTTCTAGTGAGAATTATTTTCCTAATAGCTAACTTAAACTTCCCTTGCTGCAACTTGAGACCATTGTTCCTTGTTCTGTCACCTGTAACCACTGAGAACAACCTAGCTCCATCCTCTTTTGAACCTTCCCTCAGGTAGCTAAAGGCTGCTATTAAATCCCATCTCAGTCTCTTCTCCCCTAGGCTAAATAAGCCCAGTTCCCTCAGTCTTTCCTCATATATCATGTCCCCCAGCCCCCTCCCCATTTTTGTTGCCCTCCGCTAGACTCTCTCCAATTTGTCAACATCTTTTCTGTAGTGGAGGGCCCAAAACTGAACCCAGTACTTCAGATGTGGCCTCACCAGTGCTGAATAGAGGGGAATAATCACTTCCCTTGACCTGCTGGCAACACTCCTACCAATGCAGCCCAGGATGCTGGTAGCCTTCTTTGCAACAAGGGTACACTGTTGGCTCATATTCAGCTTATTGTCCACTGTAATCCCCAGGTCCTTTTCAGCAGAGCTGCTGCCCAGCCAGTTAGCCCCCAGCCCGTACTGATGCATAGGATTATTCCGTCCTAAGTGCAGGACTTTGAATTTGTTCTTGTTGAACCTCAAGCGATTTCTTTTGGCCCAATCCTCCAATTTGTCAAGGTCACTCTGAATCCTAGCCCTACCCTCCTGCATATCTACTAGCTTGGTGTCATCTGCAAACTTGCTGTGGGTGTACTCTATGCCATTGTCCAGGTTGTTGATAAAGATATTGAACAAAACTGGCCCCAGGACCAACCCCTGAGGGACTCCACTTGATACTGGCTGTCAACTAGACATTGAGCCATTGATTACTACTCTCTGAGCATGATGATCCAACCAGTAGGGCTTCTTTCAAGTATAGCCAGCTCTCTTGGATGGATATCTCATGCAATCATTAACAAGTTTTCAGGAATATTCTAGGCATTGATAGGCAGAAACCTATTTATTTTAGTAAAAACTAGAAAGCTTGGAGAGGTATGGCTTCTACTGCTGTGAGGGAGAGGAAATCCCAACACAAAAGCCCCAAGGTGCCCATTTTATACTGGGCCCAGAAAAATCTCTCTAGCACTACCTGTTGCTAACTACATTTTTGAAAGGCAGCAGCTTCATTTGCTGCTCTCTTATCAGAT
>NW_005842305.1:156297-160797 GCF_000455745.1 Alligator sinensis | reverse complement strand
TTCCCTACATCAGTGATTCTCAACCAGGGTGCTAGAGCGCCCTGGGGTGCCTTGATATCCTTTCACAGGTTCCATGGGGTGCCACACAATGTTAGCAGTGTTAGGTGTGTAAATGATTCACATGATAAACCTAGAGATTTCAAATAGGACCCTTTAGTGTCAAAAATAGTCTGACCTGTTTTGGTCTTTTTAATTTTTCTGCAAGGGAAGAATTAGTCTATTATTTTTCTGTAGTCAAAAAATAAATAAATAAACAAGTGAAAATTAAGAGCTGGCATTTTCTGAGGGGTCCCTCAAGATTATCCAAAGGTGTCTCAAGTCTAAAAAGATTGAGAATCACTGGCCTACATGAATAACAAAATATGTGGCCCTCTAGTTTAGACCATTGTCTTTATAATTTCACATCCCCAAGTGATGCTTCCCTATCTAGTCACTAATAAGGCTTGTAGCACTGAATAGTGCTAGCCACAAGACTGCTATGTACAGACAGCCAAAAAGCCCAAGGCTGAATCAACTCTTATCTTCTCAGGTTAGTCTAAGCCACATAGACTGAACCAATAAGTAAGTAAACAGATATTCACTTTTGATTCCAGAAATGCAGCCACATGCCTGCAGTGACTCAGGCCAGAAGCCAGTGGGTGCTAGAGCAGCCCTCCCTGCACAGCTGGAACAGACAGCTTAGACCAAGGCTAGCCTGTCCACCCTGCAAAAGAGGGTTTGCAGGGAAGGTACAATGCATCCTGGGATTCTGGGGGACTGTGAATCTGGAGGGGATCAGGCACAGAAGTTTAATAAACTAATTTAACCTAAACCAGTTAAGTCTGATACTATATCCATCCAAGTTTATCTTAAACCAGTTTTGGCAATTTTCAAAGCAGTCTCTGTGCACTGAACTTCTGGTGTGTTACAGATTTGAACCAGTTTCCTATCACTTATACCAGTGTATATGTAATTTCTGTCCCTAGCCTAACTCCATAATCCATTTTTAGGGCAAAGGCAACCTCCTTTCAAACTTGCTATAATTTTTCCTTTTTTAAACAAAGCATGATTTTAGTCAGTTTGCCTTTGAGATCTCTGTTTTGGCCTAGGTTTCTTCAGCTAGTTGGCCACATTTGGCGCACACAGAGAAATACACTAAAACAGCCTGGCTTTTTTATTATAGGCTGTGCCATGACAGGTGCTGCATAGAGGGAGTGTATCCCAGTCAAGAAATACCTGGCCATAAGATGGGCTGCACACAAGGAATAGAGAAAGCCAGCAGAAATAAGGAAAAGAGCATAGAAAGAAATTACAGTTCTAATGTTCTAGCTTCAGTTCCTGAAAACAGTACCTCAGAAACAGAAAGTACCATACATTTGGTCTGTATCTGTACCACCCTAGCTGTGTACACGCTGCTCCCAAACCAGAAGCAGCAAAGCCAGCTTAGCACAATTCTGGAAGGTGTACAGTCTTATTGGAGTACATTCAGTGCTACCATTCGTGCTAGGTGTACTAGGGTGACATTCAATGCAGCTCTAAGATGGCTTCCCTACTTCTCATTTGGGTGGCGCTGAACAAAATCTCATTATAGCACCCTGTTCTGGCAAGGTGTAGACCTTTCTTTATGGTACTGGTTATAAATGGCATTTGGTTTAAATAAGTAGAGAAGAAGCTGCATACATAACTTAAAAAGCGTAAGAATAAAAAATGGGAATCCAGCACAGAGAGGAATAAAGTTTTTCCTCCATTTAAGGGATACAGTGCTAGTGAAGTGAGTAGAGTGAGATCTCTGCTTATTCCACTGCCTCATAAAATTGCTTCAGACCTGAACTGGAAGGGGCTGTTTCCAAAGATGAAATAGTCTAGTCTCTTTGTCTACCTTGTTCTTGGTCTCTGCTGAGAAGCAGTCCTACAGAGGTGAGAGAGTTAGGTGCAGGCTGTGGAGACGCTTGTCTACTGATAACTGCTTTGAGGACACCACAAAGACCACTAAGCAGCCATCATCTGACAATAAATGCAAACTCAAACAATAGGGGATGCTTGAAGTTGTTTCTTTTGAAAATAAAAACAATTTTCCATATATAGGGCCAGATATTCATTCATTGTAAACTGGCAGTGCTCCAGTGAGGGCAATAGAGCAGTGTTATTATTGCCATCCCGAGGATCTGGTCCATAACTGAAATCTCTGAGTCCACTCTAATCCCCTTCCTTGTATTCAGAGCACTGATGTTTTTCTTCTGCATTTTCTTCCCCCCAGCTTCAGCTTTACCTTCTCCACAAGGGATGATTTAACAAGTCAAGGATTATGTATTCCTACAGTACATCAGTTCCGACAGCTCTGCATATTTTATCATTAATTACATGCACATCGAGGGTCAGACTTACCAGTTTTGAGGCCCTGCTTGCTCTAGAGAGCAGGGCCCCTGAGCAGCATCTTGTTTGCTTGTTTCCAAAGACAAGCCTCCCTTAGTCACTGACATACCTAGTTGTCTTCACACCAGGAGACATCTTGCTTTCTGACATCAGACTGCAGATGCTCAACAAAATTTAAGAAGGAAGAAGCACTTTTTGCATTCTTGCATGTTACAGTCTCCAACACATGGTAATAATTCAGTTTCTTTATAATGTAAATAGCTTAGCACAGGCTGTACCTTATGCTTTATGCAAGCAGAATCAAAGTCAAGGTGGCAAACGTATGTGATAAGCAAGAGAATACATAAGAACAGATATGTACCAAGTACACCACAAAGACTAAATCCTTTGGAGCCAGAATAAAACTTAAGGACCCTTTTTTTCACTTATATTGTTGTTCACACCAAGTTAGGATTTGAATAGACTCCAGAGTGAGATTACAAGCTGATTTCACGAGGAGAAAGCTGTATCATTGAATTCACCCCCTGCATGGAGACAGGACCCTTCCTGTTAGATATTTTTTCTTAAAAGCCTTCAGTGAAGGAGATATTACAGCCTCTCTAGGCAGCCTGGTCCAGTGTTATGATTGCTGTCATAGTCAGAAATCATTTCTCAATATCCAACCAAAATCTTTCTCATTGCAAATTTTTCTTGTCAACCCTCAGAAAAAGAGAACAACTGATCACCATCCTCTTTATAAAACCCCCTTGCATATTGTAAGAACTTTATGTGCCCCTTCAGTGTTCTTTTTTCTAAAGGAAAAGGAGCCCTATTCCTTCTCAATTTCTTCATCGTTTATATAGTCCAAACCTCTTATTCTTGATACTGTTCTCTGGGCTCTCCCAGTTTGTGTCTATCTTTCTCAACCTGTAAGGGCTCAGAACTGGATGCAGTATTCCAGATGAGGCCTCATCGGAGCTGAGCAGAGCGAATAATTACTCCCATGTCTCATCAGACACTCCTATCACTAGATCCCAGTGGGGATCCTCACTTCACCCCTTTTTTACAATATCACATTGGTGATACACCCACAATCCAGATACTTCATTGCAGCACTGCTTCATAGGCAGTTATTCCACCATTTTGCATTTGATTTCTCCTCCCCCAGAGTACTACTTTGCATTTGTCTTTATTGACTTAAATAGTGTTGATTTTTAATGACTTCTCCAATTTACCTATTTCCCTTTGAATTCCTGTGCTCTCCTTCAGAGCACTGGCAACTCCTGGCAGTGCGAGTTCATCCACAGACCTTTATAATCGTGCTCCCTAATTCACCAGTCATTAATGAAAATATTGGCAAGAATGAGGCCCGTGTCCGACGGCAGGGATCCCATCTGAGGTGTCCAAGTTGGATATTAAGCCTTTGGTAATTATTCTTTGAATGAATTTTTAAAGTAGTTGCAAAACCACCACTTCATGGCAATTTCAGCTAATTTCCTAGTTTAAAGAGGCTATGATAAAAGACAGTGTCAAAAGCCTTGATATCTCACATCTAGTTCTTTCTCTTTACCCACTAAACTGGTTGCCCTTTCAAAAGAAAAGAAAATTGGTTTGACATAGTTTCTCTTGATAAATCTATGTTGTATGTTACTTATCCTCTAGGTTCTGATAAAACTGGTTGCTTAATAATTTAGTATTATAAGGCATTTATACACATACTTTTTGGTCCCATGATGTGCCAGAGATCTGCTGCTTTGGAGCAGACCTGATTAATCATGAGTGCTTCACATGCAAGCTGATGTGTACTGCACCGTGTCGCGTGCAAGTGTATAAGTGGCAAAATGCACGTCAGAGCACAGAAAATGGCAGCAGTGCAACTGTGGGCAGTCCACGATCCCCGCTGGCCGCTGCCAACGCTGCCGGCGGCAGCTGCAGGTAGTCGCCGAACTTTGGTCGGTACTTGCCACCCCCCCGAAATGCCGCCAATAGCACCGGCGGTGCTGCTTTGGAGCAGACCTGATTAATCATGAGTGCTTCACATGCAAGCTGATGTGTACTGCACCGTGTCGCGTGCAAGTGTATAAGTGGCAAAATGCACGTCAGAGCACAGAAAATGGCAGCAGTGCAACTGTGGGCAGTCCACGATCCCCGCCGGGCGCCGGCAACGCC
>NW_005842305.1:151706-156261 GCF_000455745.1 Alligator sinensis | reverse complement strand
TTGCCACCCCCCCGAAATGCCGCCAATAGCACCGGCGGTGTCTGCAGGAGCTCCCCCGCTTACCACCACCGCACTCACACTGCTCCCACCACCACCGTGCTCCTGCCACCACTGGGGACACGCATCGTTCATGTGTAAAAATGCCTAAAAATACTAATAATTTAGTGTTATCTTTCTAGGAATCAGTTTGGCAATGACTATTAATTATCAAAGCCCTTCTTTTTAGAAGACAAATGCTACATTTCTCCCTCTTCTATCCTTTAGGAACTCCTCAGCCTTCTACAAGTCTCAAACAGAGTAATTCCTTGTTTCAGAGATGAATTTTTTTGCACAGTCTGCCTATGTATCACACTTTGGGACTTTGTGGCATGTCCATAAGTAATGTGTTTCTTAAACACAACGAGAGAACAAGAATAAGTAAATACAATAGAGCAGGGGATGTCAACTGGGAGGTACCCCCAGGGGTACTTGGGAAGGTCCTAGGGGGTACACATGGGTGGGTGGGAATGGAGCTCCGCCACCCACCACCCCATGCCACTGCCTCCCAGGAGCTCCCAGGAGCAGGGCCAGGGGGGAGGGGGGAGCCAGGGCAGTGATGCCCCTCTGTGGGCCATACAGGCACCGCCCGGCCAGTTGGGCATGGGGGAGGGCGGGGAAGCTCAAACATGGTGGCCACTGCTACCACCTACCAGAGTTTAACCTATGATGCTGTTACCCCTTTTTTGACCCAGGCAATTAACTATTTGGGGTTCCTGCAAGTTGTTTCACTGGGGGGGAAACACTGAATATGGAATCAGGTGTTTATGTACAATTGTTTGTTTACAAAGCCTGCAAAGAGCAAACACAAATACCATTTCCCTGGACAGAGCAGGGATCAAAAGGAAACAGTTTTTTTCCCCTTCATAGGCACATGAAGCAGAGCAAGGTGGGGGCATGGTGTTATGGTTGCACCCTGCTTTAGCGGTGTAACACACATGCAGTGTGCTGCCACTGTGAGTGCTGATCTCCACTGCTGGTTGCATTCCACACCCACACCTCCCGGTGCTCTCTGCCACACTCCCCTTCACAAAACCCTACATCTGCTCCTGAACTTTTGCCTTTTTCTCAGGTTAGCAACTTGATGGTGTAAAGCGGAACCAACACAAACATGCCTCCCAGGGAACTTCTTTCTGACTAGATAATGGGCTTTTGAATTATTTGAGCTGAGACAATCCTATCCATTCCCTTTTGGCCTTTGTAGGTTATTAACAGAGAAGATTGTTGTACAGTCTGGTCCTACCAAATTCCTCAAACATCCAGGTAGCTGGCTTCTTGTGTCTCCCATGGACCTTTGATTTCCTTCTCAAGATGAAACCACAACTCCATTTCTGCAGCCTGTTTGTGTTAGCAAGTTCCAAACTGGCCGAAGGTTTCCTGGCCACCCTTACTTCACGGAAACCCTTCTGGTCTCCAGCATTTAGGTTCTTGGTTACCATATTGGACTGTTGCAGCTGGGCTTCCCAGTTGACCTTGATCCCTTGTAACTGCTTCTCTGAGAGGTTAGCTCTGCGGTTAGCTAATTTTCAGGGGTATGAGGGTTGTTCATGTAGGGAAGAAATTGTTGATGGAATTAGACTTTTTCTTTGCAAGGAAATGGGACTGCATCAGAGTGCTATTTTCCTGAACTCAGTAGAAGTCAAACACCAGGAGACAGCTTCTTTGCTCACAATTCTGTCACTGTCTGGCTAGCACCTAGCCCAAATTCTCACTTTCTCTCAAGATCAAAATACCAGTGCTACTCTGGCTCTACTTTCTGACCTTCTAGTGTTTATTTCTGCTTCTCTTACACAGATTCACTAAGTATCACCTTCCTCCCTGTGTTTACTATATCACTGCTTAGAGAAATCTCACAGGACACAAGGTTCAGCTTCTACATAAGCCTTACAACATGGTTGCATTTTCCAATAACACGCCAATTACTTCAGTTATCTGCTTCTAGAAAGGAGCCCAACTGCCTTTCATGTTTATCATGACTGAAAGGCAGGTGTTACACATCAGCTTCAAAGAGATTTAGCCCATCCCAGAAATGTATTTATTGGGAATTTGAGGTTTCTTTTCTTTCTTTATTTAAAATTCCTTATAAACACTAGTCCCAAGAAAAGGAAAAGTGAAATTAGCTACACAACATGACAAAATCAGAGAATTTTGCTTAAGTGGTACAAGGTCAAAAAAGGGAGGAACGGTAGCAGGAAAGGTGCTATTAACATATCAGCTCACCTGTCTGCAGGACTGTTGCACTCTTTGTTTTTTATTGATGGATGTCTCCTGTAATAGATTCTGCCCATGTCTGTCATATAGTACACCTAATATTATCAGCTCATTACTTTGCATCTTGTAGGATAATACTGAACGTAAGATTCACATTGCCAACTGCAGCTGTATGTCAGTCTTCTGATTTTTCTTGTTTAGTTGTTATAAAATAATTAAAGCTTTTGAAATCCTCAACAGCCTGGATTTCTGATGTATCTTTCATCCATTCCTTCCTCAAATAACACTGGCACAATTTTTACATTTTTATATTTTGCATTAGCCTCAAAATCCCTTTTGTACACTAAATGGGCTTATCACTGCACTGCCAATCAGCCTTTTTTTTCTTCCCCCCCACCCCCAAATTTTTTGGTCCTATTTAACTGGAAAAGAAAGAGCCCACTCATCTGACATAATTTACTAAGATTTTCTACTTTACCAACTGAAATAAATCAGACTATTAAATCATTAGTAGCAGATGCAGGCTGCTTTATAGATCCAAAGACTTGCCTACACACTACCCTTCCATCTGCTGTATTAAATTCATTTCATACACTTATTACTAGTATAGTCTCCTTTTTATTTCATTTTCAATTTTCTCTTTATTCTCCTATAAGAAGACCTTAGAAACACTGTTCAAGGCAGAATTTAAAGTGCATTAATTATGGAATGATGTAACTACTGTACAATAGATATGTGTTACTTGCAACTAAAAATAAAATCATAGCATTTCTGACCTAGAAGAGATCAAGAGCAACAATAACTGCAATTATATCCAATAATATATAAGAAATGAATAATTGTTGTTGACTCTTAAAAAGGGGAGCTTGCAACTCCTTCAAGTGGCCCTGAAACACTTCTTTTATCTACTTTTTCCAGCTAAGCTTACTCTCTATATTAGCCAGATTATTTAGCAACACTGAGGAAATAAATTAGGAGAAGAGTGCATATAGACAAATCTGTGCTATAACTTGGGTGACCTGTAGTCCAGTGAGATGCTGAATGTCTTCTACTTCCAATCAGTTCAGTGAGAGGTGAGGGTGCAAAGGACTGTGTTCTTACTGATGTAACCAAAGAACTGGCCACTAGGAACCCCTGCATTTTTAGCACAACCCAGATCCTCTTTAACTCAGGTGAAGTCTACTTACAGTGGAGAATTCTGACTTTCCAACCACCTCTTAGCTCCTTTTGCAAGCCTGAAACACACCATTCAGTCACCCACAAAAACAACATTGCACAGGTTCTACCACTGCATTCACAACCGTTTGAATCATGCTAGTTCCAACCAGGGCTGAAGATCAAGCAGTAAGTGACTTAATCAGAACTCTTAATATTAATATTGATGATGATGATAATAATGGCCACATCCAGACATGCGTGGATGTTTGGTTCCCTGGGGACAACTAGCAGCGGCTCACCATGTGCTGCCAGTAGTTGTCCCCAGGGGACGCCCATGCCACGCACAGTCTAGCATGTGGCAAGTTACCGGGCTGTCCCCAGAAGCCTTACCTGGGATCCTAGGGGGTTAAAAAACCCCTCTGTTCAGCTCCCTTGCAGCACAGAGAACAACTGAATGTACGGTATGTAGTGCCACAGACGTGTCTGCCGCCCCACATAGCTCACGGCCGCGCTTGACTGGACATGACAAATAAGGCTTTTCTGTATGTGCTTTTCTGGAACACTGCAGAGGGCTCAGCACCACACAGGATCAACCTCTTGGAGGAGATAATTTTATCCTACATCCCTGTACTTACATTTTTCAAAGGTAGAGTGTAGCTGTGGGTAAAATGTGAAAATGGTATATGGCATGTAAATAGAAAAGCCTTCTTGTTTTGTTATTGGTACCTCTTCTAAATAAATCTGCAGTAATCCAGCCACTAAGGGAGTCCATGCTTTAAATAAAATTTGCCAGGTATTCCCATGGGGAAACAGAGACATAGGCAGGTTTGATTTTGTGCCATTTCTGATATACCTTGGCATATACTGAAATATCTCCTCAGAGGTTTTGATAAAGATTAAGATAGAGACATATACCTAATGTACCAGAGGCTGCTAAACCGAGAGACAGGATAGTCTCACTATTATGCAAAAGCCAACCATTTTGTGTTTGGTGGGTACAAAATACTGAGTAATAGAGGTATAAATATGTGTTGAAGGCTCATCTCTCCAACGAAGCAAGATTTTTTCATCGTTATGAGAAAGTCCAAGCTGTTTATATCGTCATGAAAGTGCATAGTCATTGTAGCTAAACAGCTGTAAACCCCAGCAG
>NW_005842305.1:146845-151675 GCF_000455745.1 Alligator sinensis | reverse complement strand
GGAATTTCCAGCACTGCAGAAACAATTATGTAAGTCTAGACTTTATATATAAAAATACACTCACATCTGCAGCAATGTACTGGAGAAAACAAAAAGGCCTCAAGGGCCTTCCTCAAAATGTTATTGATTTGGTTTGCAGTTCCCTAGGGAAAACAGATACATGCTCTTCTCCAAGACATTCCTCAATCCCATATTCTTTCCTCCCTCTTAAAAATGAATCTCTCTCTCTTGCATCCAGATCTATTGATCCTTTTAATCCAGCTAAACTATCTATGTGCCTTCTTTTCCCAGACCCATTGACATTTTGTCTGTGTGGCTCTTCTGCCTGGCAGTTGCTCTGCACAGCTGCCACCGTGCTAGGAGCAGAGGGTGGGTGAGGCATCTGCTGGTAATAGCTACAGCAGATGGGTTGTCCTGCAGTCCCTGGGCAGACGTGGTGTACAGTGCAGCAACTCTCACTAATTAATCACAAGCAGGGATCCAGGTTTTCCACTCAACTTGGAAAAACGTGGCAAAATGTGGATTTTTTTAATTTTAAGGAGAAAAACCTGGATTTTCTCTTTTTAAGGAGAAAAACATGGAAACTTGCAGGTTGGCAGAGTTCCAGCTTGCAAGGGGCTGGGGGGAGTGGGAGGAGGGCGATTAGGCAGGGGGTGCCAAGTGCATGTGCACATGCACACATTCCCATGGCAGCCAGGCAACACAAGAGCAGCTCCTGCAGCTCTCTGCAGGGAAGATGTGGGTTGAAAGAACTGAGGCCCCTATAGTGAGGGAGGGAGTTGGGCAGGGCTAGGGATGCTGCCCAGTGAGGGTGATGCATGAGGTTTAAGGCTGGAATGTGCACCTACATGTCCCAGGCAGATCAACCAGGGGACAGCGGGGGGGCTGGCTCCCTACCACTGCACTCACTCCCAGGGAGGGCATGGGAAGCATGTGCCCCCCAGATTTGTGCATGGGGTGGGGGCGGATGTGAACTGGTGGCTGCAGGCTCGGAGTTCCCTGCCCTGCTGCCCTTCCTCCAGGGCGTCCACAGCCCAGCAGGTGGAACCCAGCATGGCAGGGCAGAGCAGGGTAGGGAGATTTGGTGCCGCCCCCGGGAGCTCCGTGCTGCCATAGTGAGGTTCCTCCTGCCCACCCTGCAGCAAAAGAGAGCACAACCCCATGCTGCCACCCCTGGTAGGCTGTGGAGGCCCTGCGGGGAGGACAGCAGGGCAGGGAGTCCCAAGCCCACATCCACCAGCCCACAGCTGTACTACCCATGGGGGAAAGGGACTGAGCTCCATGCTCCACTCTGCTGCAGCAACTGCCACCTCCCATGGGGAGCTGGGACTTGGGGAACTGCTGGTGGGGCAAAGAGCTGTGGACCCAGGTCCCTGGCCCTGTAGTCCTGGCAGCTGAGGGCCCCCTCCAGCAGGGCTGGGAGTATGGGGGGCTGTGGGTGAGGAGTGAGGAGCAACAGTAGGGCTGGGAAGCTGTGGGTGGGAAGTGCGGGAGACTAACGGGGCTGAGGAGTGAGGGGCAATGGCATGGGCAGGGCACTGGCATATCAGCGCTGCTCAGCACCACAAAATACTGGCAAGGAGACAGCCACAGCTGGACCTGTGTCCTGGTGAACAAAGGGGGTGGGCGGGAGCTCTGATTTTCCATAATAAAAAACCCAAAATCAAATGCCAACATTTATAGGTATTTAGAATTTATTTTATTATAGTAATTGAAGCACTGGTAGGTTTCCAAATTGCTTTAATGTTGTAAATATAGTCATAAAACATTGTGATCAACTGGTAACTTTATATATATAGTGGTGTTTCATTTTAATCATGGAAAAATGTGGATTTAGAGGTTTTAAATCAGAGAATTTTGGATTTTTTTAACCAGAGAAAACCAGGATACCTGATCGTGAGTTGTGTGATACCAGGCACTGTTCTTAAAGCCCCAGTTCCTGGAGTCAACATGAGATTTGCGAGATATCCATCCCATGGGATTTATCCTGGCAAAACAAATAACCTGTTGCATCAGGAGGTGGGTCAGTCAAATGACCAAGGCCTGTTTGCTTTACCTGTACAAGAATAACTATTCCTGTATAGCAGCAGTTCCCAAACTCTGACAGATTGCACACCACTAATTTAAAACAATACAACCTTAAGTACCACCAGCAAATTTTTATCATATAAAGTAATTATAATAAATCTTTTAACGCGTACCACTGACAGGTTGTCTGCGTACCACTGGTGGTATGCGTACCACAGATTGGGAACCACTGCTGTATAGTTATGCTAATGTAACTCCACCCTCTTCCACATGGATCCTCTATTCCAGAATAAAAATGACTTTATTCTACAATAATTATCCCACTGCCAAGTAATTCCCACATAAAGTCAAACTTTTTTCTATACAGGCAGTCCTTGAACTTACAACACAATTGGTTCCTGAAAACCATGCCAATTTTCCCATAGGAAACAATGTTATAAATGGGGGATTGGTTCCTGAACCAAGGCCCAATACCCTATTTTCACCCAAAATAACCCAGAATTTTGTACAGTACTCAATCAATTATATAAAATAAATAAATGTAGCTCTATTACTTGCCTATATGTGTTTATTTATGTATTTATATTGTAAATAGCAAACATATTTATTTGGAAGGACTTCTTTGAGGTGACTTTGCTGGACTTTTTGAAGGGCTCTTGGTCACATTTTTTGAAGGGCTTTTGTCTGCAGTCTTCTTAGGAGTCTTGACTGCAGGTTTTCCTGGAGTCTTGTCTGTTTTCTTAAAGAAAGTGTCCAAGGAAGTTTGGACAGATGTTCTGTTCTTTTGCTTGTAAAGTTCTCTGTAGCAACTGTACATGTTGGAAATGCCCCTACTCACTGATACATTGCATTCAATGTCAGGATCATGTTCCTCAAACAGGGACATGGCAGCTTCCAAATGTTGAAACGTCTCAGCAAACACTTTTGTTGTCAAGACTTTATGAGGAGAAGTCTCGTCAACAGTGGGTGCATTTTCTTCCTCTGTCACTTTTTGCTGTTCAATTCAATGAGGTCCTCATTGGTTAATTCTTCAGAATGTGATGCCAGCAACTCATCAACATCTTCTGGTGTAACATCTAAGTTGAGTTCTTTGCCCATTTCAACAACATTTTTGGTCACCTCTTCAACAGTGTAAAGCTTTGGAAGTCAGACACAAACTTCAGATGCAATTTTCTTCAAACACCATTCAAATTTAATTGTTTCATTTCATTCCATGCCTCACCAATGTTATTAACTGCATGGGAAATGTTGAAGACCTTCCAGAATTCCTTCAGAGTTGGTCCACCTTCCTTCTCAATTGCCCTGATGGCCTGGGCAAATGTGCGCCCAAGTTAGTAGGCCTTGAAGGATGCAATTGCCCTTTGGTTCCTGGGTTGCAACAATAAGATGGTGTTGGGGGGCAGAAACACAACTTTGATGTCAGGATGCATGTCATCAAGGATGGTTGGATGACCAGGAGCATTGTCAAGGATTAAAACTTTAAATGCAAAATTGTTTTTGCTGCAATAATCCCTGACAGTTGGCACAAAATGATGATTAAACCAATGCTCAAAAATGTTCTTATTGACCCATGCCTTAGGATTGGATTTCCATATCACTGGGAGAAATGCCTTGGAATGTCCCTTGAAAGCTCTGGGGTTTTTCGAATGGTACATAAGTAAAGGTTTAAGTTTAAAGTCACCTGCAGCACTGGCACAGAGCAAAAGAGTGAGCCTGTCTTTAGCAGCTTTGTACCTTGGCATGGATTTCTTCTCTTTGGCAAAGTAGGTTCTCAACAGCATTTTTCCCAAAAGAGACCAGTTTTGTCAGCATTAAAAAGTTGCTGGGCACAATAGCTACCCTTTTCAATGATTTCAGCCAATGTCTCAGGAAAAGCATGAGCTGCCTCTTCATCAGCACTGGCAGCTTCACCTGAGAACTTGATGTTATACAAATTGGCCTTGGCTTTAAAACACATAAACCACCCCTTACTTGCAGTAAAAGGCTCAGCATTAGAACCCTCCCCCTCTTGTTTCTTTAGATCATCATAAAGACTTCTAGCCTTTTCCTGAATGATGCCTAAACTCACAGGAGCACAGCGTTTATTTTGATCCTCCAGCCAAATGATTAACAGTTTCTCAACCTGAACAGTAAGTTCAACATTCTGCTTAGTTATCACAGTTGAGTGCATAGGAGCTGAGTCCTTAACATATTCCTGAAGTCTTGCCTTGTCTTTCAGGATGGTCAAAATAGTCGTTCAGGGGATACCCAAAGCTCTACCCATTTCAGTTGGGGGTCTCACCTTTTACAGACCTCTTAATTATTTTCATTTTCATTTCCATAGTAATTGTTCTACATTTCTTAGAAGAAGAAACATCATTTCCACCAGATTTATGCTTTTCTTCCATTATTATGGGCAGTTTGGAAAAAGTGTGAAAACAGAACAGTGCCTGGGCAGCGCAGTGCAGTTGTTATAAAGTACTGTACCATACTGGGACTTATTCTTTATTCAGTACAGGTTCAGTACCGTAGTGCTGTAGTGGTTACAGCAGCGACAAATGAGCACCACAGAAGCAGCCCGGCAAAAGACTCCCAGACAAGCGGCACGCTGCTGCTCTGGCCACATGTCCGGTAGGGCATTGGGCGGGGGGGGCCGTGTGCCCTCAGATCTTCCCTGAGCGCAGTCCACCCCACCCCGCCCAGATCTGGGGTCACATGCCCGCCCCCGCTTCCCCCACCATGCCCTCCCAGACAAGCAGCAGGAGCCATTGGATGAGCTGAGGCTTCTGCAGCTGCCCGCCCCCAACCCGGCACTGCCTGTCT
>NW_005842305.1:145656-146823 GCF_000455745.1 Alligator sinensis | reverse complement strand
CCGTGGGCTACCCAATGCAGCCCTGGCACTGCCTGCTTGCCCCGGTGGTGGCAGCCGGGGAAGCAACCAGATGAGCTGCAGCTTCTCCCGCCATCCATAGCCCCCACTCCCAGAGCCCGATGCAGCCCCAGCTGGCCAACGTTTGCCCCAGCCCCTGTCCCAGCCCCAGCCCCTCACTCACTGCAGGGGCCCTGATCTGCACCACCCCCACCACAGCCCTTCCCTTCCCTCTTCCCTTCCACTTACAAACCTGTATCCAGCATTGTAGAGTCGAAACCCAGGTCAGAACTTCAAAACCCGGGAGTCAATTTACAAATGTTATAAATGCAATTCTTCATAACTTGAACCATTGTAAGTTGAGGACTGCCTGTATTAAAGTGCCTACACAGATTAGTTATGTTGCACTACTGTAGACCAGGGTGTTGCACATAGAAAGTGTGTTTTTAAACCTAGTGCTCTGGGAATTGACACAACACTCGGTTGATGAATAGCAGAAAGGCTTGTTTTAATAACTACCAACAAGCTACAAAACTAAATAACAGAAAAAAGACTCTTTCTTAATATAAAACAAGATATTAATCCTTGTGTTGTTTTAGCTGCAAGGAGACCAGCATGCAGGGTGACAAGAGGAAGGGAAGCCCAGGTAAGCATCAACGTCCGGGGAGCAGAGGGCCACAACTTTCCTGGGAGTGGGAGGAAGACCCATGCACCCTCAGGAGGCCTCAAGTGCCTCTACACTAATGCTCGTAGTATGGGGTAAAGCAGGAGGAACTGTGCCCCCGGATTGCGAGTAAGAACCCAGACTTAGTAGGGCTCACAGAAACCTGGTGGGACCCTACCTACGACTGGACGGTGGGCATTCGGGGGTACACCCTATATAGAAGAGACAGGACAGAGAGGAAAGGTAGGGGGGTTACGCTCAATGTCAAAGAGCACTTCACATCATCAAGGATTAGCTTTGGGTTAGAGGAGGATCGGGCAGAGACACTACGAGTCAAACTACAAGGGGGGCATGGCAAAAGGGACCTTATGGTGGGTGTCTACTACAGACCACCCAACCAAGGGGGAAGAGCTAGACCAGGACTTCTCCAGTCAGCTTATGGAGGCGGTTAGGTCAAGGGATGTTATTGTCATGGGTGACCTAAACTACCCAGACATTTGCTGGGA
>NW_005842305.1:126593-143547 GCF_000455745.1 Alligator sinensis | reverse complement strand
ACTGAAGGACCTGAACCTGTTCAGCCTCAGCAAGAGGAGGCTGAGGGGGGACCTGGTGGCTGCCTACAAGCTCATCAGGGGAGATCAACAGCAAATAGGCAGAGCCCTTTTCTCCCCAGCACCACCTGGGGTGACAAGGAACAATGGTAATAAGCTGATGAAGAATAGGTTTAGGTTAGAGATCAGAAGGCAATATTTTACAGTTAGGGTGGCCAAAATCTGGAACCAATTTCCCAGGGAAGTTTTACCCAATGCAGGCAGGAAGCAGTTCTTGTACAGCCTTAAAGCATGGATCCTTCACTTGTTGGCTGGGTGGCAGGATGGCTTCTTGGTCTTCCCTGTGCTGCACACACCTTGCTGGCAAATCAGTTTAATTCTTATACTGTTTAATTGTATAGCTTCAAAGTATTTTTCCTTGATGGTTGGCCAATTAGAGTCTGAACAAACAGGGAGGAAAAGGGTGACCATCACATTACAATTGTTAAATTGCCTGGCTCCTGTTTTGGATTTGTCTAGGTATGAAGAAGTGTGTTTCTCTGCACCCCCTGCAATTATAGGTCAATTACAGATGGTGGGTCTTGAGTGGTCAAACAGGATGCTTAGAGCCATTGTTTACCGAACCTGTCTTTAGGTATTTGTTTATCAATGGGGCAAATTTGCAATGGCTTATACCGGTGATGGTCTATTTACAAAACTCCAACATTTACTGGTTGAGATATTTGTTGCACCTTAGACATTGGATGCCTGTTTTTAGAAATGTAAGCATGTCACATACAAGGCATCCTTCCTGTACCTTTTACATATTTCTCTTGAGATGCATATTTAGTCTTTTGTTTTCTTTAGCTGCTAGGTCAAATGAAATGAATATGTAGTTTCCTTGCCTTCACTGGCTACACTGACCCAGCCTTTTCTTTGACTTTCTTAGCTTGGAAGTACACATGAGATGAGTGCATCAGGCCTCTGCCAACAATTTTAACCATCACTTTTATTATTTTATGGCATGGGTCTGGTATTGGGTACTGCAAGCACTCCACTGTCTTGATTCCTAATGGGTTGCAAGCCATTAGCAGTTTGATTTTCTTGTGGCAGTCTTGTTACCACAATCCAGTCTTGCCCCAGCCATTGTCTTTCATTTTTATGCAAGAGACACTGTCCAAGCTTTCAGTTTTCATATGCAGCACAGGAGTGCTGGGGTCTCCACAGGGCTGAAAAATTTGGGACAAGGAATGCAATGGCAACAATTGTTGACCCTCTGCTGCCAATTTTCTGGATCCATGGGGAATTCTACCAGCCAGGTAGCAAGCTAGATCAGGACACACAGGGGCCAGCTGGGGTTGTTGTGTGGCCAGAACCTGCAGCATGGAGCTAAGCACAGGCAGCATGGGGTCCCAATCTGACAGTGCATGGCCCAAGTTAGTCAGCTCCAGGCTCAATTCAGTAGCGCAGGGCTGAGAGAGGCAGCATGGGGCCCTAATCCTCACTGTCAGTAGGTTGGCCATTGACCCATCCCCAATATACAGAACATCCCCTTGGTGATGGGCAGGCCCCCTCGGCCAATCAGCAGTGAGGGGTGGGGCCGCCACCTCTTCAGCCAATCGACATGAGGGGTGGAGCCATCACAAAAAGGCCATCTTTTTACCATACCTATGGTGCTAAAGGATCACTAAACCATAATCAACCCAGAGTAAATCCGAAATATGTAACACACCCTGCCAACTTAATTAAAACCTAACTTTATTAATACATTAAATATTATCTTGGTAGTTTCTTATATATAGAGAGAGAAAAAACACTTAGTCCAATGGTCTCCCCCACTCCCAGGTGCTACTTCATCACAGGGTCTGATGCCCAGTCACTGTTCCTAAAAATAAAGGTTGGTTATCTGTGGGTAGTCTTTTTGGCTGTTGGTCAGCCCAGATGTTGTTGGACAATAACACACACTTAACTTTCTTGTTGCCCCCTTTTATGCTTTTTCTTTAACTTTACTTCTCTGATGACACTTCATTTCCAGGTACTGTTGATTGGTTTCCCTGTGACCATCATATTGTTCATGTTTTTATCCTGTCAGTATATTCCTTTGTTCCAACAAACCCATCACATGCACATATTTTAATTTGGTCTTTTACCGGTGTCTTAATTTAGGCATGCCCCAGACTCCTAATTTGGTCTGTCCATCAACTCCAGAAATTCCAAGGGCTCTGCAGTTGGACATTGTCCAACTGGTCCCCTCTTATCACCTTTCATTAAAATATCCAATCATTTCATCTCTCTGATTCAATCAGTTAGTGCCAAGTTCCGTTAACTGAGCTAGTAACAAGGCTTACATTTTGATAACACTTGGACATAAGCGTCCTGTGAAAGCAAATTCAAGGCTACAGCTGACAGTACAGATACAAAATGCAAAAGAAAAGTTCAAATAATAATGAAGCTTTACAAAAACTTCAAAAGTTCAAATAATACTATAATTCACCATTCAAGCAGGTGCAACTAAAGCTAAATGTGGCAAGCTACCCTAACAACCTCCCTCCCTCATTCCCTCCCTTTCTGCCTGGGAACCCTGCTCCTCCTGGCTATACACTGCCCTACTCTAGGGAAAGCCAATAGAATCATGAAGACAAATGACTGACATGTATTTCCACCAATAAACTGAAAAACAGGACTTTTTGTAGTCCATTCCTCATTTAGAAACAGACAGGGAACAAAGGGTTTAAAAAAAGGATGGTCCAGTATAAAACTGGACCAATGGCCACCCTAGCTGGCAGTGTGGTGCCAAGGGAAGCAGCATGAGGCCCAGTCCTGGCACACTGGGACCAAACAGGCCTGTGGACCAGTTCCTGTATCACTCATCCTGCCCACAGCACCAGAAGGTTGAGAATCACTCCTGTAGAGGAACATTTTACCATTGTGGTACTGTTCAGTTTCCCCAGTAGACAAGCTAGAGGTGTAACATTTGTGTCACAGGGAGGAAGTAGCTTGTCTCTTCCCTTCTCTATCCTGCCTTTTCCTGGCGTCACCCACATCAAGTAGCATTCCACAGTTTTTTCTCCTACACAGGTATTAAGCCTTGCCCTGATGCCAGAAATCAATCCCCAGCAACATGCTAGGGAATATATAAAGAGTGAGACTTACTAGCCTTTTTTCCCCACAAGGTTCACAAAGAAAGCAGACGCAAGATAGTTCCTTATAGAAGCCCACAAAGTGTACCTGACAGTTCTGGTCTTTATGGAGCCACCTGTGGGTAGTGCGGTATAAATAATATCTGGTATTGCCATATCTTTCATGACAATATTACCTGTTTTGATTAGCAATGGGTGATGCTAGAAGCTTCTTCAACTAGTACCTTTTAAGGTAATCATGGCAGATCTTGAAGCTGAGGCATATTCTCAGCGTTACAACTTCTGCATAATCCAGCAATTTGGACAATCTGCTTTGCACACACAGATATGGCTGTGATCAGAATCAGCCACAACTTCTGCATAATCCAGCAATTTGGACAATCTGCTTTGCACACACAGATATGGCTGGGATCAGAACCAGCAATATACCAATATTTTCAAAGTATATATTGGTAGTGGGTAAGTCTTAAAACTAGCTCAAGTGGTAGATGGCCGCTCAAGTGACAAGGCTCTTTTTGCAATCAAGCCTACATAGAACAAAATAGAATCAGATCAGTGGAGAATTGTTATTCTAAACCAACAAAATCTTTTATCTCTGTTTTTACCCATGAGCCCACAAAACTAATGTGTTTACACTGAATGCTAAATAATTTAATAATGTTAGGATAATTAACCCTGTAAGCAGTATACTGGTAAAAGTCAGGCCTCAAGAGGATCTACTCAGGAATAATTACATGTGAATAAAATTCATCAGTATATCAATTTAACCCCATTATCTTGGCATCTGCTGTTATGTCTTGATGCAGTTGCACTGGTATAACAGAGAGAGCAGTTGCCTGAATACGTTTTTGAGTATGGCTGAAGAATGTGACCCAATCATTTTTTTACTGAAGTATCCTGTTACAGCACTATAGTGCCTGAGACACAGTTCAGCAATATAAAATAAACTAAGTGGAAACTGGAACTTCCCAAAATATCAAATGAATCATTCTAATAAGAAACTGAACATGGATCTGGGTACACAGCATCAAGTAGAAAGGGTCATGTAAGCAGGATAGGTGTACCTTCATCAGGGATCAAGCATCCATTACATTAGCAAAATCTCATCAGAGCATGTAGAAATGAGTATGTACACGCACAAAATGGGTCATATCAGACACAGGCAAAATATGTCCTATTTCAGTTGTCCCAGTACAGATATACTAGATATATTTCCTCCAGAGTTTTTGCAGATATTGCCTAAAATACTGATGTGTAATTAGTCATAATAGACTTAAGAATAGAAACTGATTTTTGTTTACATAATGTATTATAGATACATAATATATAATGTATAGAATATACCTGCATGTAGCAGAAGGGTAAAATAAAGTAAGAGGTCAGCCAGCTAACCCCTCATCCCCTCAGAAAAAACACTGATTACAGAAATGGGACTTGGCTGCCAATCCAGGAAAGGAGAGGGGTGGGTGGAAAAAACTAGTTTCTATCTATATCTCATACTAATGCTGGCATGAGAAGGATGACAGACAGAAATGATATTATATTATGATAGCAAGCTAGTAATATCGCCTAGAGCTAAGATTTCCTGATACTTCCCTTTATAAGATTCTGTTTTCTTCTGGTTATAACTTGGTCCATCTTTAACCCTTTTGGGCTGCAATGCCCCATATTGGACATCTGCTGCGGGCTGGGTTTATATTTTGGTTTGCTTTGGGTTGGGGGGGTCTGTTTTGTTTTGTTTCCTTGAAAACTATAGCAAAATCATTTGCCATCTCCAAGAACAATATTAGGAAAAAAATTGCTATTTGCCCCATGCAAAAAAAAGCAGCTTAAAACCACTTCCCTGAGGGGTTTAAGCACTGCCAGGCTTTGGGAATTTGGTAAGGGGGCCACCTTGGTGACATGGATGTGGTTTGTGCTTCTCAGGATATGAAGAAAGGGAAAGCCCAAGTCATCTTCTTAGAGATCCTTCTGGACCCTTAGGCAAGAGAAAGGTGAAAGCAGAAAATGCTGGAGGTAAATCATTATTTATGCAACTTGAGTGATGCAAAAAGTTTTGGTTTTGTGGAATATTGGGCCATGTGCCAGTAGGAAAGAGAACTGTGAATGAGAGAGCCTCCATTGAGCAGGTAGGAGCTAATCTTGGTTGGAGACAAACTGGAGCTGTCAAAAGGGAATTCAAGACCCACACAAAGGGAAGGTGCTAAGAAGACTGATGTGTTACAAATGCAAACATAGTATGTCACAAACAAATTGAACCAGTCTGATAAAGAGAAGAAATTATCAGACGCTTACATGCTGGTGCTCAGAAAGAGAAATGATGATCTGATAGTTAAGACCAGTACTGCCCGACCTTTTTTGTGCCATGGGCCAGATGGTCAGTGCCTGGTCCAGTTGAGGGCCAGATCCCATCTGGCCTCATGGGACAGGTGCAACAGAGACCCAGTCTGGGCACATGAGGGGAGAAGGCATGGTTCAGCTTTGATCCAGTCACGTGGGGCTTGGGAATTTGGCAGCAGGGGAGGAGTGACTGTATCAATTGCCACTGCTCCCCTGCCACCAGATTTCCTAACCGGTGGCAAGCTCTGCAGGCCAGATGCCATGGCTCGAGGGGCTGGATTTGGCCCTCAGGCCAGGAATTAAGCATCCCTGTTTAAAACAATTGAATGCTCATCTAGAAAGCTGGATTCTATCCTTCCCTCTGCAGCAGAATTCCTTCACGACCCGTGGTCAAGGATTGAAACCAAACTTTCCATAGGCATCTGTTATTGTGCCTTTCCTGTTACAGATTCCTAAACTAAGTGTCCTCAGCTGTGACAGAAGTCAACAGGAGCTGTTCTTTGAAGATTAAAAGTGCTATCTCATGTCAAGTTCTCTGAAAAATGAGATCTTAAGTATCTTAGAGTTGGTATCCAAAATTTGTGGACCTTTTTGACATTGATCTCCCTGTACCTCAGTTCCCCAGCTGCAAAATGGGGATAATATTATAGATGTGGTGTGAAGGTAAACTCCTGTTTGTAAGCTGTCTGGTGCTGCAGCAATACTTGATATGGAAAAGCCCATGAGCAACAATGAGGAACCCTAACCAATGAAAATAAAACAAAATAGTGAATAGTTGCTACTTATGTGAAAACCGTCCCCCCTGTGCACCAAAAGATGAGGGACTCCTGTGGAAAAAATAGTGGATGACGGGGTAATTAAAGACTTATCATAATGCATATTCACAAGGAATCACATTTAGGTTGTACAACCAACTTTAATTTGGCATTGCAAACTTCTTCTGAGTGTTTTACTTTGCAGATTTAATAATCATATAACATAGCTGATGTGATGTATGATATGATATATTTAAATGCTGTGTTTTTCTGTTCATTGCAAATGTACATAGTGAACTCCTAGCATATGTGAATTATGGGAACATTTGGCTAAATTTTGCTTATTTTATAAAACAGCTATTTTATTCAGGGCCAGATTAACCCTTTAGTGGGCAAAGAAGCTCATGGGTCCCAGGCCGGTCAGGACCTCGCTCCCCACCCTGGGGTTGCCACCCATGGGGAGCAGGGCTTAGAACTGCTGCTAGGAAGCAGCCATCGTTGTGGCAAGGCCAACGGAGGGGAGGGAAGGGAAGGGAAGAGAGGCAGATGGGGCTATTTGCACTGTACCAGGCCCCATGCAGCTCAGGGCCCTAGGCATGTGCCTAGCTTGCCTATATGTTAATCCAGCCCTGATTTTATTTAAAGAAGAAAAGGCCAGATGTAGGCCCTTTTTCCAAGATACTGTGCCCTGACATGGGATATCCAGGTTCAGAAATGGAACTGAAATACTCACTCTGACTTGTGAGAGAGAAAAATCATTATCAAGAGGCTGACTGTATTGTCTCTGGGAGGATAGAAACAGTATGTGCGGTTACAGGAACACCTCTACTGTTCAGCCAGAGGAAAACAGCAATGATTTTCCCTAATTTCCTTCTGCCGAAAATGAAGAAAGGTATTGCAGAGCTAGCCAAGCCAGGAGGAGAGGTCAAGGCAGGCTGAAAGCTGCAGTGGTTTCTAGTAGACAAGGTGAGATGAGATACGGCTATAACTTTCCCTTTACATACTATACAAGCTTGCTGTTTAGCACAGATATATGAGCAGATAAATAATTTGACTTTACTACCTGGATCAGGTACTATTAAAATTTCTTCTTTTTAGAGGTTGAATATTAGATGTATGTAGACTTCAGGTATAAGAAGCTCGTAAGGGCAAATCCTCAGCTGGAATAAGTTGCCATAGATCCACAATGGAGCTAGGACAATTTATATCAGCTGAGGATCAATCCCATGTCTTCCTGTATGCTTGCACCATGTTCAGCATTGATTCTGAATAGAGTCTGTGGGGGTTGTTGTTGTTGTAGTTGATGATGATGATGATACTGCTGTGAACTCAAAACATTGGGGCATTATTTTTTTCTAAATACCAGAGTTTCAATTTACTTTTTCCCTGTGAATTTAATGTTTGCTTCTGTGGTGTCTAACCCTTTAAGCAGTAATAAAAGCCATTTCAATTTCATACCCAAAACAGGGGAACTGTTTCTAAAAGATGGAACTTACTAATATGACTGGAAAACCAAGGAAAGCTGATAGGGAGAAAACATGGTTAACATAAAAGGCTAAATTAAACATATCAGTTAAGTGAGATACAGTAGCAATGCTCGATGATTTAGTCTTGTGAAAGATTTTAATATCACAACTGCAGAACCTGGATGCTGCCTGTTTTCATTTTCTCACAACGTCCTTCCAGAATTACATTTCATTTCATGATATGCAGGCTGTAGTCATTTATAGAACAACAACAACTATCTGGCATAATTTTTTTCCCTGAGAGTGTGGGAGTTCTTCACTGAAATTAAAATGATTTCTCAGAATTAAATGTGTGGCTGTATCACCCATGTGGTATTAAAAGCATTTAGTCTGCCTGACACATTAAAAACAGCCTCTGCTTTAAGTGCAGACCATTCATGTGCACAAAGCCATAGACTTTCAAGTGAAGGAAACAGGATTTGAGGCACTGGCACTTCAGTCTTCCGTGGCTTTTATCTGTAAAAATTGATAGTGCCTGTGCCTTTGCTCATTGAGGAAAAGTAATAATTTTCCTTACCTCCTAGTGTAATCACTCTCTGCTACTGAACCAATTAATATTGTGGTCCATTCTGAGGTCAGAAATTGAACAAATGTTTCTAAGCCTGACCCCTCCCCACTTTCTTTGTGCCATCTGCCATTGCCATGACACTGTGCTTTGCTTTTCATGCTTCACTAGATTCACTGGATATGCAGGGTAATGGGGCTATTTTTCCCCCTAGGTCTTTGGAAGGAAAATAAAAAAATGAATGACTAAAACTGCTGTGTGCTGCCCTTTTCCTTTTCACTTTTTAAGCCTTTTAGTGTGCAGTTTTTAGCAATTTAAAGGAAAATTGCCCTGAAAGAAAGAAACAAAAATCTGTCTTATTTTTTAAACAAAACCCATCACACTCCACAAGCAGCTGCAGAGAATTTCTGTTCCAAATGGGTGATGTAATGGGCTTTGTCAGCCAGTGCTATAATGAATAAAAATCTAGACCCTAAAATCATCCAAACTTTTGATGGAGCTCATAAGGTTTCTGGTGCAAATCTCTAAAATGAATGTGAGCTGGAAGTGCAGTACCGCAGATCTTGGCTTAAGTGAAATTAAAATGCTCTAATCAGGTAACAGTTTAAGCTGCTAGATCTTCCTCTGTTCAGCTAGTCTCAACCAAGAGAAGGAGAAATCAAGCATATTATGCCAACTAACCAAAAAGCTGCTACTGTTAATGTTTGGCATTAATCATTTCTTCCCATCCCACATGTCTTCATATGGCAAAACTTAGTATTATGCTTTTTGCAGCATTGTCACATTACCAAGAGGAAGGGGAACAGAGAGAGATTATGGTGTGCAAATAAGAAAGGCAAGGAAATCCAGAATGAAAAAAGTAGCAAATGCATAAAATTAAAAGTGTCAAGGTTCAGGGTAAATGACACGGAGGGTACAAAGATAATAGATTGTTATGCATATTTATACAGAGCGGAGGCATGGTGCAAATAGCAAGTATGGATGATTTGTACATGAAGTTGCACTTCCAATACTATGAGTTAGTGTAATTTTCAAACATATTAAGCATAAGCATATTATTCAGGCAGGGTAGCCACTTACTGCAAAGTAGGAAATGTGGGTTTATATATCTTTTACATGTATTTACTCATTTAAATGGTGTCTTTATACAAAAGTATCGTAAGCTTCAGCAGCATGATGATCCTGGAGTCTCTGGCAGATTGGTTAGGTGCCCAGGCATTTTTGCATTGAAAACAAGATTGTGGCTGCTGTTTTTTTATAATCATTTAGGAATTAAAAGCAAAGTACTGGACTAGCATTAGTGTTACTTGGAGGCAGCTACTCACACCTGGAGATAAGAAAGGCATCAGATTGCTTAATGGTAAACCTTCCAGCTAATTAATGGAGTTTCAAAGGAAGTCTTCAACCATTGGAAAGGTGGTGGTTGCGGGCTTGAAGAATGAAAGGTTGGGAAGGGGAACAATGGGGCCTTGAGATGAATGGCTCAAACAGGGAACAGTGAGGCTGTGTCCTCAGGGAAAGGGAAGGTTTCCTCATAGGAAAAGAAACCTTTTAAACTTTCAAATATAAGGAAGGGGACATTACACACTGATCCGTGAATGTCCAGCATTAGTGAGGGTGAGAACCGGTCTCATTGTTTCATACAGTCCATTTAAATGCCTCAGGAAATCAAGACATACAAAAAACTAGAACTCTTGGTTCCAAAATGATACCTTTTATTAGACCAACTAGAAAATGGCAGGAAAATTGTCCTTTTCTGCAAGCTTTCGGGATCAAAGTCCCTTCGTCAGGCTCTGGGAAAAGTGTAGCTGGTACAAGATGGTAAAAAGGCCCCATAGGTAGGAAATAAACTTCATTTTTGCACAGAGGGAGCTGAAGATAGAAATCTGTCCCTCTGGATCCATGAGTGACTTTGTGAGCTGTGTTGAGTAGCTCTTCGATGTGTTGATCAGGTAGAATTCCTTCCCTGGAGGTGTCAGATGGCAGGCAGGGAGGCAAAAAAACCCAACTTCCTTGTTGTTCTGCAATGAAGTTTAAAATCCAAAATCGGCTAAAATTCGGCATCTTCCATGTTTCAGGGGTGTACTTGGTAGCCGTGTTGGTCTGAGACAAAAAGACATACAAAAAACTAGAACTCGTGGTTCCAAAATGATACCTTTTATTAGACCAACATGGCTACCAAGTACACCTCTGAAACATGGAAGATGCCGAATTTTAGACGATTTTGGATTTTAAACTTCATTGCAGAACAAGGAAGTTTTTTTGCCTCCCTGCCTGCCATCTGACACCTCCAGGGAAGGAATTCTACCTGATCAACACATTGAAGAGCTACTCAACACAGCTCACGAAGACAATCATGGATCCAGAGGGACAGACTACCACCTTCAGCTCCCTCTGTGCAAAAATGAAGTTTATTTCCTACCTATGGGGCCTTTTTACCATCTTGTACCAGCTACACTTTTCCCAGAGCCTGACGAAGGGACTTTGATCCTGAAAGCTTGCAGAAAAGGACAATTTTCCTGCCATTTTCCAGTTGGTCTAATAAAAGGTATAATTTTGGAACCAAGAGTTCTAGTTTTTTGTATGTCAGGAAATCAATGCCTTTCAAAACAGTATTTCAAGGAGTTTGGGGTGTTTATTGCAGAATTCCTGTTGTAAATAGAAAGCCCACAAACATTTAAGCTACAAGTTCCATTTTTTTTTAAATTCTTTGGGTGGAAAAGTTGATTAGTGTCTCTAGTTCTGGCACACTTCTGAGTAGGAAGAAGTAGACACAGAATTGCGACCAGTGTCTTTATTATAATTATCCAAAAAAGTCTCTCCTGCATGTGTATCAGTAGTATCATGGTCACACTCCTTGACTCCAAGCCAATGACACAGTAGCTCTTTAGTTCTATTAATGTAAATATTCCCCCTAACAGAGAAGTTTACCTCAGAGCCCAAGTATACCTTCCTCCACTGTAGGCAAATGGGTGAAAAGTGAGTGGCCTTGCCAAGATAGCCATCATCTGATCCACAGAACTTCCACCAAGAGCTATCTACAGGAAATGATCTCCACAGTCTTAGAGCTGTGCCTGATCCCAATCCCTGATGCTAACCACAGAGAAGAGAAGAAAAATGGACCAGTGGTTAGAAACCTGCTAAGGACTTAGGAGACTTCTGTTCTGTTCCTTGATCTGCCACAAACTTCCTTTGTGATCCTGGGCAAATCCAACTGAATCCATGTGAATTAGGTACTTAAATACCTTTGGGAATTGAACCGTAGCCTCCTTGTGCCTCAGTATTCTCTGTAAAACAAGAATAATAGTAGTGCTATAACTCATAGGCATGATGCATAAATAAATGCATTATGAGATGTTCACATATGGTAATGGTGAAGGTAGAAGCACAGAGACATAGTAATAAAGGCCATATAAATAGACAGATCTGTATCTGAGACCTTAGTCTAGCAATATGCTTAAGATTGTGTCTACCTTTAAGCACATATATGGCTCTATTGACTCCAGTACTTAAACCTTTGCATGCATTCAAATGTTTTGCTGAATTAAAGACTGACTTTTCTGAAATTCTAGTAAAAGAGATGTCCAAGGGATAGCAGCTAGGGATTCCTCCATGCTACCAAGAGTCTCACAAGAACAGAGAGGTAGAAGATGCACAGGAAACAGAGGGCTGGAGAAGTTACATAACTGGTCTCAGACTCTACAGAACTTCAGAGATCTGCTAGATTTGAAGGTCAAAACTCCTACTACTACAGACAAATCAAAAGGGACAAACTACAGCATGGGCAACTGGTGCCCCCTTAGTCAGGGGGGGCACGTGCCCCCCCCCGCGACCAATCCTACCAATGGGAGGGTCCCCCACAGCTGATCCTGCCAACTGGGGGGCCCCAATCTCGCTTCCCCAGGGGGTAGATCCCCCCATTGCTGATCTTACAGCCCCGGGGAGGGAGTTCCCCCCGCAGCTGATTTCCCTGCCTGGGGGGGGACCCCCACAGCCACTTCTGGGAGCGGCTGCAGCAATCGGCCGGCACTTCCGGGGGGGGCACCAGCACTCCTGCCTACCCCCTCCCCATCACCTAAGCGGCAGGTACAGCCATTCAGGGGGTGCACCAGTGCTCTCAGGGGTGCACATGCACCCTGTGCACCCCTACACATTGCCACTGAACTACAGCTCTCATGAAAGAATGTGAGGAAAGCAAAGTCATTGTGATTCTTGTCTCCTGCATGAAAGCAGGCCTCACAAGGAAGGTTATGGTTCTAATAATTGTTAAAGTACAGTGTATAATTAGGTTCCCAAAGCTTGAGTCACAACACAATGAAAATTAGTCAAAGGAAATTTTTAACACTTCATTACCAGTCCCCTAACCAGGTTCTAATTGTTCTCACAACTGATTATCTACACAGACTTGTATAATTATTGCTTGCTTACATGGTAAAAGGCAGGTAATAATCACAGTGTTTTTCCCTGGCATGAAGCTAGGAGACAGGCCTGGGCCTTATGTTCTTCATGGTGCACCAAAGATCTGTAGTTTACATTTCCATGTCTATGCTCTTAAAGTGCAAGGGAAGTAATTAATCAGCCCTTTGCTACTATTTTCCCTTCTGAGCAGGCCCAGAAGTCTCCAGATTGCTCTTACTTCAGTGAGTCTAATCTCCAACCAAATACAAAGCAACAGTTAATTGAGCCCAGTGTTTCAACATTCCCTTAACTTTCTGCCACAGAATGAACAGTTCTGAAGTAGTCACATGTCATCAAAGCTAGGTTCCAGTGAATCTCTGCACCTTTTCCCTTAACAGTGTAATAAAGCAAAGCACATCCAGCACATATTGCTTATTTAGTTTGTAACTATGGTGTACCATTTGCATACTCTGTTTAACCAATACACAAGCTGCCAAATGAACATTATCCCCATCTAGCGGTACCAAGCAGCAACAAAAATGAATCTGAAGGAAGCAGAATGCTACTGCACTTTTCCTTTCCTTTCCTTTGCCCTGCCTTTTCATTATGTTCCCATCAAATGTAAAGAGAAAGAGACCAGAGTGTGTGGGTTTAGAGCAAAGAGCAGGTAAGATTACTGCAAAAGTGGCAGAAGACAGGCTTCTTGGATGCTCACCTCACATGATCTCTGACATGACATCATATCTCCTCAGGGCCTGATTTTCCACCACCTTGAACAGACCATTGTAAATACTGTCAATCTATAAAAAAGTTATATAGGTTTGGGATGTGACATCATGGAAGAAGTAAGATTAAAGTGCTTAGAGACGAGAAAGCTCAGAGATATTCAGATTTTAGGTTGTGGCTAAGACCATTATAAAGAGAGAGGCTAGCTGTGAAGTACATCTCTGAACCTGAATTTCCATACAATTAAAGATATTAGGTTCTGGGGTTTTGGCACAGATCTATATTTAGAGCTTATACCTGATATAAATTCCTTTACTGGCAATGCAAGTTTGTGGATTATGGTATGAAATTGTTTTCAGACTTTAATAAAATAACATTTATTATGCCATTTTTAAATGGGTTTGAGGTAAACTTCATTTCAGAAATAAAAAAGGTATATTCATACCAATTGCTCCCAAGACCAAAAGCTGATGAAAGCTAAGAAGCTATTTTGAAATGAAAGAACAACATGAATATACTGTGGGTCCATTCAATACAGAGATGTTATAAGATATTCTATGAAGGTAGTGATTATTAGGAACCTCTAATTCAAGGCAAGTAATGTGTTCTTTTTATCCTGATAAAGTATACTGTGATTGCTGTTCAGTGGATGCTTGCGGTGAATTTTCTTCATTATGTTAAGTTAAACTCAGATATTATTCTTTTTATATTGCGTTCAAGCCTATTGTTACATGTGCAACATGCAGTTTTGTATGTAAAAATAAACCTTGCTCTTGATACTTGTGGTTTAAGTTCCCAATTGCCACTGCAGAAGAAGCAGTAGGTCATTTGAAGGTGTCTGTAATTTAGCTACAAATGTTATACCTAATGGCACTAGCATAGTCAGAGAACTGAGTAAGACATGAAAATGTGAGACAGTATTTGCATGCCTTGATTTTTCTCTTCCAACACAGTGCAATGAAAGGCCATAGGCCATCCTACTATTTTGCTAGCTACGAGAGAATAAGTGACTGCTGTCAAAATTATAGGAGTAAATCAATTCTTCTGAATTGTTGAAAACTAATGTCCTTCAAGTGGAACTCAGCTACCTCACCCAGAATAAGGTTTGGCACATGCTGAGGTAGGTAACCTTTAGGGGTTTTTAGATGTTGCTGTTGACATTTATCATAAGGAAGATTTTTTTTAATCTTGACAAAAGTATTTATGATTGCATGGCTGATATCTGCAAATTATGAGTGTCATCATTACTAGAGTTAGTCTGCACTAGCACTTTCTCCAAATTTTCCACCACTTCACTTTCCTTCTCCAACACAGTGAAAAACCAGAAGTTGGCATCTATACTAGCCCAGTCTTCAGTTTAATAGAGAAGCATTTTTTCTCATTAGACTGGGAGAGATCTTGCAAATTACTATGCTCATATGGAATTTGGAAGTAAATTAGAGACCTTTTCTTCTCACTTGTATCAAGTAGGTTCTAAGACTGTAGGGTGGAACTGGAATAATAGTCTTTAAAATAAAATGAACACTACAAATTCTCCTGTCCAAGAAAACAACGGCTGATTAGGAATCTGGATACATGACTGAAAAACTGATGCAAGTAGATAGTTTTCAGTTTGTTCATGAAACTGCATAAAACAGATAGAATTCAAACTGATGGGATAAACGACTATTACTACTACTGAAAAATAAGTTCACCGTTATCACAAACTAAAAGGTAGTGTTAGAAGGATATTCTAGTTGTGATGGTCCAGGAATTATGTGAGAAGTGAGGATTTCTTAGGGTGATATTTTTATTGGATCAACTGTATAGTTGGGATTGAGATAGACAAACTTTCAGACACAGGACAGTCTTCATCTTCATTTTGGTGATGAATGTCTTGCATTCAAAAGCTTGTCTAACTGCATCCCAACTATGCAGCTGGGCCAGTAAAAGATACCACTATAAGAAATCCTTGGTTCTCTCAAATTAGAAGGGGAATTTCCTGTCAGTAATTAAAACTTTAAAATTCTCATCTTTCCAACAAACAGCTGGGAAACAGATATGTTTTACACAAATATTTATTTAATTGAAAACAAGTTTGATGAAGAACTGTCAATCAGCCCAAATACAAACCAGTCTGCAAGGAGAAGGGGCAAAAATATATGGTTCTGTCCAGGTAGAAGCAAAGAGGTCTGCAACAACCCCTTATAAATGTAGGTGGATCAACCTATTCAAAAGAGTTATTGATGAAAGTTATGAAAATTATAACCTAGCCTATGTCTGGAAAACTCAAGAGGGAAATACATAGAGTGAAAATTTTACTACTCCTGTATAAGGGTGCAAGTAACTGTAGGATGAATAGTCTTATTGCTCATACTCACTTGCAAGGGGAAAGTACAGTAGCTGTCCTTGCAGTGTCCTGAGCCTAAGACTTGCTACAGGCTTGGACAACTACTGAGGCTAGCCCCCTTGCCATGATAAACTCTACAGCCTTTCTCACTGATGCACCATACTTACTTACTGAGAGCTTTTTTATATTGGGAAAATGTATTTTATAGAAAGTAACAGAAACATCGGCACAGTGTGGGATTGGGGTACCTGCAGGCTGAAACTGGGAAAAAAAGTTAAAGAGAAGAAAAAACGAACAATAAAGGAAATCCTGCACAAAATTATTGGTAACCAACAAACATAGCAGCATCAAATGAAGGAGGCCTCTGCAAGGCAGAACTCCCAAACTAGTCAGGAGCAAGTTGCTAACAGAAATTACAGTGATTACTAAAGTAATGAACTGAATGTTCTGCTTCAGTAGACACAGTGGCGATGGGGAACAGATGCCTAAAATGAACAGTTTCTGAAGGAAAGAGAAGTACTGAAATGAAGCAGGATAAAAAAAACCCAGGAAATCAAAGAGATCAGCAATTACCAGGGATCTTGGTTTTCTCTGTTTAAAATTTCAAAATTCTCTGATTAAACCCCCCAAATCTGTGTTTTTCTGCGACTTAAATGAAATGCTGCTATATATATATATATATATATATATATATATATATCAGTTGAACACAATATTTTATTGATATATTTACAACATTAAAGCAATTTGGAAGCCTACCTCAATCATTATAATAAAATAAATTCTACATGCCTATATATTTTGGTGTTTGATTTTGTATTTTCTACCACAGACAATCAGAGCTCCCCCCGTCTCATTGCTCACCAGGACACAGGTCCAGCTGCAGCTGTCCCCCACACTGCTTTGTGGTGCTGAGCATCCCTGATATGTCAGTGCCATGCCCCTGACAATGCCATTGCCCCTCACTCCCAACCCACAGCCGCCCACCCCACTAGCTCTGCTGGTGCCTCTCACTCCCGACCCACAGCACCCTGGCCCTGCCAGTATCCCTCACCTTCCCCCCCCCCCCCCCCCCCCGAGTCCTGTTGGTGCCCCTCATTCCCACCTACACCTCCTGGCCCTTCCAGTGCCCCTCACTCTTGACCCACAGTCCCCAACCCTCCCATCCCTTCTGGTGCCACTCACTCCTGACCTGCTGCCCTTCACACCCAAGCCACCCCTCCCAGTATGTGAGGAAAGGGGTAGGTGGGTGGGGAACA
>NW_005842305.1:120043-126583 GCF_000455745.1 Alligator sinensis | reverse complement strand
TGTAGGGAAGGTGAGGGCATGGGCATAGGCAATATGTGGAGGGGGTGGGGGGCATAGCCAATGCACTGGGGGGCATGTGCCCCCCCAGATTTCTGCACCCACAGTGGGGTGCGGGGCTGCAGCTTCCCTAAACCAGCTCTGGGCAGAAGCCACCTCCACAGCCTAGTGGGTGGGACTTGGTGTGGGAGAGAACACCATGCCATTGCCACCAAAATGAGGCACTCCCTTTGCACCCAACAGCAGGGAGGGGCACAACTCTGTGCCACCACCACCATGCCTCACCTTGACGGCGATGGCAGCATGACACCATCCTTGGCTGAGTCCTGCCAACTGGGCCATGAAACCAGCACCTGCACAGATCCTGTCTGGCCAGGCTGCAGCCCTATGCCCCACTGTGTAAGCATAAATCTGGGGGGCACATGCCCCTCTGCCTCCCCAACACATTGCCTGTGCCCTGCCTGCCCTCCCATGCCTTGCCTATGTCCCCTCCCCAGCCCTCATAGACTTATCTAGAGGGAGCTGTGGGAGTTTCTCTCTACCAGGCTGCCTGGCTGCCATTTGCATATATGTGCGAGCACGTGCACGTGGCGCCCTCTGCTCCCTGCATTCTGCTCCCCGCCATTCCCAAGCAGCCTCTTGGGACTCTGCCAGCCTTTTTCTCCTCTTTTAAAGGAGAAAAATCCATGTTTTGCTGCGGTTTTCCAGAGCAAACAGAAAACCCAGATCCCTGGTGATCACTGACAAAATGCCATCACAGAAAGCAGAAGTAAAAGTCAAGGGAGATGAAGATAAAAAAGATTTTTATTGCTTATAATTAAAAAAGAAAAACCCAGTGGAAACTGGTCAAAAAATGGAGGCTAAAGAAATGTTTGGTGTAACAGAAAAGGAGTCATGTGAGAGCAGCTACTAACCCAACCTGTCTGACCTTATATCCCCTAGTGAAGCACTAATGATATTGAGGGGAGCACAGATAAAGGCTGCATGAGTCAACAGACTCATGACAACATACCTGCCTGTCAGCTGGGTGGGTATAAGTGATGCTGTGACTCCTGAGAATAGAAGTAACCAATACCTGTAGTAGTACATGTTGAAATAGAAGCCTCTTATACCATGAAATAAAAAACTCCTCATCCTAATCACTGTCTAATTCTCACCCATGAGCAGTTCCTTGCTTACTCTTTGTGCAGGAGACTTAATATTGGTTTATAAATCTTAAATAATTAGAACTAGATGTTTAGCATGGAAAATAGATTTAACAGCAAGCAGCAAACCATGTACCATTGGGCTTTCCCTGGGCAAATGAACCCTTCTTCAGTTATTTCTCAGGCACCTGAAAATCTCCAGAATTTTCCTTATTATTCAAACTGGGGCTCAAGCCACACAATTCAGATCCAGCAAGTTGCCCATGTCAACACAGGAGTAAGTTCCTGGTTCTTTTCCACTGAACCACACCTCACTGTCACACAACTTTCCCCATTGCTGCTCATGGTCCTTAGTTCCAGTGTTCTGGAGACTGCACTGTTGCCCTGGCTGAGTAATTCACTAGAGAAGATGCTACAGAACCAAGCTCTGTTCCTTGCTCTACATTTGGCCCTATCTCATTGCTTATGGAAGCTGTCTAACCTCTTTTTTTGCTTGAGTTTCTATTTATAAAAAATAGGGATAATAAAGCAAACTCATTTCTATAAAGCACTTCAAGATTATGGATGAAAAGTGCTGCAGAAGTGATATGCATTATTAATTTAAACAAAATTAAAGGTTTGTAACATTAAACAAGAGCCAGGGTTAATGCATTGTTAGTTTATTCCTAACATAAAACATTGATCTAAAAACAGAGTAGTTCACAGTGAGACATATTAACCCTGTAACTATAACTGGCCACACTAACAAATACGAGCACTAATTGTGTAGCTGCTAAAACATATATATTCATTTAGTATCTGGTAATAGCTCAAAGGGAAATTATACCACTTGCTGTCTAAACACATAGTTAAATCATTTTTAAAATGTGCATAATTTATCCCATGGGTTGTAAAGCCATGTATGAAGCAATTACTGTCTGCTGTGTAAAGTATATTTGGTTTTTACAAAATGTATTGGTCAAATGCATTTTAGATCCATCCTGGAATATCAAACAAATAGTCACTTAAGGCCCTGAACAACCCCATTAAAATCAATGGAAAGCTTTCTTAGGAACCAAGGAAGGATCTGAAACATCTTTCACTGATTTCTTTGGAAACATTGTGGTCCCCTGTGCAAATATAAAGGCAGTTTTTTGACACTGTGTAGAAAACCTCCCTATAAAAAAGTAGTTATTTCTAAGTACTTCAGCCATTGTACACAGTTTTTAAAATACCAGAAGGGCCAAATCACTTGAGTTTAATTGCCTGACAAAAGCTAGCAGAATGCAATCTATCTAGAATAAATGTAACTAGGGTCTAATGAAATGCAAAGTTATAGCTTTTAAAAAAAAATAAAAACAGTTGTTTTTTTTTTCTCCCCAGGCTTCTGAGCAGTAAAATTTCCAACTCTTTCTGCTTTGAGTTTGGTTAGCTATACCACAAGAACAGCTGTTCTCATGGTATTTCATTGCAGTATATCCATTTCCAGACCCATTTTATATCAAGATGAACCTGCTGCTATATAAAACTGCATTTCCAGCATTTAGTTAATGTAAATACTGTTATTCAGATATCTGGCTAGTGTGCCAAAACACCCAGTGAAATTTTGCACTGCCCTAATAAGCAGGTTGCCTCGCTTGCTGGCTGCTGCAGGTGGATTTTACTCCCTAAGGAGCTCCTCAGTCGGTCCTCCCAAATAATAGAGTCTTTAAACAACAAACAAGCAAACAAATAGAACCAAATCCTTCTGCCCTGTCCCAGGCACTAGCAGGAGCGCCCTTTGGCTTTGGCTCCAGCACAGCAAGCTGGCCCCTCCTTGAAGCAAACTGTTCTGCTCACAGTTTGCTTCCACCTCCCTCGGCTAACTCTTCTGGGAACTTTTTAATGCTCCTGGTGGGACACTGCTTGCTTATCCAGGCTTATTCAGCTAGGCTTTCTCAACAAAACTGATTCTTCCCTCTTAAAGAGACAGTCTATCCTGTTACAAGGACCTTTAAAATTATTAAGCCTTTAAAAAGTAAAATATCCCAACTATCCTTTTCTTAAAACAACCTGTCTCATATTCTTCTTCTGTAGGTAAGGATAATAATAATAATTTTGCTCAAGTAATTCTTAGGAGGATTCATTACTTAGGTAAACACTAAGTTGTCCTAAATACTTGGAAGGTATAAACCAGCATGCATTACTGTTAAGAGGAACTGTAGAAGTCTTCAAGGAAACATAGAAAAATAAGATTCTATGGGATCCTAAGAGGCCATCTCATCCAAAACCCTATTCAAGGCAGATCATCTCTGTTTAAACCATTTTAGTCAAGTGTTATTTTTTAAAAACTTCCAAAAAAGGAGATTCTACAGCCTCTCTAGCTCAGAGGTCAGCAATGTTTTGCAGTAGAGGGCTGCTTTAACAGAGTGTAGTTCCAACCATGGGCCTCTTCCAACTCAGCTTCCACCACTGGAGTCAGCATTAGAGCCATATTCATTGCTCCTCCCCACAATGCCACCACAGCTGCTTCTCTATACTGCCATTTCTCCACATCACTCCGGCGAAACCCTTCACTGCTGAAATGCTGCAGAACGCCACCCCCACCCCCCAAATACCCCAGAAACCACTTCCCCCACCCAATCCAACCTACAAGCTATAGGTTGAAGATCTCTACTCTAGGTAATCTATTCCTATGCTTTACCATCCTCCTAGTTAAGTAGTTCTTCCTAATAACCAAACTAAATTCCTCTTGTTTCAGTGTAAGATTCATCTTGTCCTGTCCTGTCCTGTTACAACAACAGAAAATATTTTAACACAACTCTTTATAACAGGGGCGGGCAACTATTTTGGGCAGAGGGCCACTTACTGAGTTTTGGCAAGCCATCGAGGACTTCATGACAGGCAGCCCAGGGCAGATAAATATTAATTTTCTAAATTCTTTAGGGGCCCCGCAGGCCAGAGAGAATGTCCTGGCGGGCCACATCTGGCCCCCAGGCCGCATTTTGCCCACCCCTGCTTTGTAACCACCCTTCAGGTATTTGGAGACTGCTAACAAGCCAATCCTCAATTTTCTTTTCTCCAGACTAAATAATCCCTGTTCTTATAACCTTCATATATGTGTATATATATCCATATCATGCCATCCATATTAAAGAATAGCTTCCTAATGAAGCCAAAAGGAAATTCTTTAAAATAAATGCTGTGGCATGGCCTATAGATGTATCTTTCTGGTAGGGGATAAAACAAGTGCATGGCTAAAAATACATATAAACAAGGCAGCTAAAAGTTATTCTACTTCCAGAATTCAAAGTGAACCAAGTGTAGTGAAGTGTTAATTAAGGGATGATTAAGGGATAAGAAGGATTATTAAGGGAATAGAGAACCTATCTTATGAGAGGGGCTAAAAGAACTTGCCTTGTTTTTCACAGCAAAATCAAGACTGAGAGGGGATATGATTTCTATCCATAAATACATCAGAGAAGAACAATTTAAGCTAAATGACTGTGTTGGCACAAGTACTGGCCGCAAATAAATTGAGCCTGTAAATTAGAAGAAGGTTCCTAACCATCAGAATTCTCAGGGTCTGGAATAGCCTGCCAATGGGAGAGGTAGAGGCAAAACCCTACATTTTTCTAAGATGGAGCATAAGTTAGCACAGGGAGTCTATGGCATGCTACTTAAAACATTAGGGGACTGGATTTGATGGCCCAGGAAGTCACTTCTAGTCCTATGCATCTAGAATAGGCACAAAAGACTTTATACAGTATGAGGTAATTGGCTGACTTTACAGCAGGCAGTAGAACAAATGAGCAGTCAGGGAAAAAAAGAAAAACACCTCTCCACAACAATTTGAGGGGTTTTTTCTATTGTTTGTGACCTTATGGCCTTTACTTAAAGGGAAGGGAAATCATAAGTGATGAAGTGCATGACCATGAAATAGACATCAGTACTGAAGCAAAATTCCTATGCAGACCATCCTGCCCTGGAGAACAAGGAAAGGAAAGTGTCCACAACCACAGTCTACACTATAGAGGCAGAAACCCTGGCTCATGGGGTAGTACCACATATAAATGTAATCATATGACATAAAAGAAAAGCTTGGCTCAAAGCAGTAGAATCTGCTCTATTCTATATACCCAGATGGAACTGTTCAATATAGCCCTTATCTTATGGTCAGAATGGTACTGTCAATGTGAGCCATGAGGTAATGATAGGAACTTCGCTTCCTATAAATAGTAGTAATGGAAATAAATGGTGAATGAAAAGGCATAAATAGAGAGAAACTGACTGTTGACTAAGAACACATAAAGTGAGGGCCAGAAAGCCCATACATACATCACCTCCTACAACCTAGAAAATACTTGAAATGTTCTTAATTGCAGTTTTTTGATTGATGTAATAACTCATATTTGTTGTGATTTGTATGAAAGTACCCCTTAGGGGCCCAAGAGTAACAGAATAACAGATGAGTGATATAAGCAGAAAATGGTGAGGAGGTGGTACTGGTCAGGATACTGTTGCCCTGTGGGGTCAGGCTAACTCTCAGGATCTCAATATTGTGCTGTTAGACAGGAGGGTGTGACACAATTGCACATATACAAACACACAAATCAATCAGGTGCATACACACACGCACTACCAGCTCTGGCACACACACATCCAAACCAGCCTGGGCAGATGCATACCTATCACCAATTCAAGCACATACACACTAAAAATTTGACAAAAATCAATTGTCAATACCTGCACACTCAGTACACATATCACTAATTCATATATCATGCACACAATTATATATATATAATATATATACACACAACCCACCTACACATAGGTAAGTTCCTAACTTGGATAGTATGGTATGTATGTGTGTGCTTGGGGTACCTGCGATACTTGAGGGAAGGTTAAGGTGAGAGAGAGAGAGAGTTAAAGTGTAGGGAGTGAAAGTTGCCCAAACCAGGAGTAGAACCAATGGACTAGAGAGAAGCTGACTGAGGAACTGAGGCTTGGGTTTACTTAAGATCAAGTGGCCCCAGGTTTACTTGAGGTCACTGGTGCATAGGATGGGGGGGAAAGCCTGGTGGCAAGGAGGCGACAGCCAGGAAAGAGAGAGAGACAGAAACCTGGGAGCTTGGGGCTGAAAACTGAGGCAGACAGCTGAGATATTTGGGGAGGGGGCAGATAAGTGGTGGCAAGGAGGAGACAATCAGGAAAGAAACTGAGGCAGAAGCCTGGTTGCTCAGGGGAAAAGGCAGTGGGGATAAGACAGTGGCAAAGAAACAGGGGGGTTGGAGGCAGAGAGGAGCTCAGGACAGGTGTTGGAGGTGGCGGTGAGCCAGAAGCAGGAGAGGGAAAAATGAGACAGAAGTTAGAGGGGCGAGGAGCAGAGATTGGAGCAGGGCTGAACCATAGTAAAGCAAAACCCAACTCAGGTGTC
>NW_005842305.1:114840-119722 GCF_000455745.1 Alligator sinensis | reverse complement strand
TGAATGCTGAGGGTGGTTCCAAGGGCTGGGTCATTGGTCCAGGTATTTTCGGTGTTGATGGTTTGGTCATTCAGAGGGAGCTATTTTTAGACCTACTGCCATTGTCTCTCAAGCACCCTCATTCATCCCCATTCATTCAGGAACCAAGTTACATAGGAGGGGTAGGTGTAAGTCATGGGTTACACAACTGGGCCTGGGGATAGGATGGAGACTTGACAAACAAAATGGAAACTTGACATGACTTATGCTAACTTACATATGTAGGCCTAAATCATATAGTACCAGTAAAACAGTAATATAGAACAGTAAAAAGCAATATAAACATAATAATTATACAATATAAAGAAGGAGAAAAAACAAAACAAATACAACTTGCTACCAAAATAAAATGCTGAAGCTTATCCTATGTTTTAGCTCGCTTATATTTATCTATAGGGAATAGAGAGGGAAAGACAAAGTCAGAAATGGTTGGGGAGGGGGAGGGAACGCATTTTAAAAGAAAAAAAAAAGAAAAACTGGGGGTTTTGCTACAATACTAGGTCACAGTCACAAGCCCACCAGTGGTCTAGACATTGCTATACATGTGCTTGTTCACATTCTAATTAGAACGTGTTAGAGCAGACTCAATTAATCAAGTCTGCTCTGCGTTCTCATTGGAATGGTTCAGCATCTCCTCACCATTGCATGTATTAAGCCCCCTTGCATTTCAAAATGGCCCTGGGGGCACTTTATCTAAATCTTATCAGATGAACTTTAGATAAAGCATCCCATGACCATTTTGAAACATGCAGAGTCTTAATACATGTGACAGTAAGCTGTTTAAATTAGAGTGGTTGTTCGGGAATTGCTCTAATTAAAATGCCCCCCACTCCTCCCCAACTGTGAGCACATGTATTGGCATGTGTATAGGTTGCTAACATCATAGAAAAGGTGTCCATATGTACTCTCTGTAGTCTCAGAGAAATAATTCCTTTTAATCCATATGATTTGTACCATTTAAACAAGCAATCTCAGTTGAGAGTCTTTTTTATTTTACTGAAGATTTACTAACTAATAAGTCATGGACCCTGATCCACATTGACACACCTGGAGAATGTTAGGGCATGTTACCTTTCCCAGGCCTTTTCTGGGAGTAGAGGCATTTACTTGGTGAGCTTGTTTGGGATAATATTATTTGGAATTGGGAAGTTGTGGGAAGGGTTTTTCATTATTAGGAACTTATGGTCCTTCTTTGGGCACCTTGCTTTATTTTATTTGATGATTTTATTAGAGAAACTTCATTTATGCAAATCAGAGAGCACCTAGCCTATAACTGAGGCCAAGTAAATACATGTATTACCATGGTTGCCTGATTCTTAATGGCTCACCTTTCCATGGTCATAAAACATTGACTAAAGAGTGGTAGTAAATTATGTTATAAAAGAGCAACTGGTGATTTAAATGTATTTTCAGAGATGTTTTCAAGTCTACTTTCTTGCCACTGAACTAATTATAAAACTGTCTATGAAAAGTAAGTGAAAGGACAAAGAAAGAAATCAGCCCATTGTATTTACACATGAAAACTGTGTGTCTTCACTAATAACTGGATAATACCACAGCAATTAGACGGCAACCTGATCGGCAGCTCTTCCAATTTATGCTGCAGGAATGTTAGCCTAGCATAGCATGAAAATAGATCTTCAGCATTACTTACAGACAGCTAAAAATATTCTAGTATGAATGCCATACAGCAGCATACTTGAGCAAGAAACAAGCAGTTAAGCCCTGGCCCCACTAACTATGTCTAGACCACCAGTGCTCTGGGAAGGTGACATTTCCAAGCACATCTTATCCACCTGCTCAAGCTAGTGCCAAGCCCAGATATGCAGCAAAGCTGCTCTGAGGCATCGTCCCCCCAGCTGTATTCAAGACTTTAATCTCTGGTAGTCCAGGATTGGTGAAGTCCTCTTGAGAGCAGCCACAAGAGATGTCTCAAGAGGACTTCACCAACATATGCCTGGGTTTGACATCTGTGAATGGGTGCGGGTGAGTGGATGAGCTCAGGAGCATTCTTCTCAAAAGCCCCAGGAAAGCAGTGTAGACATATGCAATGAAATCAATGGGATTTTGGCATTGATTTCAATGGAGTTAGTAGTATGAACACCCCAAACTATGAATTCAGTTATACTAAATTACTAAATTACTCTGTAGGAAATTCACCTCTGGCTGAATTCAACAAAAGCTATCTGAGTAACTTTCTATCATGCAGATGCCCTAAAAGTCTCTGGACAATGGGTGACATTCTTTATCCAAGAGACTCAAGGACAGAGGGCTAGCTTAAATTAGGAAGTTTCTTGCCTTTCTGGGTTTGGTATAGAGTTTTGGCTAATTGCTCAAGTAGAAGAAACTTTTTCATGCATCCAAGTAGAAATCTCACTGTTATTAGTCTTTATGCAGTCTGTAAAATCTGTTTTCCTTTGGGAAGAATGCTTGACTTTTTTATTTATTGTTTTAAATGAAATCATTTTTCCTCGTTGATGCTAGAACGATGGTCCTGCAGTCTGAAAGCCTCTTTTTATCCAATAACTATTACTGAATAAACAACAATAAAAAGAGCTTTCTCAACCCCTGCCAGTTACCACTACCCCATATTCCCCAGCCAAGGTATTTCAGCCTTGAGCTGGAAGGACTCCTTTATGTAATGGGAAAGTAGTTTAAACGTCATGCTAACAATTCCTTCACCTTTGTGCTAAGACTGGCAAGGATTCCAATGCGGGTAAATTGCTGTGGTGATTTTTGTCATATGGATACCTGGACTCAAATCATCAACTGATTTTTTTGGAGAAAGGCTACCAAGCAACCATTAAGGAGTAAAAACACTGGCGGCCTATACACATGCTTGGGGTAGGGAGTAGGGGGAACATTTGAAGGAGAGTGGTTCAGGGCCAGCCACTCTAATTAAAACAGCTCACCATCACATGTATTAAGCCTCTGCTCATTTCAAAATGGCCATAGGATGCTTTATCTAAAGCTTATTTGATAAGATTTAGATAAAATGCCCTTGCGGCCATTTTGAAATGCACGGGGGCTTAATGCACATGACAGTGAGGCAATGCTAGAGCATTCTAATTGGAACGCAGAGCCAACTTGATTAATTGAGTCTGCGCTGATGCATTCTAATTAGAACATGAATGAGCACATCTATAGGCAGCCACTAAGTCACTACTAACCTGAACAAGATGCTAACCAATAACATAAGACACCTCTTGGTGTGATTTTTGTGACGCACCTAGTTCCCCGTTTCTTTTTTTAAATGAAACTTTTAATAAATTCCCAGATACCAGAATATGCACCGTAGTTTTTAGGTTGTAGCAAACAATAAAACCTGAATTACAAACCTCTAGAAGAACAAAATAAGAGTGGAAGTGTTTTACTACCCTTTAACCTGTAACATTACTACCAGATGACACTTATTAATAAAACTGTTCTACTTTAGGCAGAATGATAGACCACAGTTAGTAGAACTTCCAAAAGTGTAGTACAGTGTGTGTAAAAAAAATCTATGTTAAATTAATGGTCCTAATGAATTCCTAATTTGACTATCATTAATAGAGTACTTCAAATACATTTGTATATTAATGTATTTATTGTGATTTTATGAATAATCATCATTACTGTTACAGCATACTCAATTTACACATACTCAAGTTAATAGCAAAATTTTCCTTGAGTTCAATGGAACAAAAACTCTAGGTATTTATTAGGATTTCTAAAAAGTCCTTTTTGCCTTAACATTCATGTAAAATATAAACTGATCATATAAAATGCAAATCTCTCTTCACTCTTTTCCCTCAGGTTTAATAAGTATTAGGCCTGTGCGACTAGGGAAGTATTTGGTTCAGATTCAGCCAATTTGGAGGACTGTGATTCCATTTGGAGATTTGGATCACTGCCCTGAAATGATTTGGCCAAATCAGCTTCAGAAGATTCGGCACCGATTTGGAGAGATTCGGCGATTTGGCCATAAACTATAATGGGGAATAACTGAAATGCCTATAACTTTGTCATTTTGGGGCAGATTTGGATGAAAACAGTAGGGATGGTATCCCCTTCTGAGGGCATGAGGCTTGCTAAGTTTCAAGGAGATAGGTATAGGGGTTTCTGGGAAAGTGCACCTCAAGGTGCTGATAAGCCAAACTCATGATGTGTGACTGTGTGTGTGTTAAGGCGTAGCAGGATAAAAATTGCAGGGATGGTAACCCCTGTTCTCACCCTCACAACCCTAACAACTCCACTGCAACCAGTAAGCCCCAGGCCTTTCAAAGATCTTACAGGTTTGGGCTTTCCCCAGCCAGGACTGTGCAGTGGCTGGAGTTTACCAGGTGCCTCATGCTCCTAGCTGCCTTTCACCAGGAAAGTTTGTGGTCCTGGAATATTCTGGGGCTGCTGCACCACCAGCAGTTCCACCCAGGCCTCCTGACCCTGGCAGGGTGCAGTTTTAGGTCATGCCCAGGATGATGTGGGCCTCCTCCTCCCTATATAGCCCCAGCCCTTATACCTCCAAATTGGAGGGTGGGACTTGCAGCTCTCCCTTTGCCTCCTCTCTCTCCCCTGCCAGAAGACCTGGCACCTGCCTTTTCAGTACACTTCATGATGTTTGGTGTGCTGCAAAATGTGTGTGAGAAATGAAATTGGGGTGGAGGAGACAGGAGACTGTCATTCTGATGCTGGTGGCTATTTCTGGTGTTATTCTGGTGTCATTCTGCTGCTGGTGGCTATTTCTGGGAGTTGTTGCAGATGCAGGGACCGGTACTGCTCCCACCTCCTTGCTCCCACTGGCAGCAGAAGACTCATTGCTGCCAGGAAAGAGGATGCATCTATGTTTGGCAGGGGAGAAGGGGGG
>NW_005842305.1:84293-114818 GCF_000455745.1 Alligator sinensis | reverse complement strand
CCTCCTCTAGACCCTCTCCCTCCCCTGCCAGAAGACCTGGCACCTGGCTTTCCAGCACACTTCATATCAATCTTTCCTGTGCTGGAAAATGTGTCTGTGTCTGTGCAGCTGTAATATCTCTTCTTCTCTGTGTGTGTAGCTAACTAATAATATCTCTGATTCTCTGATTACTGTGTGTGTCTGACTACTTCTTCTCTGTTCTGTTTACTGTATGTGTGTGTAATTAATAATCTTAATATCTCTTCATCTTCTCCTTCCCCATAGCCCCAGCTGTATGTGTCTAATACTGTATGTGTCTAATATCTCTTCTGTTTACTGTATGTGTGTGTAATTAATAATATTAATATCTCTTCTTCTTCTCCTCTGTGTATGTGTGTGAGTGTGCACAATGTATGTGCTTTCCTGCACAGTAATGGATCACACTGCCAAGGAAAATACAGCTTTCTTTTAATGTGTGGGGGGAAAAAAATAACAAGAACAAATAAGAGGTTTTGGGGGGAAGAAAAAGTTGAAAGAAACAGATTGGATAGGGATAAGTAGAGGGAGTCTAGGCAAGGGTAATTAGTAAGCTGTATCCAATCCTTTTCAAGAACAGAAAGTGGCAGGAGACTCGAAGCCAAGCCAGTCCAGTAGTACCTTACAGATGCTGTTGCTCAGGCAGAAACAGCTCACAAAAGGGATAGAAAGGCTGCAGACAGAGGCTTATATGCTGTTTCTATGTCCCTCCCCCAGAGCACTGTGATTGGAAAGGGACTCAGGGAAAGATCACAGTCACTGGCCAGCTACAGATGTCAGTCTTTCCTCCCCTGCTCACCCTCCCTCTTCTCGGTTTCTGTTCCCCTGAAAGACTGCCTTCTGAATCTTTTTCTGAATCTTTTCCGAATTGATTCAGAGGGGGGTTTTTCTCCTGATTCGATTCAGATTTGATGATTTGGCCTCTGAATCGGACTGAATCTTCTCCAAATCAAATCGGTGACCAAAGTTTCGAGCACACATAATAAGTATCACTACTCCTTTATAATGCCTACAGCCTGCTAGCCTACTCCTTCCTTGGAAACCTAGGAAATAGATGAGCTTTGCAGGGTGCTGTGCTAATCAACAATTTCAGGCTCTATAGGATCCAGGGAAGGGAAACAAATTTCAGCAGTGAAGATACCTCACTGAAAATACCTTGCCTACAGCCTTCCTAGTTATAGTGGGAAGGAGATGGTTAGTGCCAGACAGATCATAGACTATTTGGAAAGGGCTGAAAGTGCAAGCAAGTTACAAGCAAAGCAAGTAAACATATTGCCAGCTATATGCAGAATGTGGTATAAACATTTGCAGACAGAACTCTCGGGGCAGAGGTGATATCTTTTATTAGACCAACTAAATAGTTGTAAAAACATTTTTTTTCTTTGCAAGCCTTTGGGCTCAGATGCCCTTCATCAGGCAAAGGAGACATTTTTGCATTTTGTACTGTACTTTGGTGTAGCTTCTCTGGAGCAGCTTTCCCCTGGAGTGTTAGGATTCTACAGGAATGTGGGTATTTCTGAATGACTCTCTGGGATGTGGAGAAAAACCTGACCTTTGTTTTGTTCCACTCACCAGTACCAGTCAATAGTCCTGTATGTAGGGAACCCTTTATGGTTGTTTGGATCTACAAAGGTGCCCATGCTACTATGGACAGAAAGTTGGGATATTTACTACCATGACATCTGAACCCTCTCATGAGCAGATGACATAACGTAGTAATAAATATACAGGCCCAGTCTACACTTACTAGGAGTGGCAGAGCTTTACTAGTGCTAGGACAAAGCAAGTTTCTGTGACTTGTGTTGAAAGAGTCAGTGTAGGAAGAGCTAAGCTGTTAGCCTGCAATGCTTGAAGATTAAATTTTACTCCCAACATCCTGCATGATTATAAAATGAATTCGCAATGCAGTTTCTACAGGAATACTCAGACATGAACACCACCTAGAGGCAAGACACTAAATTAAACTATAAAGATTTATAGTCATGATGGTCCAAAATGGTTTAGAGCAGTTTGGTTACCTCCAGACCGTGCCAAGTTCACAGACGCCAGTTGAATATTTTGACAACCTTGCTCCACACCAGTGATGGGCACCATCTTAAACTAAATCATTTTAGGAATGCTACAACATCAACCAATGACAACTGAAGGCTAATGTGTCACACATATGGTGTCCTTGTCCGTTTGTATACTCCTCACTCAGAGAGGTTTGGCAGGGTACCCACAGATAACTAGCTGGGTCACATAATTTAATCTTAATCCACTACTACACTTCCTTTCTCTAATTTTATGGAAATTAGATGCTGTTACACATCAAAAAGCTTTGCTAGTCAAAGGTTTATTGAATGTGACCTCTGCGATCTTTGAACTTTGACATTGAGCCAATCAGAGGAATGTACAACATAAACACTTGCTAAAGTTCCCCTGCTTAAATTGCGATTATACAATGCATTATTACTCTCCTTTTCTCTTTAAATAGTAGTAGCAAGAGCAGCAACAGAAGCAGTATTATTGTCACAGCTCCTAGGAGTCCTAGTCATGAACCAGGACCCCAGTGTCCTGCACAGCAAGACAGTTCCTACTCCACAGAGCCTACAGAAGAAGTAGTTTACCAAATAATAATCTTTCTTCTGCTTCTGTGAACACAAGGACAGTGAAATATAAGAACTATGCAAACTTGTCTTAGGTCTGCTTCTCCTTCCCTATGGAAATATGTATGGGAGAAGGCCTTGGGGAGCAATTGCTGATATTTTTCATGGATAGTTTTATATATAAACATAACATGGCCTAAACTTCTACTGTCATGCATTTCAAGTGCTACAAGTGCTGTAGCATTTTGAAGTAATACTAAAATACAGCTTTATGAGGGGTGGACAAACACTCAGACATGACTCCTCCTCTCTCCCCTGGAGCACTACAAAGCCACTGTGAAACTATTCAGTGCCATGCTTTCCAGCCAGGAAATAAAAAGGAGTTGCTTGGCCCTGTTGCTGTGCTAAGGGAGGGGAGCCTATCACTTACCCCACTCACTGACAGCCTTCCACCTCCACAGTGGAGCAGTGGGCTGTCACTTAGTGCACTCAGCACCCAGGCAACACTGGTAACTGTCCTCCCCCATCTCCTTCCTTCCTCCCTTGGAGGGTGAGGGGTAGAGCAGAGCACTGTGGGATGCTGGGGGACCAGGAACCCCAAAAGCACTACAGTACACTGTACACATTACATGTGGTGCTACAAAATGTTGCAGCACAGAAAAGCTCTTGTTTCATTCAGAAATGTTTTACAGAGCTTCTAGCATTTTTGTAGTAGTACAGAAGATGTGCACTTCTGTCTTTTTAACTTTTGTAGCCCTACAAAGACATTTCTAGCACTACAAAATAACATCTGTCCACAACCTCAGAAACCATGAATGGAGCAGAAGAAATGGTGCATTTCATTCCTCGGCATAAGCACTAGACCCATATGTCTTGTGTGGATTGTCTATTTTGATAGCTTAAGACAGATTTAATGATATATAGGCCTTGTGCTGGGCCTGGGGTGAGTTCTACCATTGTGACTGGCTCAAAAACTCTATTTTCTCTCTACCCAGAGTGGAACTGAAGGAGAGGACTGACACACGATCAAAAGTTAACATTCAGAAATAATTCAAGACAAAAATACATTGAGGTGGAGGTAAAATTAAGTGTGTGTGTCACTAATGCAGGAGTCAAAACGCTACAGGGCCATTCTAATTCTAAATTTAGGTATTACAAAATTAAGTGTTAAAGTTACACTTTAAAATATCCAAACTTGGTAGAATATGGAAATGCATTGTAAGGGCAACCAAAAAACATGAACTCCTTCTTGATGTGACCCAAGGCAATTATGATGCCATCATTTTAGTGTTTATCACCCCAGATTAGACTGAACTAATTTTTACAGCCATATACATTTTTTTTCTGGATTTTTGCCCCTCGTTTAATATATATCATATGCACAAGATTTCACTGATTGAAGATGCTGAGTTATTCTATTAAGATAATTTGGTCTAAAAACCGATACAGCTAATACATATTTTAAAGTTTTTCATTCATTTTAATTCAGAAACCAATTAATAAATTTTCTTGTAAATTCTCAAAAAATAAAAGTAAGGTGTATACATTTTGGGGAGGATATGCTACAATTTTCTTAACTAACAGAAGATAAATCCCTTCAAGGGGAAAATAGAATTCAGTTGTACAGTGAGGCTATGATTACCACATTCATAATATTAGATAAGATTAATTAGATTAGAGTTCAAGCCACAACATTCAGACCTGATAGGGGGAGGGGTGAAGCCCAGATTTTGGTTGATATCCCTCTGTACAAATATACCAGGCATATGATTAAGAGAAGAGCAATATCACCTTCAACTGAATAGTCAATTGTTTCAAGACTTTAATATGGTCCCCCAGAAAGATCAGGTGTTATAATGTCATAACACAGATCATAAGGTTCTGATGGTCATTCTAATCTAATAACACTTCTGACATTGTTCTTAACTTTCTAAAAAAAAAAAAAAAGAACTTTCTGGCTAAAATTTCCCAGACTTGATTTTTGTTTAGAGATGCACATTGGTGTTTGTTGTTGTTGTTTTTAGTTAAAACCAAACAAATAAGCAAACAAAAAAACCTTGAGATTTTAATACTTGTTTAATTATTGGATAATTCATAAATTGTTTCCCTTCAGATACCCAAACTTGCCAAAACCACAGTATCCATGAAGACAGTATACTTCAGAGGAATTTTATTTTGAAATAAGCTATGAGAAAGCCATGCACTCAAAATATGCAGTACGTTACTGTTGTGATTTAAGTACACGTCCCCTTAAGCGGGAAGATGCAATTTGCACTTCTGCATCTGGCAATGTTTCAAACGTGGTGCTCATTCTAAGAATTAGGCATATGGACTCTTTAAAGAGCTTAGAAATTTTACACAGTGAGCTCCACTTAAAACCCAACAGCTTTCACCTGTAATAGCACTCATCCTTAACTTTTCAACTGCTTGCCTGTGCAATGGAATATAACAATTAAAGGTTTGATAATCTAAAATGATGGTATTTTTAAGATACATAGGTGCTTTGTGAAATGGTTGGATTACACGTCACAGAAAGTTGCATATGAAGGACAGCAGCTGCACGCTTGAAAACAGATGGCATTTGTGGTATGAATAGTCCTGATCTTGTCTTTGAAAGTTAAGCAGATTTGAGTCTGGTCATCTTTTAGGCTTGCTGTTTCTCTGTGATAGTAATGGCTGACTATTTATATTAATCTGTGTACATCTGTCGACACACACAGATATTGTAGATAAGCATGCATGTGGTGTAAATGCAATATGATCAATTGCCATTTCGTCCCAATCCTTCTCTACTCACTCTGTATGTAGCTTTCCAAATTTCTGGTCAGCTATCATATAATTGTGAATTGAAAAAGTAAAGCAAAACTTGTGTAAGAATATTTCTTTCTTTCCTCACCTCATATGGATTTTCTCCCTCCCAAAATTATATTAGCACAAATGGACAATAGTCAATCCTGGACAGATCACACAATAAAGGTCTAATTATCCTGTAAGCCTTTGGGGATAGAAACAAAAACATTGTGCTGTTAGAAGGTGAAGCCTACCTCCTCCCTTTCTGGTAGATAAGACTTTTGCTTCTGACCCGGGAAGATTATGAAATACTGGGTAATATTTAGAATTTTATAAAATGTATTAGTTCTCAATATTTTCTCCTTCTAAAGCCTTTCACGGAGTGGCGTGATCCACTTTATTGCCATAAAGTCTTCTTCATGGACATATACGACTTGAGGACTGTAGCAGAAGGCCACCTCTGGTTCTCCCCAAAACTCTGCTCTGTGACAATTTGGTTAGTATGGGCCCTGCAGAGGGTACACACCTTACCCCATCTCTTTAGGTAACCTGAGCTGGATACATTCCTGAGGGAGGGGGGAAACCTGCTCCCTCTGCCTACATGACTGGCATCACATACCTGGGTGAGGGGCTTAGGCTCCCTGGTGGGCTAGAGACTGCCAGTTTACCCAGCAACCAGTGATGCATTTCAAATTGGTTGGCTGGCAGCCAACAGGTGCTGGCCTCCATTGGACCAAGTAAATAAGGTCATAAGGGCTATATAAGTTAAGGACTGCCCAGGAGGAGGGGCAGTAGCCATGATGAAAACTCAGAGAGAAGAGCCAGACCATCTGAAACTTGTTCTCTCCCTCAAAACTCATGATCAGTGAGCTGCCTGCCTCCAGAGGGAATCTCCACCTGCCTCTGGATGATACTTGTGAGTAAGCTACCTGAGATCTAACTAGATATATAGCTTGCAGTAACTCAGATGCGTGATCAAAGCTACCTTGTTTGCTCTATGGGTTTTCTCTGATACTACTCAACTCTGTACCCTATTCCAACCCTACTCCTTGTAACCAATAAAGTTCTCCTTTGTACCTACTGTGGGAGACTTATTGGGAGTGGGTCTAGATTATGACTTGGGGTCCCCTTGGTTCGGCTGACTAAGGGAGACCACTACTTGTGCTTCCAACTGAGGGAAGCATCCCAAGTTCTTGAAGTGAGTCAAGTACCCTTGAGGGATACTAGGCCTGTGTTTCCCAGGGGACATCATGCCAGAATCAAACCCAATCCCGGGGTGGTGGCAGCTCTACGGTGGTGCCAGCTCTACCCCCAGGCTAGTGGCTGTGCTCCAGGAAGGGGATCGGCCAGACATGAGGTGCCCCCAGGGTGGCACTCGGAGCCTGGAAGTTGGTTGGGCACAGTGAGGTGCGTGGCTCAGTGCAGGAGCCCCCCCTACTGGCCCACCACAAGGCCAATGGAAAAACTAACACAAAAAATCACATCTTTTTATTTGCAGTTTTGCAGTTTCAAGGAAAGGTGCTGGCCTACATTATCTACAGAATTCTAGGGACTGAGTCTAAGCCCACGTGTCACAAAAGGCCTGCCCATTGGCAAGTGAGCTCATGGAGCCCAGAGGTCAAATGAATGCACAAAAAAGAATGAAAAACAGGAACCATAGCCTCTTAAAACAAAGAACCTATATGGGAACACTGAGCACAGGGAGAGGTGCTATTGACAGCTGTCATGACTGAAGTCTTTTATTTGGGCACTTCATCTCAAAGAGCCCTGGTTACAGCGAGATAAGTCACAGCTCTCTTCTCCAAGTCCTTGTCCACATAAATACCATTTTAGGTGCTGACTATGTAGCTATCTCTAGCTAGAAGGTAGATAGGAATCTTTTTTAAGTCAATGGGCCATGAAAAAGAAGACTACACACTAACTAGAACTAGTTCTAATGCTAAAAATAGAAGTTGAGTTAAGCTCTCACAGATGAGACCTCAACGTTGCTGGTGTTCTACCCTGGAAGGAAGAACCTGAGGTGGTAGTAACTGTGGTTGCCATGTCCTATCTTCCCTCAGCTATGGCAAACAGGAACCAGAACCAAATACTGATACTCAAAAAGAATCTGATCTTGCATGAAGGAGGACATATGCACCCCAAGAGCAGAATCTATGTGGAAAGCAACTTAAAGGCAACCTTGCAGTCTCTACTGCTCAGTGTCACAATAGTATGTTTCAACCTAGAATAACTGTTACTTTGACCAGTGAGATGAACATGATTTAATCTTACTTCAGTTTCTTAGTTTTATGTTTCAATACTCTATTTTGCCTATGTCTTATTTGTATTATTTTCCAGATTGTCTGGAAATGTTTAAGATGTGCTCACATTTAGCTGAAGGTATCTATGACATTTTTTTGGTTTCACCTTGATTTCCATTTTTTTCTTAAACAGAATGGTCAATATTGTTGGAGATTTTTTGTTGGTTTTATTTTATAGAAACACATTTCATGTGTCAAGATTTTTCTAAATCATGAACACATAATAATGCTTGGGAATTTTACTTACAAAATTCCATGAGACACTAACTTATTCAGCTATAGCATGTAAGAGATAATGACATTTCAATGGCTAACATCTGCCTTAGAAGCTATCTTTCATACATGTTTACTATCAGAAAGGATTTAAATGCAGAAGTCATGATTGTGGTGAACAGCATATACCTCTATTCTCTTATTCACCACCTTCCCAAACTTGTGGTCTGCTGTCCTGTCAAATTGAAGGAATTTTGAAACTGCAGCTTGCAGGGATGCCAAGTTGGCACGGTTCTCTTATGAAGTGTGTGGGGCTCCTGAGTCCTACAGAAATAGTAGGCTTCTGGGGCTGTCCCAAAATTTATGGAATATATCTGTTGTTTCAAGGGGTCCAAGTATCAAATTTTAAGGGTCAAGTTCCCAAGCAACTCCATAGGGAGACTATTAGAAATAAACTCTCTCAAAAATGGAGATTCAGGTGATGTAATATTCTGGCTCCCTTGCAGTCTTATTCCACACCGGGAACCATGTAGTCAATAGGCAGGATGAAGCTATAGGATGAACTCTTCCTTTTTTTTCTTTCCTTTTAAAAAAAATAAATTAGTTCATTATTTACCCACCTTTCTTTTCATGGGTCCTTCATTGTGATCAAAACAACCATGCCTCTCATAGGCCTTCAGCAAAAATTTGCTGAAGCACCAACTTAATCCTTTGTGTATTGTTACACTTCATTTTTACAGCAAAAAAGGAAAGAGGTTAGTTAAGCAGAATCTGCTTCTAATTTCATGGTCCTTCACTCCTATTTGATGGAGAATGAAGCTAAGGATGAAGAAGAGTTTGTCTTGTACTAATACTCTGCCACTTACAGACACCAAGATCAGTCACTGGTTCCTTCCTTCTGTTGTAAAACATTTTTCAGAACTGTAAGCAATGCTGAGATGTTTCTTTCAGTCCATGTGGCAAGGTGAAAAAGGCAGCTATTGTTTCCCCAGGTGGACTATATAGTTGAAAATCTGTGAAGAAAATTTCTATAGGGTTGCAACATGGAAATTCTCAGCTAATTTAATCACCCTGAAGTAAAGGTCTCCAGAGTTACGCTGAAATTGTTTTGTCATTATCTTGACACATTTTTTCTATAGGTTTGTGCTGACAAAATTTTATTTTGACATGGTTATATAGTATCCCACACTGCTTTACACCAGAATCATTTTGTTACTGTCTTCACAATCTTTTATCATCTTCCTTGACTTGAACTTACATTCTTTCCTTTTGACACTATTATCACTTTCATAACCTTGCATTGACAATACAAATGTGATTCACTAGCTAGGCACAACAGAATGGGCTAAGTATATTGTGCCAGACATGTTCTTTAAAATTCAGTCTTAATGTTTTATAAGTGTTATGTTCATTTTAAAAAAGGCCAATAGCACCTCTAGTTTTGACATTCAAGACACCGAGTTTTGATGAGGAGTATGTGGCAGGCGGCATGCTTCAGGTTGCAGCTCAGATACAGGTGGCAAGAAAATGATTGCAGGCCCGCCTAGGAGGACTGGGCCAGCTGATGAGGACAATTGGCTGGCCCAGAGGAAGTTAAAAGCTCCCAGGAAAGACAGGTGAGAGGGAGAAAAAAGGCTGCATGGCAGAAGGCTGCAGCACTGGGCCAGAGCACTCTTTCAGAGTATAGGAAAACACTGAGGAGTGTAAGCTAACCCTTTATTGCTTATGTATCTGTTTGATTGCTGATTGATGGTTTAGGTTGTATCCTGTGGGGCAAGTTTCCCAGGAAAATAAGGACTTTAGTATGTGAACTGACAATCTGCTACAGGGTACCTCAAGCAACATCAACCAAAAATATGATTAATAGCTAAAATATTACATTCCACCATTTTGCTTTTACTGGGTTTCATTGTAAACTCCGAGTCCATTCTTCTTTACACATCTAGCCCTATACTTCAAGCTGTTTAATGGCACTTTATCATTGTAAATTGCTGCCAACCTGCCTCAAAATCTATCTTGCTGGCTAAAAAACATTACCACAACACCTCAGAACTGTCACTATCTTTAGACTTGTACATCCATTCATTACATCATATTTTTTTCTAGGATCTTTTATTATTAATAACAGTAACTGAATTCCCACATGTTCAATTATTACTGGCAACACAGTGAATATTTCATAATAGACATTAAAGAGACAAACACCTATTTTGTTTTATTTTTTATTCATGCTGCCATGTTCTGGGTACTAGAAAACGAACTTTGTGTTTTTGATACATCCAGATGTCTAATATTAAAGACATATTTTATTTCAAGTGTCCCAAGGGGACGACAAGAGAGGGGCAGAATATTCCTCCTGCAGCATGGGTCATGGTGGGGACAGCCCGCTGCGACACCAAGGGAAAAAAACCCCAGTAACTGGGCAAGGTCACCCCCAACAGGGACAGCCAGGCCAGATGAGTAATGGAGGGAAGAAAACCCCGCGCGGTTTGTCAGCTGCTTTTCTAAGGAGCTGGAGCTGGCAGAGAAGATTGACATCATCGGTGAATGCTGCCCGGCTGGGATAAAGCTGGCAGCAAGGAAACAGCTAGGGGAACGTAGCAAGGAAGCAGCTGTGGGATCCCTCCCCGTACCAACCAGGACCTCTTGACCACTGCAGAGAGAGGCCAGCGAGGGACCCAGCAGAGCTCTAACTATAGCCCTTAAGAAGAAAGCAGTGCGCAGAGTTGATGCGCCAACAGGACACTGAGGGCCAGAGAGAGCAGGAGATTGGGATGTGATGCTCAAGCAGGGTCGGACACTCATCATCTGGCTGTCCCAACAGGCTGGTGCATGGCTGGGGTATAGGGGAGGTGGAGCCCCAGGAGCACACACTGGTGACAACACCCAGTGAATTCTGCCCTGCAGAAGGGAACTCCACTACTAAACACAACACCTAAGATGTGGCAGGAGAGTATTGGGGTATCCCTTGGGGAGAATGCGGTCCAACAGCGTGGCAACTGGGGCTGCCTCCATAGCAGACTCTGAGCTCCAGCTCCAGGGCCGCATGAAAGAGTCTCCACAAAGCCTGGTGGGTACATCAAGTATCACATTTAAAAGTAGCACAGGCATTCTTTTTGCATTGCCTTGATATTTTAGTGATCTTGTCTGTAGGATAATGAATATCCAACTGACTATCCATTTAGACTTTTCCCCCGGATGTACCATAAAACAATTGAAAAATCACAAGCTATAGATGCTGTCAAAGGCCTTTGCTTTTGAAAGTATACAACTGCTATCCAAATGGCAAGACCAGCTGGTAAGGAGGATTTGACATGGAGAATACCCGAGTACCAGTTTGCTTAGCCAAACCATGAATAAGGCACAAGTGGATTTACCTGGAAAAAATTCTCATACAATTTCCTTTATTTATTTGAAGTATGGAATCTAATTCTTGCAATTACTGTAGAGCTAAGATTTAAACTCTTATACTGGCACTCAAGAGGAAGAAAAGTATAAAATCAAACATACAAATGAGCTATAAGTCTGGATACTGAAATGCAGAAATATGACTCAACGTACAGAATGGCCACCCTGCTACACGATGTACTGATTACACCCTAGCTAAGCCAGACAGAAAATATTAGTCATATTCATTAGGCCCACATTTATTTATATCACAACACTTGAAAGCACTTCAAAGGAATAGAGGTTAAAACTGTAGGAAAATGTTTCCTTCCCAGTAAAACCAAACAAGCTATTTTAAGTCCTTTTAAAAGAAATAATTTTTCTGGGTATATTGCACACTTGGCAATGATTATTTTCATTCTAATATGCAGAAGAAATAGCGCATTTTGCTCTTAAACTTCTAAAACATAAAAGCAGTGGGAGTCTACTGACTTCAGTAAGCTTTGCACCCTATATTATAATGGTTATACATGATGAGCTAAATAATACACCACTATGGGCACATCTACACATGCTTTTACCTGCGCCTAAACTTAATGCGCATTTGCCTAATGCACATTAAGGCGATTTAGGCACGTGTCTACCTGTGCATGTGCTAAGGCACACTAATGCACTGTATGGACCAACTTGGGACTAAAGTTAGTCCCAAGTCAGTCAAGATACACAACATTGACACATCTTAGTGCATCTACACATGTGTTAAGGTGCTTTAGCTATTCGTGCCTAAATTTGATACCTGCTTTTACAGGTATCACATTTAGGTGTGAATAGCTTAAAATTGCCATTTTTAAGGTGCATTAAAGGCTCGCAAGTGTAGACCCGCACCCTTAATGCACCTTAAAAATAGCGAATGTGCCTTAAATCGGAACATGTAGACATGCTCTACGTGACATAAATTCATACATATAAAAGTAGGTTAAATTTAAAAGTATTTGTCATGTGTAGAACTGCAATTAATTATCTTCCTGATAATTATCAATGTTTGAATTTAAACACATCTAATGACAAATATAGACTATAATATTTATTGTCTGTCTATTCATATTTAGGTAGGCATTTCTAATGCACCTAATATTTTGTAATATTATTCTGCAATAAACTGTTAAGTTGAAAATTGGTAGTTTACACTAGAACCATTCCTTGAAATCTGAGAAAGGATAACTTATTCTTAGTATTTAACCTGCAAAGAAAAAGTCTACAGCTATTGGAACTTCTGTGATTCCAGCCAAATATCTGAAGAATGGGAAAGCAACATTTTAGGGTAATGAACAAGCTGCATGCTTTTACATTTCTCATTTTAAATGTAAAAAAAGTCTTAAAACTATTCTGAACCAAAAGCCCACAGAAAATTTGTCTAACATCAGGCATTTATACACATACATTTATCCACTCTGACGTGCCTGAGATCTTGTGCATTGGAGCAGACTTGATTAACCGAGTCAGGGGGCAGCAGGGCAGGCCCTACAAGGAGAGGCTAAGGGACCTGAACCTATTCAGCCTCCACAAAAGAAGGCTGAGGGGGGATCTAGTGGCCATTTACAAACTGGTCAGGGGGACCAGCAGGCATTGGGAGAGTCCCTGCTCCCCCAAGCACTACCAGGAGGGACAAGAAATAATGGTCACAAGCTGGCAGAGGGTAGATTCAGGCTAGATATCAGGAGGCGTTACTTCACTGTCAGGGCGGCTAGGGGCTGGAACCAACTTCCAAGAGAAGTGGTGCTGGCTCCTACCCTGGGGGTCTTTAAGAGGAGGCTGGATGAACACCTTGCCAGGGTCATTTGACCCCAGTACTCTTTCCTGCCCATGGCAGGGGGTCAGACTTAATGATCTGCTCAGGTCCCTTCCGACCCTACCAACTATGAAACTATAACTCTACTCCGCATGTGAGCTGACGCACCCAGTGATGCGTTGTGTGCATTTGTATAAATGACAAAATGTACATTAGCTTTAAGAAAATGGTGGCAGTGTGCTTTTGAACTAAAACACCTTTGATGTGTTTTAGTTCAAAAGCATGCTGCTGCCATTTTCTCAGTGCTGATGTGCATTTTGCCATTTATACAAATGCATGTGCCACAGCGCCAAGTGCTTTTAAAAGCGCCTGGTGCTGAGGTGCAAACATGTATACAAATGGTAGTGCCCAGTGTCAGTGCTGGAAGATTCACCTGCCTTAAAACTATTTACTCCCCGCTTCCCTTCCCCCTTCCCTCCCCTCCCCCCCCCACTCACCTACCTGGGTGAAAATCAGAACAGAAAGTTGGTCCTTAGCATTTGATGGAGACAAAAAGGTCCTTTCATTGAGAACACCTGCCTCTAGCCTCCAAAGTGATATGTCACTAAAACTGTCACAAAAAATGTTCTTAGCTGTTGTGTTCACACATACACAGAGCTGTCCGTCTGTTTCTTCCAAAGTAGAGACAAATGCTTTTCCCAGTGCCTGGGTGTAACTGGGGTATGATTATGAAAATGGGTTCACAAAAACTTGATCCTGAGAAGATGGAGGATGGTGCAGTTTGTCAGAAGCAGGCAGTATGCTCAGTTGAGGTTCTTGCATCCCTTTAAATTCAGGGTGCTTTTGATCAGTTAGCACTTGGAGGTTAGGGAAAAGGCCTATCTGATCCAGAACGATCAAACCACTGACCAAGGTTGCTCTTTTTCATTTGCATTTGATCAGAAACTTGCAGCCATTCTTCTCATATGTGATCTTTTTTACAATGATGCACACCTTTGTCATCACTGGATTCAAATACAATGTGCTCTGAATAAAGCTGTATCTTTACTCCTTCAGGAAATGGCAGCCAGTACAGAATGTGGAAACCAGATCAATTCCAAACATCTTACCATAAGCATAATCTAGTGCTCAGGATCAGTATTGCCTGGCTACTGGCTACTAGATGCAGTTTAATGTGTTGTATCTGATCTCTAAAGTCCTAAAGGGCTTGACATCTTTGTTTCTGAAAGATCACATCTCACCCATGCCATACTACTGCAATTTGAGATAGGATAGGGGAGAAGAGGAGGAGTTGTACTTTATGTAAAAGAGCCGTATGATTGCTCAGAGCTCCAGTATGGAACTGCAGATAGGCCTGTTGAGAGTCTCTGGGTTAGGGTTAGGGTCAGAGGGGACAGCAATAAGGGTGATATCATGGGGGGGAGGGGGTGTCTGCTATAGACCACTAGACCAGGAGGAAGTGGATGAGGCTTTCTTCAAACAGCTAGCAGAAGTTTCCTGATCACAAGCCCTGATTTTAATGGGAGTCTTCAATCACCCTGACATCTGCTGAGAGGGCAATACAGCAATGCACAGGCAACCCAGGAAGTTTTGGAGAGTGTTGGGGACAACTCCCTAGTGCAAATGCTGGAGCAGCCAACTAGGGGCCATGCTCTTCTTGACCTGCTGCTCACAAGCAGGGTAGAATTGCAGGGGGGATGTAGTAGTGGATGGCAGGTTGGGCAGCAGTGACCACAAGATGATTGAGTTCAGGATCCTGAGGAAAGGAAGGATGAAGAGCAGCGGAGTATGAACACTGGACTTCAGAAAAGCAGCCTTTGACTCACTCAGGGAACTCATGGGCAGGATCCCCTGGGAAGCCAATCTAAGGGGAAAAGGAGTCCAAGAGAGCTGGCTGTACTTTAAGGAAGTCTTACTGAGAGTGCAGGAACAAATCATCCTGATGCACAGGAAAACTAGCAAGTGTGACAGAAAACCAGCTTGGCTTAGCAGGGAAGTCTTTGGTAAACTAAATCACAAAAAGTCAGCTTGTAAGAAGAAATAACTTGGGAAGAATATAAGAGCATTGCTCAGTCATGCAGGGATGAAGTCAGGAAGGCCAAAGTGCAACTGGAGTTGCAGCTAGTAAGGGATGGGAAGCGTAACAAGAAGGGTTTCTACAAGTATGATGGTAGCAAGAGGAGGATCAGGGAAAGTGTGGGTCCCTTACTGAATGTGGGAGGCAACCTTGTGACAGAGGCTGCAGAAAAGGCTGAAGTGCTCAATGCCTTTTTTGCCTCCGTCTTCATGGGCAAGGGCAGCTCCCAGACTACTGCACCGGTCAGTAGTTTGTAGAGGAAGTGAGCAGCCCTCAGTGGTGAAAGAACAGAACAGGGACTACTTAGAAAAGCTGGACATACAAGTCCATGGGGCCGGATGAGATGCACCCGAGGGTGCTGAGGGAGTTGGCTGATGTGATTGCAGAGTCATTGGCCATCATCTTTGAAAAGTCATGGCAACCAGGAGAGGTCCTGGATGATTGGAAAAGGGCAAACATAGTGCCCATATTTAAGAAAGGGAAAAAGGAGGATCCAGGGAATTACAGACTAGCCGCCCTCACCTCAGTCCCTGGAAAAATCATGGGGCACATCTTCAAGAAATCCATTTGTAAGCACTTGGAGGAAAAAAGGGTGATTAGGAAGTCAGCATGGATTCAACAAAGGCAAGTCATGCCTGACCAACCTGATTGTCGTCTATGATGAGGTGACTGCCTCTGTGAATGCAGAGACCAATGGATATGGTGTAACTTGGTTTTAGCAAGGCATTTGATACGGTCTCCCACAATATTGTTGTAGGCAAGCTAAGGAAGTATGGACTGTAAGGTGGACAGAAAACTGGCTGGAACATCAGGCTCAGAGAGAAGTAATCAATTACTCAATGATTAGTTGGCAGCTGGTATCAAGTGGAGTGCCCCAGGGGTCAGTTCCAGGGCCAGTTTTGTTCAATGTCTTCATCAATGACCTGAAAAATGGCGTAGAGTGCACCCTCAGCAAGTTTGCAGATGACCCCAAGCTGCCGGGGGAGAGGAGGGCAGGGCACGGGAAGGAGTAGTAGATATGCTGGAGGGTGGTGCTAGGATTCAGAGTGACCTAGACAAATTGGAGGACGGGACAATCCCATGCACCGGTACAGGCTGGGGACTGACTGGCTGGGGAGGAGGCCCGCAGAACTGGCTGGGCAGCAGCTCTGCAGAAAAGGACCTGAGAGTTACAGTGGATAATAAGCTGAATATGATCCAGCAGTGTGTCCTTGTTGCCAAGAAGCCTAACAGCATACTGGGCTACATTGGTAGGTGTGTTTCCAGTAGGTCAAAGGAAGTAATTATTCCCCTCTGGAGTACTGTGCTCAGTTTTGGTCCGTCCCCCCCAACTACAAAAAGGATGTGGACCAATTGGAGAGTCCAGTGAAGGGTGATAAAAATGGTGAGGGCTGGAGGACATGACTTATGAGGAAAGACTGGGGGAACGGTGTTTATTTAGTCTAGAGAAGGGGAGACTGAAAGGTGACTTACTAGCAGTCTTCGACTACCTGAAGGGGGGTTTGAAAGAGGATGAAGCTAGGCTTTTCTCAGTGGTAGCAGGTGACAGAACAAGGAGCATTGGCTTCAAGTTGCAGCAAGGGAAGTTTAGGTTAGATATTAGGAAGAATTTTCTCACTAGGAGGGTAGTAAAACACAGGAACAGGTTACCCAAAAAGGTGGTGGAAGCTCCATCCTTGAGGGTTTTCAAAACTTGGCTAGACAAAGCTTTGGCTGGGATGATCGTTGGGATGGTCCTGCTTTGAGCAGGGGGTTAACTAAATGGCCTCCTGAGGTCAACCCTAACTTTCTGATTCTATGACTAACTGAACTAAGCAAATGAGCTCTCTCCAAGGTGTATTTTCTTTACAATACTTCTCTATCCACTTGTCCCAAAACAGCCCAATCACATTGGTTTTTAGGCACTCTACAAAGCCAATGTTTTTGAGTAGGCAGTGATAGAAAGGTAAGGCAATAGCTGCTAATTTTTGTCAAGTGAAAAAGAATGGTAGGAGGCAAGTGTTTTATACCACGTAGGCCTGAGTACTGGTGATGATGCTTCTTTTGTTGAGAGATGTTTGATAACTCTGATATCATGTTTTTAAATGCAATTTTTAAATTACAGCCCTTGGGTCCCCGAAGCTCAGTCCCTGACCAGCATGTGCCCTTCCTCCTCCTGCCTGCTGGGGAGTCTCCCCTATACCATGTTTTTAAATGCTATGCACTACCAAACCTTTGGATGTGCTTCCATGGATATAGGCTGTAAGCATACATCTAAAGAGACAATGTTGGACCAGCTGTGGCAAGAGGTACATTTTTAGAATTTTCTTACTCCTGTGAGTTTTTCCAAGGCAAGGGAAAATCAGGTCTTAAGACATTTGAATGATTTACTAAATGATTCTAATAGTATAATTTAGAGAGATAGTAACATGCTAGCAATGGAAAAGGACCTGGGAATATTTCAAATACCCCATTTGAAATTAAGTGGCCTTTTAGGAACTGGGCACTTCCTTTTAAGTCACCTCTGCAATACAACTGGATAGCTCCCTGAGGAAAAGTTTACTACTTAATTACTTACCAAGCTCTTTTGAGCACCGCTACCCCATTAACAATTAATAAACGTTAAAATACTGGATATTCTAGAGTTTTAATGGACTTACAGAGATACAATTTGAGTTGTTTGTGGTGTAGACCAATGATTTTCAAAATTCCTTAAGTTACAGAAACCTTTCATGTCACTTCTTCTGCTGGGGAACCCCTACCCCTATCCTAAAGACTGTTGTGGATCCAGGCTTGGCAATGGTGGCATACTGTCTGCCAACACACTGTATTACCCCCCAATTGCAGCATCTCTAATGACCTATCATAGAACCCCAGGATTCTGGAGAGTTTGAAAACCACTGGTCTACACCACTGATTTTTTAAAAGCAACCTGCTAGCAAAAATAAATAGGGGGTGGCTATTTGTCTTGGTTTACTGCTTTAGAAAGTGACCAAAAAGCATTATTATTTATTTTAAAATAGGTTTTATTCCTTTTTATCCTTTACAAATATTAGAAATTCCTGATACCAAAATCTCACTTGTTCTTTGATGATTCAAGGTCTTACTAAGCTGAATGAAATATATAAAGCACAGAAGGCAGAGGTCTTTAAAAAGAACAAAACAAAATCATTCTTCAAACCATTGCCAAATTCTTATACATCATTAAAAGGCAAAGACACAAGCCCAATTTCCTGCAGTCCCCCTCCCTGCCCATACCAATTTTAATTGCTTACATTTTGGTGGGGGTGCCAAAAAGTTACACAAATCACACGTAATATAATAAATAGATTTTTGTGCCAGGTAAAGATACCATTTAGAATTTGGCAACTTACTTGCACATACCTACAAAGAAAAATACCTTGTTTACATGTACTGTTTTTTTCTGCTTATAAATCAAACCTGCAGTCAACTCCATGTTGTCAAATTCAATTTTAGTACAAATAGCTCTTTTTACAAATGTAAGTCAATAACTACAAATCACAGAATCAAATTAATGTTGGAAGAGACTTCAGTAAGTTATCTAGTGCAAACCCCTGCTCAAAGCAGGACCAACCCCAACTATATCATCCCAGCCAAGGCTTTGTGTAGCTGGGTCTTAAAAACCTCCAAGGATGGAGACTCCACAGCCTTTTTGGGTAACCTGTTCTAGTGCTTTATTACTACCCTCCCAGTGGGAAAGGTTTTCCTAATATCCAATCTAAACTTCCCTTGCTGCAACTTGAGACCACTGCTCCTTGTCATCTGCCACCACTGAGAACTGTCCAGCTCCATCCTCTTTGGAACTACCCTTCAGGTATTTGAAGGCTGTTATTAAATCCTCAGTCTTCTCTCTTCTCCAGACTCATAAAGTCCAGTTCCCTCAGCCTTTCCTCAAAAATCCTGTTCACTGCCCCCCCTAACCATTTTTGTTGCCCTCCACTGAACTCTCCCCAATTTGTCCAAATCCTTTCTGTAGTAGAAGGCTCAAAACTGGACACAGTGCTCCAGATGTGGCTCACCAGTGCCAAATAGAGGGGAATCACTTCCCTCAATCTGCTAACACTCCTAATACAGCCCAGTATGCTGTTAGTCTTCTTCACAACAAGGGCACACTGTTGGCTCATAATTTTAAAAGTATGATGAAGTCCTTGACCTGCTGTTGTCCATGCAAAATCTTGGAGGAGAATCAAATAACCAAGGAGAGGACCCAAAGGGTTAAATGCACTAAAAACAATAAAAGCTTCCTCTCTAGCAAAGATAATTTTGCCCAAGACTTACCATGTGGTCTTTGGTGTAAAACTCCATATCAGTACAAATATTGACACATCAAAACAACTATTTTTAGTTAAATAGAAGCTTCTTACAGGTTTAAAAAAAATATGGGCCCTGCCAAAGCTGAACTGTAGGTCTGAATTCCAACTTCACATGACAGATGGAGCCAAAACTGTGAATCCAAACAGCCATTGTTGTGGGGGATCAAATCCACATTTGTTAATTCTTGAGGGATGTAGGGAAGGAGAAAATGGATGGTTGTGTTTATACTTGTTTATATGCAGGTATTGGCTCAGATTTGACATCTACAGGTGTAAGCAAAGTACATTCAGGGAATTTGTGGTCTGAAATAATAAAATGTAATATTCTAATATTTTACATTTAATGTTAGACTTATTTCGCTTAGTGCTAGAAATTGTCAGGATCGCTGGGTAAATAATGAATGCACAAAGCAGAGTTTAAAAACAACCTTATGTCCATTTAATGCAACTCTCCCCACACTTTTTTTTTTATTTCTGCACTTTTGAAGCATATCCAGTTCTTACTTGTTTCCTGACAGCTTACCATGGTGAATGTGCTCTGGTTGTGGCACTCCAGTGGTACCTCCCTCAGGGCTAGGGGCCCAAGGATTCCTAGCTCCCTTCAACAGATCTGGGGGTCTAGAAGACTCAACTTGACACTAAACTCTAAGAACTCCTGGCTTCCTTATCCTGTCTGCCTCTTACTCCAGTGCAGCAGACTAGGGCCATTCCCTGGAACTACAGTGGTGGTCATCTGGCTTGCCCCAGCCATTGTGGGCCTTTCCTGCATGAACTGAACCAGCTGCCATCATTCCAGGCAGGGTCATCTGCTCCATATACTACTACTATATTGTTCCAATTATAATTTGGCACTAAGAATAGGTTGACTGTCATTTTTATGGTTCTTTTCCAGGGAAAAATCTGACACATAATTGGAACAGCACAGTAGTTCTCACATTTCACAATAAAGACCAAGTTCTCCCCACTTCTCAACCCTTATAAAAATAAGCGTAGGTGGAGGGTAAATAACACCATCAATGGCAAGATGAATGCTTTATGGTCTCAGATGCACCTTCTTACTCAGAACCTTAATGCAAAACTGAAAATTTTTCAGGCTTGTGCTAAAACACACCATATCAAGTGAGGTTTTTTATTTGACAGCATATACATATACTGTATTCCAGGGTTGCCAGATAGTTCTGTACAGAAGGTAATGTTTAAATTCTGCACCACAAACATTTTTCTTCTTGGTAAATGAGTGATCTATCAGGCCATGAATGTGAATGATTTTTTAATAAAAAGAATACTCTAAGATGAAGATGTAGAATATTTTTGATATTCAATTTGAATGTATAATTGTAATAACAGGAATAAAATTAGGTAGAAAACTATTATTACTCCATTTAAACTCTGGCCTGGAGCCTAGTTACCATCTCCCAAATTAATCAGGAAGAGTATTGCATTAATGGGAAACACTTGTGTATACCTGTGTGCCTCCTACTAGAAGATAGTAAATGGGCTCCTGAAATTCCTTTTAAAGTAATAAATTCTTAAGTAAGTGAATTTATAAACAAGAATTAGGGAAGGGCATATTTTAAGCAATGCTATAGAACATTCCCTTAACAACGACAGAAAGCCATTTCATACTATCAAAGCATAATAACCTTGAAACCTCTATGCATAAAAACGTACGCAATGGTCTTAGGGCAAAAGGAAACTAAGAAACGATATTGAAGTGACTAGCAAATCTAACATAAATAGGTTTCCCTAACATTTTGGGAGGTTAATCACAATAATTTCTATTATGGTTATGCCATATATTTTAAACGCATCATCTTTGCTTAAATAGTAACAGAAATAAGCCTTAGGCATTACAATCTGTGAAAGAGGGCTTAAGGCCTTACAATGAAGATGTAGGACCAGACTCCCAAATGGTGTAAATCAGTATACGTGCACTGAAACCAATGTAGCCATGCCAATTTCACCTGCTTGGGTCTGGCCCATATCGGTATTTGTCTATGTTGCTGAAGAAAATGGCTTACAGACCCAACTGTTGATCCTGTTGTGAACTCAAAGGCCTGCTGGCTACATGGTTTCTTTCAACATGATGCATTGTGCTACTAACCACTGTTAGGTGGTTCATTATATTCCAATAATACAAGTTTACAGCACAAGCAACAAACCACAATCAACTTTTGAGGAGTCTTTTTTATTAAGATAAATCCAGCAAAATTCCTAACAGTGGGTACATACAACCAACCTGCCCTTTTAAAAGAAATTTTGTATTTCATTTAAAAACAAGATTACACTTTTATTTTTTTTTCAAAACTGACAAAATAAAATTACATTTGGGAAACAGCAGATTTCCAGCTCTTAAGATTTTCATGAAAATATCTCACCTTCTTTATAAAAGCAACCCACAGAACCACTGGAATGTTTAACAGTTATTTGTTTTGAGACCTCCCCACTTTAAGAAACCATACAACACATACAAGGGTAAAATTAAAATCTGAAGTCTGTAAGCATGACTTACACAAAAAGGGACACACTGACAGAAGTCAAAAGCTACCACCACTTATTCTTTCCATGTACCATACAAACTATTACAATCACAAAATTTAAAAACAATGATTTTTTTTTGTTTTGTTAGGGATTTAATTCCCAAGTAACCGAGATGAAGATGTTCCATAATTAAATTCATGCTAAAAAAACCTGCATTTATAAAATAGTTGATAAAAATATTCCTCTCTGTTAACAATACAGCATGGAGGTACGGATACCAAATGATGGAGATATAGGGCAGGGTTAACATTACTCGGACTTGGCTTCCTTATCATCAGATGCTTCAGCAGCTGGTGCCTATGAAAGCATTTGGGAAGAACAGAAATATTACATTTTAACTAATAATACCCCAATCTAAACTGCATCATGGAAAGGTTAGTTGGCAAATACACAAACATAAACCCTTTTAAGTGACTAGACAACAATACAAAATTACTAAGGAAGACATGAGCATGCTGGAATTTTTGTAAACAAATTAAAAAAAAAAAAAAGAGAATTGATGAAGTCAACAATTTACTAAGGTAAATTTAGAGAAGTGGAGGTTTGGAATATTTCACATAAATTAGAACATAAAAGTCTTCATATACATGGGCTAGAAGGGAAGTTTAAGAATTATTTGTGTGTAAAATATGGTAATCCTCTATAGTTTCATCTTTTAAAAAACAGATCTTAGCAACATTTGCTTAATGTTCCTATGATTGGAACAAGTGTAGCTACAAAGAGATTCCACTCTCCTCCTACAAAGTTACTCAAAGCCTACAGTCTCTAGCACAGTGCTTCCCAAACTTTTCTTCAGTGTGACCTCATTTATGGCCCCATTTCCTCAGCATGGCCCTCACTCCCAACCCCTAACCCCCACAACTCCATCTGCTGATGTTGTGACCCCATTTGGGGTCACAACCCAGTTTGGGAACCACTGCTCTAGCAGATGCATCCATTAATGCAATATTCAATTTTCAACAAGCAAACTTTTTGAGTCTCGGAGGGTTTCCATCCCCAGACCTCCCCCACCATTAAACTCCCACCCACAAAAAACCCACAGAAATCTAACACCAGAAGCAAGACCTTTCTGAACTGAAAACTTGTTTATTGCAACTTGGATACCACGATAATAAAATCCTAGCCCCTATCAAATCTATACCCATATCCCTCCTCCTTCTCTACTCCAAGCACCATGTTAAAATATTTCCTTCACAGATACAAGCATGCCCCTTCCTATGTAACAGGCTCAAAATAGCACGACAGAAACTTCACACTGTCACAAAATTATTTCCCCTTCAAGGATACATGTGGGACCAAGGCTAGACACAACTGTTCAGTTATCAGACCCAGCTGGAATGGTAGTGACAAAGACGTTTCAGGTGGTTCTTACAAAAGGTTGGGAGAGCGCCTAGGAAAAGTCTACAGGAAACAAATCAGTGTCTAGCAAATCCTGGTGTAGGCCGATTCTTAGGTAAATGGCTGCTGGAGTAGAAACACACAGGGAACAGAAGATGCTCAGTCAAGGGATGAGGCTAGGTTTGCATGCAGAATGCATGCTGGATTTTTTTTTATTATTATTATTATTATTATTATTATTATTATTATTGAGCCAAAAGGTGTGCCCTGAAAAAGAAGATCTGAATCAAACTCTGTGTGTGTGTGTGTGTGTGGGGGGGGGGGGGGTGTCAGCCCTCCCTGGGCTGTGGAAGCAAACCACCAGCCTACAGATGGTGGACAAGGCCCAGTTCTGGGTAAAACAGGAAGCATGTCATGGGGGTCTGTGGCTACCTAGGCTTTCTAGTCCTTCTGTATGCCAATGCAGGGAGCAATGCTATGAGACCAGCTGTGAGTTTTACTACCCACAATAGAAAGATGGAGGTCTTCTTCAGCTTCCTCAGAAGCCCCAACTTTCAGCATGGCTACTTCAGCTGGCCTTCATATAAGCACCTGAACTGGGCTACCCTCAAAAAGATAAAGGTGGAATATTTGTCCCTACAGTGGCTTTAAATATTGAATAGTTTAAGACTCCACTTCCTCATGTACGCACTGCTGTTAAGTACCTCATTAGTTTTGGTATCTCCATTTTCAGAGTGGTTTTCTTCTTTAGTGTCCTCTTGCTTAGCTTCATCTTTGCCTTTGGCTCCCTTCTTCCCTTTTGTTGCTGCTTTTTTGTCCTCCTTCTTATCATTTGCTGCTTTCTCTTTCTGATCAAATTACATGAACAAGAATGCATGATAAATACAATCCCCAGTTTCGACGTACATCTGTATGTCAGTACTCTGACATATTCTGACAGAAGTTTTGTCTAAAAAACCCACAAAAAAACAAAACCAAAAAAATCTTACTGCTACTTATTGGAAATAAAATTAACACAAGTGGGTGCACATCATGGAAGTTTCTATCACAAAGTTCTTTGTTCTCTAGTCTGTCCTTCATGTGCTACTATCACAACATATGGACAAAGTTAAAAGCATGCTCTTTACTTGGGGTTAAAAAAAATCCTATTTTAAATACAAATTTAATTAAATTAGCTACAATGTTTGATTAGGACTAACTGGCAATTTTGCTGTGCAGCCACCCATCAAGGCATGTGAAAGAAATGAATAACCTGAGTATGTGCATCCAACAGAAACACAGAAATTCTTTGGGTATTATAATATGATGCCTTTTGGCTCAGATCAAGTGTATTTCCTATTTAGAGAATTATAAAAAACTGAAATCAAAGACCACTTTCAGAAGTAGTCCTTGCAATGACAGCAGTATATCTATATTATATACAACTCAGTACCACTGCAGTTAAAAAGAAAAAGAAATCTTAAGTGTGGAGGCGTAAAACTTCCTTAAACAGGAATCAGCAACTAAGTAGTAAACCATACCTGACACTAATTTTACAGTAACAGCTTTTTGCACTTTTGAATCAAATGCTGGCTATGCTACATAAATAGTAAGATTATTAACTTTGATTCTGAGGATCTACATCTTAGTCCCAAAAACTCCACTTACACTAAACTGAATATTCTCAACCACTCAGAGATAGAAGTATGCGTACTTGCAAAATGTAATATTTCTAAGTATACAGATGTAAACAGGTAATTATAAAGAAATTTTGCATAACATGGAATGAATATCCTGGCTAGAAATCAAGAAAATTTTGCTAGCACGGCGACCAAAAAAAAAAGACTTTGGGGTCTTGACTGACCACAAGATTAACATGAGCCACCAACGCGATGCTATGGCCGGCAAAGCAAACCAAAATGTGGCATGCATCCACCGATGCATCTGAAGCAAAACCAGGGATGTCATCCTTCTGCTTTACTCGGTTTTAGTGAGGCCGCAGCTGGAGTAATGCAATCAGTTTTGGGCCCCCCACTTCAAGAGGGATGTGGATAAGCTCGGGAGTCCAAAAGAGAGCCACCCGTATGATCAAAGGCCAAGAGCAAGCCTTACAAAGAGAGGCTGAGGGACATGGGACTCTTCAGCCTGGCAAAGAGAAGGCTCAGGGGGGACTTGGGGGCTGCCTATAAATATATAAGAGGGGTGCATTAGGATCTGGGAGAACAGTTATTCACCAGGGCTCCCCAAGGGATAACTAGGTCCAACAGACACAAACTTATAGAAGGCCAATTCTATAAACCTTACAGTCTGAGTGTCCAAGGTCTGGAACAGATTTCCCCCCAGAGGTGGTGCAAGCACCTACCCTGGACTCATTCAAAAGGCATCTGCATGTGTAACTTGCTGGGATCATATGATCCCTGCAGACCTCCTGCCTCTGGCAGGGGGCTGGACTCGATCTCACAAGGTCCCTTCCAGCCCCTAATGTCTATGAAAAATGTACCTGTTTCTTTAAACACTTAGCTTAACAGCATATGGCAATTACTTCATGCTAAATCTATGCAACTCAAAACTGGGAACACTTGTACAAGGCCTAAAACACAGCTTCAAAGACAATACCTAAAGTTAATGGGTCAGGCTATTTGTCCATTACAAAGGGTAGGAAGATTTCCTTTTGGGTAACCTTTCTAATCAGTAGAGTGGTAGTTATCTTCCTTAGAGGTAGCACTCCAGTTGAGAAAGGCATCCTATCCTCCACCCTATAGAAATTCCAAGACAGAGCTAACAAAACAATATTAACTCTTCTGTTGCTCACTTTTCATGGATGGTGTCACCAAACCAATACTGTTTTTTTACTAATTTTTCTTGTATTGTTAATAACAATAACAAAATAAGGTGCGTTTGTGTAGCACTTTTTGTCAGCCCTGATATTTAATTTATGGATAATTTTTAAAGTTAGGAAATATTCTTCCTGTTTTTCCCCTCCAAATAAAAATGCTGTTCACAAGGACATAAAAGTTGTAAAGTTAAGCACTGTGGGGAAAAGGCCAAACTTAGGGTAACTGGTTACACATTTTTATTCCATTCCAGTTGTGTATACATTCTGATAACCTTGCTTAGCATCACATAGGAACGTGTGATGAAACTAAGAATAAAATTCAGTTTTCCTCACTTGAAATCCAGTGCCTTAAATGCAAGAAAAGTATTTTTCTTCCTGCAACCCACTGTGCAAACACTAAGGCACTGCTCCTACATAACAATATGTGAACAAATCATTACAGAGTTCATCGTAATGCAAATGCACAAGAAGACCAAATTAAGTTTCGATCGTATTTTGCAATATTAACAACCTATTAACACAGCTTTTACGTGTGGTGTCTGCAAAAGCTATGAAAAAAGCAAGGTGCATCATGTGGAACTGTATTGACCTGTGCAAGGTCATCAGCGGAGGATGAACCCAAGACCTCTAAATCCCCCAAGCACATCTACACCACTTGCCCTAAAAGAATCACTACCAGCCACTAGAGGGAGATATAATACACACTTTGCCAAAAGCTTACACAACAGAAGAATGTTGAGTACAGGGACTTCCAGGTTCTTCGACTGGCCCTGGAATGTTTTTGGATGGTTAAACTGCACAATCCAGACCGCAGATATGAAACACTTGCTCTAAAAGATATAATAAGCCCATATGGATAAGACATGGGTCTACCATAAGAGAAAGCTAGGTTCTACAACCTGCCAACTCTGGAGACCCTGGGCTGTCTTTTAGATCATTCATGGGTAAATCAGAGAAATAGAAAACAATGGGTCCTCTTGGGGCAATGATGCCATCTTCAAGCAGAAGGACCACTAAATATATACAATTGTTTGATACCAACCAAAAAAACCTGGAACTCCTGTTTTTCTAGGCCTCAGCCACATACTACTCCCTTCCTTTGCCAGGGCCACCAAGGGACTTCAAGCAGGCTCAGGGCAGCTGAAATATTCAGCTATTGTAGCAGCAAACACCTAGCAAAGCCTGCTGCATGCATGTCATCAAGCACCTGAAAAAAAAAAAAAATCACTCTAATTGGATATAATCTGAGTGAATTTTTTTTTTTTTGGGGGGGGGGGGGGGACGACGACAAAACATTCTTGTCTCAAGAGCCTTCTAAATTTCAAGTTTTTTTTGCCAAGGAGCTTTAAATGGTTGGATTAAAACAAAACAAAAAACAAACAAAAACACTACTTTAACTATGGTCTCAGAAATGGATGAACTACTCTGGCTAACCTTTCCAACAAACACCCAGCCTTAGTTTAATGAACGAGCTTTAGTTTAAAGTGCCCTGCCTCCATTTTTCAATGCAGGGATGCAGATACACGTGATGCTGGAGTTGGCTAGAGCGCGGTAATTCCTACACTTAAATTGAGTCTGCTCTGACACGCTGGAATTACAGAGCAGCCTCCCCTGCACGTGTATAGAAGCCCTAAGAAACTAAGTACAGAAAAATTTTAGCTCTAATAGTTAGTCTGACAACTGAAGACAGGGCTTTAAAATCAAAGGTCAGAGGCAACTGGAATGATAGGCCACCTATTGCTCTAGTTCTCCAATTTCTATTCAAAGTATAAATGCCCCAAGTTCTATCCAATTGTGGAACAGTCTCCTGAGGCAAATAGTGTAAACCTCATTACAAGTGACTTAAAATTGAATACAGATAAATCACTCAAGAATTTACCACAGGAAGTGTTCCTGCACTTGCAGCAGGATGAAAAAGCTCACCATTTTAGGATTCTGTTAAAAGATGCCTCTAAATAAGCAAAAAAGCCTTACTACAACACTGATATGTTTAAAAGGATAAACAAGCCCATTACCTGCAAACTTTTCTATTACTACATTTTGGAAAGAAAACCCTTCTTTCAATTGAAGATGTCTTGATACTTACCTTAGGTGCTGCCTTTTTGGGCTTTGGCTCCGGTTTCGGTGGAGCAGGTTTCTGTACCAAAAGGAAATAAAGATAAAGTGTCAGATGAGCACCAGGACCTCAGTATGCTTATTTCTTACGCTAGCTTTAAAACACAAGCAAAGACTTTGAGCCACGTGTTCCCCCTGTTGTGGTACAAAAAACCGGTACAGACTTAAAACATTTACTGGAAGACTGAGTTGTTCAATATGTTTATTCCACCCAGATGTTTGTTTAAAATAATATATAAAGTACTCTGAATGGTGCAGAGCACTCTGCACTACTATAGATGTTCATTAAAGGACAGCAAATGTATCTAAGCTTCTTGCAGTCTAGGATGAAGCTTACCCCTGTCATTAGCAGACTGCTTTCTGTATGCACAGGAAGCTTGTTTTTACTAAGAGGAGCATTTCTTTGAAACTTAATGTACTTTCAACTTCCTTTCTAACATGAGCTGGACCCAATCTTTTGTGTTGAGGACTCCCAAACATGGAACACTTACAGGAGTGTCCTGCTTTGCTCTGAACCTTCCTGTACACTTTCAGATTACAAACACACTCTTTGGGGTGTACAGCAGCTCTTGGTTCCTCAGTTTTGTGACTTTTGTGCCTAGAAGCCACCTGTAAAAATGACTGGACTTATTGTGCGAGTAAAGACTGCAAAGTCAGGCTCTTTCTGTATACGAGTGACCAAGAGTTTTTAAACTAGCATAGTGGTTTCATCTTGTGTGCATAAAATGTAGGAGCTGCCTCTGTAGTACACTGATACACAAGCCTTGGGACCATGTGGTACATGACTTGTTTCTAAGTATTAAGTTATAACCCTATGCAATTATATTTGCCCTTCAAAACGTTGCCTGAGAGCTACTCACAAAACTTTTTTTTTACCACTGACCTGAATTTTTAATATACAAATGTAATGTGTTTTGCTTTTAGAAAAAGATGATGATACTCACAGCAGATAATCTAGCTGACCTCCTCTTTGGCTGCATAAAAGAAAGATGAATGAATACAATTCAAGACGCACATGCAGCTGTAAATTCTCAGAATTATAAAATCAGAAGTTGCAGCTATTACTGAATGAAGCATTAAACAAATGCTAAGAATAACCAGTCATTTCCTCCTGGGTATGTATTTCTTTCACTGCTTGCTCTCCTTCTAAACATACTCTGGGAAAGTAACAAGACCCCAGTACTATCAGCTGCTGTGCAGTGGGGAATCTCCATTGCTATGAATGGAGCACAGTCTTACAGAAGACTAAGACATGTTTACCCTGAAACTGTAAATTCTCAGAGAAGAGGCTGTTTCTGTCTCAGTGTGCTAGTCCAGTAAAACTCCCAGTTAAACAAAGCTTAGCAGCTGGGGCACCAGTAAATTCTCCCACCAGTCTCGTGCAACAGCCCCACACACTGGACCCCAGCACTGCAGAGGGGCTCTTATGTCATCCTTTTAAGCCCTGAGCCTGCCTCAAACACCTGTCTCAGCTCCTGTATGGTACCAAGGGCCCTGCTTAGTGCTTTTATTGAGAACTTCTGAAAACCCACTGCATTTTATTAATGACTCTGAAACAAGCCTACCTCCTCCTTTGCCTCGCCTTCAGCTGCAGCCTACAAGAGAAAGGGAAAAAAAAAAGAGCAAACAAGGTTTGCAATGTTGCACTACACTGGGGTAAGGAGGCCAAATGCTGTTGAGAGACAGACGATCTCAGCAGTGACCGGATAAGAGGGGCTATGAAAAAAGGTTCCCAGAATTCATGCTGGGGGAATTATTTTATTCCCCCCAGTGCAAGGCGGGAGCAAGTAACCAGCATGCAACATGCATGCGACTTTAAAGCCCCTTCCAAAACTTTAGGCAGCTCCTGGCCAGCTTCGGAGAGGACAGTCCTGGTCCCCAAAACGTTAGGCAGCTCCTGGCCAGCTTTGGAGAGGACCGTCCTGGTTCCACAGTGAAAGTGCGTCCCCCCCTCAGGTTGCAGATCTGTTCCCAGCTCTACCCCTGACTACTCCTCAGTCCCTCTGACCCCTGCAACCCTCCTCCACTCGCTGGAAGTCTGCTCTGCCCCATGGCAGGCCTTCGTGCTACTCCCAGCCCCACGACTACAACTCCCACAATACCTCGGGACCCCCCCCCCCGATTTTTTTCTCCCCTTCGGGTGTTCGACGTCATGACGTCACAGCGTACCAACATTTAAAAAGTTCCCGCCAAATCACCTGCACCGACAAGGTCGCCGCCCGCCCTCACAAGGACAAGCCCCGA
>NW_005842305.1:47453-83832 GCF_000455745.1 Alligator sinensis | reverse complement strand
CATCGCGATGGCTGTTTGCAATCCAGCATGGAGACGCGGCTCCGCTGCCTCCTCGTCCGCCAAACGGCCCGAAGTGAACTCCGAGCGCCCTCCCCGCCGCACGCCGGGACGCACCGGGGAGCGGGGAAGAAAACGCAAAAAAACTCCGCACACGCTCACGAGCCGCCCGGAGTCGGGCACACGCTCCTCCAGCGCCCCGCGCCCCCGCCTCCCTGCCCCCGCTCCGGCTCTCCGCTTACCTTTCTTTTGGGCATAGTTGCACCTTAATAGTTGATTGCAAAAGCTACGGGGAGAGAGAGATTTAAAAAACAAAAAACCACCCCCCCGAAATTAAAGACAAGCCTTCCCCCCTCCCGGAAAAAAAACCCCAAAAAACTGTTTCAACCGCTCTGCAAGAATAATACAAATAAAAAGAAGAAGTGCCAAGGGACCAAGAGTTAATTGCAGCAGAAACTGAACAAAAAAAAAAATCCCCCCCCCCTCTTTATTGCAAACAGTAAAATACACCAACACGCAACCAAACTGCATGAATGGGGAGCGCGAGACGGGTCCGGGCGGAGAGTGATGTGCGCGCCGGCCAATGGGAGGCTCGGGCGAGAGTGCGGGAGGCGGGCCGGGGAGGGGCGGCAGAGACGCTGGCTTTACGCTGTCTGCGCAGGGGACCGGCCTAGGGCGCGCGGTGAATACGGCTCGGCGGCCGAGCGGGGAAGAGAGTGCGATGGTGCCCTCCCTGCCTGTGCTGCTGTGGAGCCTGCCCGACACCCCCGTCGCTGCGAGGCTCCCTGGGGGGAGGGGGTTGCCAGGCTGGGCCCCCAGCCCCGAACGCCCCGGCGTACACGCAACTGCTCAGCCCCTGCAGCTGCAGAGCCCTCCTCCTTCTCGACATCCCCCCAGAGGCTGGGAAAGAAACTTCCCTGAAAGTTACCACAGGCAGCAGGACTGTGTCTGCTCTTCCCTGAGCCCGACAACATGGCTGCCTCGCCAGCTGCGCCTTCCCTCCCACAGCCGCAGCAGGGGCTGGAGCCCGGCAAGGGGCAGGGGCCCCGCTGCGGCCTGTGCGAGCCGTGGGGTTGCAGGGCCGCGCAGCGCGGGGAAGCCTGGGCCCGTCATTTCTAGACCGGGCTCGGCTGCCCCTGGCTCCCAGGGGGCTTCTGCTCCAGAGCTCCCGGGACAACGCAGCAGGGCTCCCCTGTGGGGTGAAATGTTGACAGCCTGGCTGTGCCACACGGCCGCTCCTATTTAATATTATTTATGGCAACAGAGCCCCCGTTAATGGCCTTTGCACATGGTACTTAACGGGATGTAGGAACCGCAATGCCAGCTGTGGCAACCGAATAATGTCATCTTGTTCTACCTGTTGGAAAGCATCACCCGGCATTGCTGTGTTATGCACTACAGCCTCTCCCCCAGGTATACTGCATATTTTTCAGGCTTGGCACCAGTCATGTTAGGAAGCTGGGAAGAAGGTGGTTCTAGTTTTGTTTGTTTGTTTTTAAATTGCATGTTAAATAGGCTTTGTGGATGTGAAAAAATTGCGTGTTAGGTTACTATGCACACTTGGAGTGGTGTTAGGTCCTTACACACAAGAAAAGTGGTTGTTTGCTTTAAGAAATATAAGATGTTTCTTAAATGCTGTAGTATGTGGTGTCATTACTTATCAGATATTCTGTCCGGTTTTTGTTTAAGAAATAGTTTGAGCAAGGTCAGAACTCAGGTCTCCTTGCCAGGCGAATGGCCTAACCACTAGCTTATAGAGTCATGCTGCCTCCTATGTACTGTCCTGCTTTCAAGCCCTATAAATCTTTTAATAGTTTTTGCACAGTTACAGAGCTTCAACAGGTTGGAATAGTCTCTACCCATGTGATTAGGGCAAAGATTGTGGGCAATCGAAGATGAGGGTTTGAATCCCGTCAGGCAGAGAAGGGACTTGAACTAAAAGAGTGGCCTGTGTCAGCTACAACTATGTTTTGCAAGGATCCAGTCCTGTTGGTATATGTTAACCATGATTTTAGATTGCCTACTAGACAGGCAGAGGAATACCTTGTTTTTGGCTTCTGTAGGGGCTTGGGTATAAGCAGTCAAGATTGAGGCAGTTTTAGGCTCATGCTGAGGCATAACTAGGTGTGGATTTTAAATGTAAAAAAGTAAGGTGTCCCTGAAGGTTGGGTGCATCCAGGATTAGGTGGCAACTGAGCAATGGTTTTTTGGATTGCAATTTTAGACCTATGCGCCTATATTTTGCCTAAACCTAAGTCCTTTATTAGATCTGGCCCTGAATGTTTAAGGATGTTTAAAGTCCTGGGGTCACATATCTAATATAGGCCAGTACTGTGATTAAATAGGATTTACTGTTGGTTCCATCATCATTCAGTTCAGGAATTATGCACCCTTTCTGTACCTTGTATCTTTCCTTCAATAGTAGAAACACATAATTAGGACCTGAGGATCAATGGAGAATCCTTGTCAATCATGAACACTGCAACAGAGGCCTAAAATATATGAGGTCCTCTGAATATCAGAATCAACACTGAAACTACCTTGTACACATTATAATAATATCAAACTGAGACCTGAGGCCCTGTGAATGTTGTGGAATGGACAAAATACTGTAGCTGGTGGGAGAACTGCTACCCTTCACTTAAATAGGTAAAAAGCAGTTAATGTTCTTCTGTGAAACAACAGTAGCCTCCAAGTCAAGTCACATGTCACCACCCAAGGAATAGGAAAGGCCACTCAGGAATTTGACGTTTGTGAGTAAAGAGGCATTGCTGATTGTTATTTTTTGGTACTGATGTGGGTGAGGAAAGAGGGTCAGGAGAACTGCAGAAACATACATAGGAAAAAATTAAGGGAGCGCCTGATGTAGGAGCATGCACTTGGGAGTAAAAGTCTAAACAAAAGAGAGTTTTGGGTATAGTGCAATCTGAAAATGGCTTTGAAATTAAACCAAAAAGGTACCTTTTGGTCACAGAATCATAGTCGTGTACAGCCAGGAGGGACTTCAAGAGATCAGGCAATCCATTCCCTGCTCTGAGTTAGAATTGGTGTATATGGACTGTCCTTGGCAGATACTTGTCTAACTTGTTCTTGTAAACCTCCAACAAAGGAGATTCCAAAACCTTACCAGGTAGCCTGTTTCTGTTTGAAAGCTTTTTCTAATATCTAACTTTTGTCTTTGATGCAAATTAAACCAATATCTCCTTGTCCTTCCTCCAGTGGACATGGGGAGCAATTAATCACTGTCCTCTTTATAACTTTTTTTTACTTACAGGAAGACTCTTATTGTTTCCTCCCCTTTTATTCTCTTTTCTACATTAAACAAAACTAGTGCCTTCACTCTTTTTTTTTTCCATAGATCGTATTTTTTTTTTTAATCTTCTTGTTCACCTCTAGATTCTTTCCAAGTTCTTTCTATATTTTTCGTCTGGTGCCCAAACCAGATACAATGCTGAAGATTCACCAGCATCAAACAAACCAGAATAATTACCTTACACATCTTGTATATCATGCCTGTTTGTACATCCAAGAATGCAATTTCCCTGCTTTCTGCAACATCATCACGTTGTTGATTCATCCTCAGTGTGGCCCCACTCTAAGCCCTAGATCCTTTTCTGCAATACTGCAGCACCAGCGGTTCTTAACCTTTTCAGACTTGAGGCACCCCCTGATAGAGTCAAGGCATTCCTCCTTAGACTCAAGTCACCCCTAGGAAAATGCCAGCTCTTAGTTTTCGCTTGTTTTTTTTTACTACAGATAGAAATTAGAGCAATTTCTTCTGATGCAAAGAACTCCGAAAGACCACAGCAGAGCAGAATATTTTAACATTGTGGATTCCTTGAAATAAAGCTTTGTGTCTTGTGAATCATGTTTGCACACCTAACACTATGTGGCACCCTGCAGTGCCCCTGGAAGGATCTCAGCATCCTGGTTGAGAATCGGTGGACCTAGACAGTTTTTCCTATGTTCTTTTCCATTCCATTTAACTGTTCTTATAATCTTATCATGATTTAGGTGCTTATAAATTGGTAGTTTAATAGTTTGTTCTAGTATCTTTCTGGCTCTTGAAGTCAGACTAACTTGTCTATAGTTCTCTGGGTCTTCCAATTTTCTTTTTTTCAATAAAGGTGTTATGTTTGGCTTTCTCTAGGCCTCTGGGATATCTTGCCTCCTCTATGAGTTCTTGAAGATAACTGATAATATTTCAGAGATTACTTTGACTGGTTCCATAAGTATTCTAAGTCAAATTCCATCATGCCCTGCCAACTTGAATAATTCTCATTTATGTAAATATTAACCTGCTTTTTTTTCCCTATTCTGGTCTGCACTCCTGTTCCTTTGCTAAAATTAATTGCATTAACTGCCTACTCATAATTATTTTTTTTAAAGACTGAAGCAAAGAATTTAACATTTCAGGCTTCCTTTTGTCATTCAATATTTGTTCTTCTCCATTAAGTAATGGAATTAGACATTCCTTTGTCTTCCTCTTTCTTTGATTTAGTCATAGAACATGGTGCATGCCCCTTGCTAGTTGTAACTCATTTTGTACAGTATCTAACCTTTTCTAATTTTATCCCTGCATGCTTGTGCTATTCCTTTATACTTTAGTTATGTATCCTTGTTTCTACTTTCTGCACAATTGATTTTTTTTATTTTTCAGGTTCTAGAAGAGCTCGTGGTGCAGCCATACTTGTATCCTATGCTTTAAATCTTTTCCACATTGGGATAATTTGCTATTGTGGCTTTCATATAATCTCTTTAAGTAACTGCCTGTTATACATTTGTTCATTCCATATTTTATCTTCTCAACCAGTTGCCAGAGCTGAAGCCCATCATTCTTGTTCTGATGCTCTGAATTATTCCTTTTCTTGAAATGGTGAACTCATTTTTGATCACATTCATCCAAATTACCTTCCATCAAATTATTTTCAACAAGTTCATCTCTCTTGGAGGCAATTACATCTAAAATAGCTGCTCCCCCAGTAACTTTCTTTACCTTCTGAAACAGTGTTTTTTTTTTAAAGAGTTGGATCAATAGTCTATCATACAGTATTGCTTTTCCAACTGATATTCAAGTAATTAAAGTCCCCCATTACAAAAGGTCCTGTCCTTTGGAGGCTTCTGTTAGTTGTTCCAAAAAGGCTCCTGCTTCTCCTGGTTACTGTTTGATTCTTCCTTTGTTCAGAGAAAGAGGACTTTGTAAATAAAAGGACCGCATAAAAGGGGCAGTGGGTTTCATCACCACTTTCTCCTAGCTGGAACAACCTGCAAGATCATTTTTTGGCTAACTACTTGAATCAAAAGGAAGTACAATATCTTCATGTAGCTGACTCTTTAAACTATATATTAAAGTGTAATACCACAACTAAATTTTATGTTATGTTTGCTTTCCCTTTCCTTGATGCCTTTGTATTTTTACAAAATCTTCTGACCCCTCTAAAAATGTTCATTAAACAAGAAATTTCCCTTAATAATCATTAGATTACCCTATTGAAAGAGAAGCAAACTTTTGTATTATTATGCTGAGAAGTGTTAGTGGCTACCATTAAGCAGGTCCTTGATCTATAGATGATTACAGACCTCATTAAAGCTGATGGATATGCTAAGTACCCTTCCTTCAGGCTAAATGGAGGGAGCAATTAAAATCTTCCTTTGTATAGGGATGGCTAGGAACAGTAGGAAGCTACTGTCTAAGGATATTGGCCATATGACAAGGCCAATAAGTTAAACCATGTGGGATGAACAGTTTCCCGATGGTTACAAATGCTGGACTAGTTGCAGCTGTGCGTGTGTTAAAGACAAAAAACTAACAGAAAACAAGAGAAGTAGTTATGAATATAGCTGAGAGAGACTCTTTTGGCACAGAACTTCCTGGAAAGGCAGCTTTGGATTTCTGAGTAAGGAAATTGACTGTTGTTATTTGGGTTTAGGGAAGAGGAACTTTGTATACACAATTTTTAAATAAACAAGATTGCGTATGAGTGCCGTGCCGCCCCCCCCCCCCCCCCCCCAAATCATCATTCCTGTCATCAATTCTTTCTGATAAAAGGAAATAACTCAGAAAGATGTCAAATCACTCGGGCCAAAAGGGAACAAAGATATAGCTGTATGCATGTATTCTGTGTCAGGTATTGAACAAAAACAATTTCAGATTAATGAGGTTTCGTGCTGAGGCTGTCTCTTTGGCTATGAACAGGTATCAGCATTTTTTTCCCCAAGACAAGGGTTTCTCCCAGGACAAAGCACGAGTGTTCAAACGTCTTTGTCAGTTGTTGCAGGACAAAGCCCCAGAATGGTTTGTGGGTTAAGAGTTTGTCCCATGTTATCACGAAGGATACCTGAACGGTTGTCCTGCAATATCGTTGTGGGACAAGCAGGCTGGTTGGTCTTCCAGGCATCCTATGGTGCATCATTTTGGCCCCAATCCCTGCCCCTCTTGAACTCTGTGGGTGTCACCCCACAAGCGGGAAGGGAGCGCACGTGCGTATGTTTCCCTGTGGACAAATAGCAGCAACACAATATGTGCTGCTGCTACTTGTTGTCCCCAGGGAATATCCGTGCACGCACACTCTAGCACACAGCCCATTGCCCCGGGTGGGGTAGGGTAGGCTGGGAGCAGCCTTACCCGGGATCCTGGACTCTTCCTGGGAGTCCAGCAGTGGTGATCTGGTGCATGGAGCCTGGCTAGCAGCCTGTGTGGCTTCAGCCGGCCAGGCTCTGGTTTTGGGTACTGCATGCTGCTGCCATGTGCGCTGCATTTCTTGGGCATGGTTTTTTGACACCAGGTTCTCCTGGTCTCAACTCCGCCCACCCACGCTGCACCTTAGCAGCACAAAAGGAACACCTGCATGTGCAGCACATATATCGTGTGTGGCACCACAGACAAGCACAGCAGCAACTGAAACAGGGAGAAGGTAGTAACTGCCCATCACCATCTGGGATGAGATACAGAACCAGCAGGCACTCTAGTCCAGCCACAGAAACAAGGCAGTCTGTAAGTGGATCGCAAAGGAAATGGTGGCCTAGGGAGATGAGATGTCCAGGATTGGGTCTGATCATGGTCCAAATGCAAGGTACTGAGGTAATTGTCCATGTAACCCAGGTGTCCACAAGTGAGCACCCCCTCTCACCAATAGAAAGGGAAAGCCGGCAAGGCACCCGTCCTGGGGGTGGGAACTGCAGTCTACTCGCAGTTCCCTCCTACTATCATGTCTCAATAGAGGAGGAACAGAAAACAATGTCTTAACCAGGTACAAGTTTAATATATAAGAAATTAGGTGAATATTCACAGGTTACATATATATATAGAACTACAGCTATGTACATACCCATATACAAGCAGGTAAAAATAATGATCCAACTGATATGAACAGGTAAGTACAACAAGTGACATGCTAAAAGACAAGGCACAGAGTTAATCGTTAATAAACACTCCAAAGATACACATGCGCTTCAAACAATCAATAAAACACTGCAAAATATGAGGTGAAAGAGTTCTGTAGGGGTCCCCCTCCTTCAGAGGGTCCCTTCTTCCTGCCTCTCCTAGTTAGGCTATCTCCTTATGAGTGTCACTCCCCGGTGAGAGACCTGTTGCCTACTGACTCACGGGGTTGTCCATAAGCTGCCCTGGCCTAGCTAATGTTTCTCCAAGGGAGGGCTCAGTTCCAGGCCTCAGGGGAGCAGAGTAACTTGCACATGTGTCCCAGTAAGGGGGCGTTTTGGGCCTGAGCCGCCTTGTGCACGCCTAGGGCCATGCCACTCTGAATACTGCTTCCCACACTCAGGGACTGCTCTGTATCTGGGGCCTTTGCAGACCCACTGCAGGGTATAGGTCCCAAACTGCCCAGCCCTTCCTTCTCCAGGGTGTTACGCCCCATAATAACTCACCCTGCAGTAGTGCTGGCTCCCGTGCCCAGCCTCATTCCATGGTTGGAGACCCAAGCGACCTCACCATGGGTCTCAGGGCCCTAGTTCCTCAGGGACCCTTCATGTAGCGATGCCTGCATCACAGTCTGGCCGTGTGCTGGGTTGGAGACCTGAGCTGCCTCGCTGCAGCTCCCAGGGTCCTGATCCCTCATGGACCCTGTGCAACGATGCCTGCACCACAGCCCGGCCTCGTGACAGGGTTAGAGACCTGAGCCACCTTGCTGTAGCTCCCAGGGTCCTGGTCCCTCATGGAACCTCTGTGCAGTGAGGCCTGCGCTGCAGCCTGGCCTCGTGCCAGGGTTGGACAAGACCTGAGCCACCTTGCTGCGGCTCCTAGGGTCCTAGTCCCTCACAGACCCTCTGTGTAGCGATGCCTGCATCACCCACCACTTCCATCCAGCAGCGGAATCTTTCGGGCTCCTCTGGGCAGCTGGATATGCCCGCTGGGCAGCTCTTCCGGTTCTGCTTGGCCCCGGGACCTCTTGCTGCTTCTCCGTCCCTCACCAACTGTGCCATATGCTTAGCATGCAGCTCCTTATATCCCCTTCTGTGTCTCTGCCCCCAGATTGAAAATGAACCAATCAGGGCTGCAACTGCAGTTCCCAATTAAGTCCTCTCCTGCCCCCCACCCCTTTGGAGTAGAGGTGGAGCAGACTCTCTTCCTGGCTCCTCCCCTCACTGTCTCTGATTGGTGGGTTTTGTCCCACCAATCATATTTGTGATTTCCTAAGCCCACCCACACCCACTTAACATCTCATCTAGCCCCCTACCAAAAACACAATAGCACAGCGACAAGGACCCTGCCTGGTTCCCCTAGTAAGGCACTATTCCTGGCTTCAGGCCCAGATGTTAGGACAATACACCACTTTCCTCCCCCTTTTGCCAGCCCTTGGCTTTTTGCCTTAAATACTGCACTTAGAAAGTAGCTGTGATGGCTTTCACTCCCATGCAAACAACTCATTAGTAGATAAAGGCACTTTGTTACAAGCAGTGCATTGCAAGCCAGCCAACTAGGAAGGGAGAAAGCAAGCAGCTTTCAAAGCATCAGGTCAGCCACTTGGCCTGTTTGTGCAGACTACCATGGCAGTTCAGGTTTCCCTCCAAGCAGCCACAGCATTGCTTGTCCTGTCGCAGACTTCTAAAAATGTTGATGCCAGCCCCAAAAGTCAGTCCAGGCTCCCTCTGGTCCTCCATTGTAGTGAACTCAATTAATAAAATCATAGAAAATTAGGACTGGAAGACACCTCAGGAGGTTACCTAGTCCAACCTCCTGCTCAAAGCAGGACCATCCCCAACTAGATCAATCCTACCCAAGGCTTTGTGTAACCGAGTCTTAAAAACCTCCAAGGATGGAGAGTCTGCAACGTCTCTGGATAACATGTTCCAGTGTTTTACTACTCTCCTAGTGAGAAAATTCTTCCTAATATCTAACCCAGGTCTGGACAAAATACAGCCCACCAGACCATTCTGTCTGGCCCATGTAGCCCCTCTTCAATTTAGACAATTATTAACTGACAGGCGCTGGTAACAGGAGCCACTGGCTGTAGCACCAAGCAGTTCTGGATCTGGTTGTGACATGACCAAACCCAATCCCAACCCGACCCACCCAGCCTCACCCTACCTTGCCACACACCCCACCTGTGCCTAGCAGAGCCTTCTTCCCTGGCACCCCTGTGGCTGTTCTCCAGCCCTCCCTGTGTCCAAGAGTGGAAATTCAGGTAAGAATGGGCCGGGAGGGAAGGAGGTGGACCACCAGTGATTGCCCCACTCCATGGGGTTCATGGGACTCTGGTTCTGTGCCTCCATGTGCCACTCCTGGCTAGAGTGCCAGGAGCACCATGTGGAGGTGTGGAGCTGGCCCAGCCTGATGGTACGGGACTTCCCGTGGCTCCTGGCACTCTAGCACACTACCGGGCCAGGTTGGTCCTGTGCCACGCGGTGTGGGTCCTGGCCAGGTAGCCAGAACTGTGTTCTGCTGGGATGGGCTGGGCTGGTCCTATGCCACGTCATGTGGGTCCCATCCTTGCAGCTGAGGAATGCACACCACAGCCAGGATGGGATGGACAGGACTGGCTCCATGCCACGCTGTGCAGATCCCAGCCTTGCAGCTGGAATCATATTCTCCAGGGCCGAGCCAGGCTGGCTTCATGCTGCACTGTGCAGGTTCCAGCCTTGAAGCCAGTAACCATGTGCTCTTGGGCCGGGCCAGGCCAAGCCAAGCTGGCTGTGTGCCGTACCATGTGAGTCCTGGCCTTGCAGCCAGGAACTGTGCGCTGCAGCCAGGATGGAATGGGCAGCACTGGTTCTGTGACTGTGCCATGCAGGTCTTAGCTTTGCAGCGGAGAACTGCACGCTGCCAGGATGGGACAGGCCAGGCTGGGCTGGCTTCATGCCTTGCAATGTGGGTCCCAGCCTTGTAGCCAGGAACTGCTTGCTGCAACCTGGATGGGGAAGGCTGGGCCAGCTCTGTGCTGTGCTGTGCTGTGCTGTGCTGTGCTGTGCTGTGCTGTGCTGTGTGGGTCCCAGCCCTGCAGCTGGAACCACATTGTGGCGGGACAAGCTGGGCTGGCCCTGTGCCTCGCCATATGGGTCCTGGCCTTGCAGCCGGGAACTGCGCACTGCAGCTGGAACAGGACGGGCAGGGCTGGCTCCCCACCTCCCACCATACCCCCAAACACACGCCCACACTCTCCCATGACCCTACATACACTCCCACCACCCCACCATAACCCCACACAAAGCCCCACATACTCCCACACCCTCCACCATATATATCCACACACACACTGATACCCTCCCACACACACCTACACTCCACCGTACCCCCAAATACACCCACACCCTTCCAAAGCCCCCACATACACTCCTAACCCCTACCATACTCACACCCACATCCTCCCACACACCCCTACACTAACCACATACCCCACACCTACACCCCACCACACCCACCCCCAACACTCACCCACACACTGCACCCACCATACCCATACCTCCCACACACCCCCAACACCCCACTACACCTTTACACCCACTCTCCAACCACACAGCCCCCACATACAACCCTTTACCTCCCCACACAATATACAAAAGTAAGGCTGTGTTTGAGCTATTATGCAATTGCCTCCAGATACACTATGGAAACGCACATAAATCAGGCCAAAAATATTTTTAAAATAAAATTAAAATAAGTTACAGTAGCTGTTTGATTTTTTTAGTATATGATTTGTTTTTTTTTTCCAGTTTCAAGATGGTAATCTCCCCACCCCCCGCAAAGGAGTACTTCCAGGGCAAGGAGAGGGACCTTAGGTGGAAAAGGTGAGGGGTTAAGGGCAGGACTGCCTATCCTAAGATGCCTGTCAAGGGGTGGAGCTACCCATGTGGCCCTCAACAGCTCACCAAAATCATTAAGCCCTCCAGCCAAAATAATTGCCCACCCCTGATCTAACCCAGTGGTCACCAACCGGTCAATTGGGATCAACCGGTGGATCCCAGAGCCTCTTGCAGTTGATCCTGGGCTGGGGAAGCAGAGCACATGTGCACGTGCGTGCACACTCCCACCCCCAGCCCAGCAGGTCGGTTGGGGGGAAGGGGCAGGGGCCTGATCAAGGCCCTTACAGTGAGGGACAGAGTGCAGGAGCAGCCCGGTGAGTGGGGCCCCAGCTAGGCATGTGGTGTGAGGATCAAGCCCAGGCAGCTCATCCAGGGGTGGGAGGTAGCGGGTGCCTCTTGCCATGGTGTGCACCCCAGTGGAGGCCCCAGGGGGCACGTGTCCCCCAGTCTGTGCCCAGTGGAGGTGGCTCCCGCTGTGGGCTGGGCTTTGCGCTGCGAGCCCCACTGCAGCTGGCCCAGGAGAGGCCTGACACCATGTGCATCCTTCCCTGGGCTGAGTCTTGTCCCCTGCCTGCCCGCAACCCAATGCACATGGCCGGGGCAGGACACAGCCGCAAGCAACTTGTCCGGGGACGGGGCGGGGATGGGAATGCAGCCCGGAAGGGCAAAGGGAGTGGGAGGGGGTGCATGCCCTTCTTGTTATCCTTCATATCCCTTGCTAGCTGCAATTCCAATTACACTTTGGTCTTCCTGACAATTCATATATTCCAGGGTTGTTTTACAGCAGAAGATGATGAAGTGTAGAATGGATGCAGGGAGGAGGTAGTGTGACTTGTACATACTGGAAGGCCCCCTGCACCCCAAAAGGTTTTTGGGCCCCCCAGCATGATCCTTTAGTACACCATGTACAGCTTGTAGAGTTGTGGGCTCTTTCAAAGTACAATACTGGCTGGCTGATCCCCTCAAGACAGAAGAGGTAGGGGAAGGATGTTTGTTCCCTTTGTATTTTGGGTGGTGCAGTGGTCACCTCTGCAGTATTTAGAAGTTTGTCTGACTGTTATCAATCACACCCCTTATAGAGTCCCAGTTGAACTGTGCAAGGTGGTTGTAGCAGGTTGTGAGGTACACCATTACATGTTCCTTGACATTCTAGGGAAGAGCCAAATGCACTGTTGAGCCATTGTAGTAAGCCTGCCCTCTCTATAAAAAAAAGTAATCAGGAACCATCATCTCTTGCTGTAAGGGGCAAGCAAAGACCATTGGACCGCCTTGCACAGCAATGAACAGGCACCACCTCCACTTTGGGATCAGATGGATCAGGGTGACATTAGTCAGGTGCCAATGCAATTATAAGCAAGAGGCATTAGGGTGTCTCAAGGCAACAGACCATGATCAGTGCTAGCCTAAAGAAGCAGCACGTACCCAAACCCATCTGCCTCAACTGGTGTGCTGTGTTTCAAGGCTTCTGTGGGAGTTAAGGGCTCTGGCCCCTTCCTGTATCCAATGACTTGTGGTTGCCCAAGAATGCCTCCCATTTCTCCAGGTACCTAGGAGCAAAGGGTAGACCAAAATTATGTTCAGAGTCAGCAGAGTGAATGAGGTTTCCCACTGGCCAGATGGCTTTGTAAGCTGCAACTTTTCTTAGGGAGTTATTCATGGTATCGGGGCTGTGGCAAGGAAAGCAATGAAGTCCTGTTCATCTTCCTCTACTTTCAGGCCTGACACCTTTAAATGCCAGTGATGGCACCTCAGGACCAAATAATGAGCCAAGGATGCAATCAGAGCCTGGTGTCAAAAAAGCTTCCAGAAAAAAATCAAAAAAATGTCCAAAAAACCCATGCCCACACAAAAATGGACCTGATTGTATTTCTGGTGGAGCCCACATTATCCTGGGTCATAGGCAAGGCTTAACCATGGCCAGGCAAAGGATCAAGAAGTCATGGTCCTCTGTTATGAGGCATGTCAGGCGGCATGCAGAGACCTCAGTGGTTCCTTAGCTTGTTGCTTTATAGTCAGGTTACAGCACCAGGATTGCTGTTGCTTCCAAGAGCCATTTAGGTCCCACCACATGGTGATTCAAATAAGCATGCAGCTATTCAGGGTTAGGGTTAGGGTTTAGGTAGTGTAACCTTTATTCTTACTATCAGTCAGATTATCAGACTAGTTGACAGCAGGGATATTGCAGCGTTAAACACACATCTAAAGTGTGTTTTTATTTTACCCTTTCTATTTTACTTGCTTTTACAGGTGCTTACATAAAGCTCACATCACTGGTCACATACAACCAATCTTGTAGGATGTCATGCACCTTACAATTTGCTTCTGATGATGACTTATTTAATTACAACATTCCTACATACCTTTTGTATGTATTCTTCTGAGCTTGTTTGTACCATTTTCCATGCTTTCCTTATCTATGATATCAGTTTGTACTGATGCTGTCCATCTTAGGATGTTCCAAATGTCTTGGTGCTTTTCACCAAACTTCTGCCCTGTAGGCTTTTAACTCCTACTGCTGCAGACCTGCCCTATGACGTACAAGGATGAACACAAACTTTATTGGGAACCATTTTGGATCTGCAAAGTCACGGTAAGCTGCCAGTGTTGGGTTGCATATTTACTTCTTGAGAAGCTGGTCATGGGAATGTGCCCTGCCCTTTACTTTGCTGGACAGTGTCTTCTTCTCTAGGTTGTTGTTTAGACCAAACACCAATATTCTAGTGCAATAATAGTTAATTGTTAGTTAGTGCTATCTACATGACATATAGGGGTGTACCCAACTTGAGCAGCCAGCTGGCAATTTGCAGGGCTGCCATTTTCAAGTGGTTATCTTGGTGGGACCCTCCCCTCCCTCTGATTGGCTGAGGGGCCCCAGTGGCACCACCCCCACCACTGATTGGTGGAAAGGGGTGCCTATTGTATGGTCCCACCTCTTGCTGATTGGCTGAGAGGGTTGTCTGTCATACGCCTTCTCACCTCTGATTGGTGGAGAGGGGCAGAGCTGCACAACAGACAGCCCTCTCAGCCAGTCAGTGGTGGTGGGCTGCAGCCATCTTCCTTGCTTTTATGCCAGCAGCCTCCTTTGTGTCAGGATGCATGACTAGAAGGACTACACTTTATTTTTAGTAAGTTTTTTTCCCTGCAGATTTTGTGGAGATTGCCTGATTTCATGATTTCTGTGAAATCCATGCAATCATGATTTGGGTAGTTCCCTAATGATACACAATGATATTTAAGTATTTGTCAGTTCATTATACCAAGTAACCAGGACAAAGACATATCTCAATTTCTGCTCAAATACCTCAGAAAATCTGGAAACAATCATTGGTTCCAGCTCTGATAGTGCCTGATGCCAGTCTTGAAACAATTACAGCGGTGTGCATAGAAATACTGAGAAGCTGGATTCTCACTTGCATTGCAGTTTTTACTATCGGCTGGTCTTATCAGGAAAATGCAGTGACCACTACAGTGTTTAGATCTGGTGTTATGCCAAATAACAGCACCAGCTTATTGTGATAAGAGATGAAGGAAACTACTGTAGGGCCATTCAGATGCCACAATTTCTATATAGCTACCAAGTTAGATAATTTCAGGTCTATGATTTAAATATTCAGTAAAAAAATGGCTAAGATTATGAAGACCATGTAGTACAACTGGAACTTATACATTTGTCTTCTGTATTTTCATTCTTTCTAACATTGTCTAGGTAGAAGAAAACAAGACCTATGCTTTTCTCAATTCCGTATTTCAAAACCGCTGCTTTGGAGCTTCAGGTAGGACATGTAGAGTTTGTCCACCAGAGAAAACTAGATCTCTAGCATAGCAACTTCTCCAGGAACAGCTTTCTATTTGCAAAAAGTGTCAGGAATTCAGTAATCATATCCCACACAATCTGAGGAAAATCATTTTTTGAGGCCTTGATATATAGATATTACCACTTCAATTCCTTCTTAGTTTTTAATGAAGGGTAAATTTCATTCAGATACTGTGATTTGTTCCAGGTTTCAGTTTCCATTAGATGAACCAAAATCATGTTCAGATTAGCTGGCTGAACGTTTTAGGTAAGGCACTAGCTATATAGCCACTCAGTGGTGCATAGCTTGGGCTACATTCACAAAAAGAAGAAGCTCCCTCTACTTGTTATGCTTAAAAGAATTTGGTTGATTGTAAACTATAAAGAAGGGAGTATTCCAGGCCAGCATGGCACACCTGGCTTCCAGCTGTTTATTTTTTTTTCAAATTTAAATTATTGAGCTCCAGGCTAATTGCAAAAAAAGCCTCACACTTAATAATGCATTCAAGGTATGCACCATCAATTTATTAATTCATGCCAGGACCTGTTCAGCAAATATCTCTAAACATATTCCTGCAAAGAAAATCAACATTACAAAAAAAAGGCAAGACATGTCAAATGTGAGGGAAAAAAAAAACATTATTAAAGTATTGTCTCATGCACAACACAGTAACGTCCACTTTTTGGCTAATGTGAAAGCTGTCATTAAACTAGCGCAGTAAGCTAATAGTGTTGTTGGTACAGACCCATGATGGTACAAGGAATATGCAAGAAACAAGGTTTATTTGGTAGTAACTTTTATTGCACCAATTGTATAGTTGGGAGAGATATTAAACAAGCTTTCAGGCACAAATGGCCTTCCTCAAGTCTGGGGAAAAAAGCAGGTACTTTATCTGGTATTCAGCTTAGGCTGTATCTAAGACATTTTAGCATCTCTCCTAGCTATGCAGTTAGTCCAATAAAAGATATTAACAAATAAGCCTTGTTATCAATTTACAGGGTCATCTATCAAACAAGGCATCACACTAATCAAGCAGTGGTGATAAAGACACAGATTAAAATCTCTGTATCGTCTTTAGTGAACAGAAAGATATACTCTAAAATTGGAAAAAAAATCTTTCTACAATTTTTATGTACTCTGATAGTCATCCTTGAATCTAGTCTAAAATACAAGTTCTTAATAGAAACAGCTAATGTAATGACCATCAGAAAACAGGGGCACTGAGTGTAGTGATTATTTGAGACCAAGAAGAAGCACTTGAGATCCAGTTGTCTCTACTTTTTTTAATTCAGTGACAATTACAAATTCATAAGTGTAAGATGGAAAGCTGTATCTCAAAGCACTGGAAAGTGAAATAAGTTGCCACTGGTTGGCAAATCTTTCCAGACACAAATGGTTGATAGTCTAGGGAAGGTGGCCTAGTCTAAAGACTGACTCTGAAGGGAGACTAGTAGGATAAATGAAGCAGGGACTCTGTCATTGCCTTGTGAAACCTGTACACTTTTTTAAGGAAAGTATTTTTATAAGAAATAATGATACTGTGGTGAGTCAGGGAATGAGAAACTGACATCCCCTTTCCACTAAGTCTGTAACCTGAACCAACCTGAACCAAGCTTAAAGTTTTATAAATCATAAAAAATAATTAGTTGAATATAATTCACAAGTACTGTAATACTGTTTTTATGCATTTATTTTCATATTTGTATATGTGAACATTAATTCTTTGACATCTGTAGAACTGGAAAAACAATTTTTATTCAATTATTAATTTAAATAATTTTGTCTTGTGATCTCAAATAGTCTATTTGCTTACAATTTTTGCAGATGTAGTCAACATTTGGTCTTTTGCTCAAGGATTCTGACATAAAATGCTTGGGCCACAGATTATGTATGAACAGTTTCTTTTGAGTATTTAGATCTTGAGCGGTTTTTACTGAAGTCACACAACACCATATTTTATCGCATACCACATGCTCCCAAATAAGATGTGTACCTTGTTTTGGGAAGGCAGAATTGAAAGGAAAAAAAATATTTTTTTTCATAATCTTGACTGCCACAGCATGGCCTCACCATGGCTCAATACTAGCTGAAGGCAGGAGGGGCAGAGTTGACTGCCAGTGTCACTCACTCTCTAGCTGCACTTTCAGAGCTACAAGCTTAACCTAGTCACAGCCACTGCCAAATTGGTAGTGGCATTTGCCTGTTCAGCCAAAAGCTATTGCCAATTTAGTATTGGTTGTGACAGGGTTAAAACTAACTGTGATGTAGTGCAGGCCCACAGGGCTCCCCATGGATCTGGAAATTTGGCAATGGGGGAGCTATTGCACTGCTCTCCTGCTGACAAATCTCTGCACTCATGGGGAGCCCCAAGCCCTAAGTGCTGGATCCAGTGCTCAGTCCCAACACACAGGGCTGGACTAGGGCAGCGCTGGGCCCCAGGGCCCAATCCTGGCATGTGGGGGCAGGAAGAAGCAGTGCCAGACCCCAGGATCTAATTGTGATGTGAAGGGAGTGGGAGAGGGCAGTGCTAGTTCTCTGGGACCCAATCCCAACACATGGAGGGGAGGAGAAGGTGGTGCTAGGCCCCAAGGGACCAATCCCAGTGTGCAGGGCAGGGAGGGGGCGGCACTTGGCCTCAGGGCCCAATCCGGCTTGTGGGGCCGCAAGGTTGAGCACCATTGCTGTAGTGTACTGTGCCCTTCCTTCCACGTGGCTTGGAAAGGACAGCCCGTGGCAGCTATATTATAGCATCCCAAAGATTTGGTTCTGGGGAAAAAAACATCTTTTTTGGTAAAGACAGGGAATTTTGGAGGGCTGATTTTGGGGAGAAAGGCACCATGGTATGCGAGTAAATACAGTGCGTTTCTTTCCCCAGACTTGGGAAGCACAGAGAGTTTTGTTGAATCCACTGAATTAGACAGGCACAAAATACTCCATTCATAGTTCCCTCATCCTGAAAGCTTTAAGAGTTTTAAGTTTACGTGGTATCCTAATTTCCCTTGTCTCTCTTGATCCTTAATCTGGGCTTTTCCCCTCCCGACCCTTTTTGTATGTTTGGAGACACCCTGTACAGGCATCAAGTGAGAGGGGTTTATTTGGCTGAAGTAACAAAACAACACAAGAACCACTGACAATTCTGCCTCCTGAGAAGTCCATAAGTGATTGTAGTGTACAGGAGAGGATGGAGGAACAGGGGCTTGAACTGACGGAGTTGCCTGATTAAGACTTGATATAGTAAGAGACATGGACACTCAGACTTGTGCCAGAAGCTGTACAGAGACCTGGACAGGACACTGCCTAATACGGTTGTGCGAAATTTTGCCGGCAGTTTCGTTTCAACGCTGTTTTGACTTGTTTCGAGCTCGAAACAGCAAAATCAAAATGAAACAGAGCTTCGAAACAGCCTCAAAACGAAAGGAGGTAAGTTGAAACATTTCAAAATTTTCGAAACATTTCAAGTTTTGAAGCTCAAGCTGGGCTTGCCAGCAGGGAAACAGAAACTAAAGTAAGGAGAGGGAGGGGGAAGATGGAGGAAGGGGGGCAAGGAGTGCTCTCATTATTGGCTGTGTAGCTGACCAGTGAATGTGGTCCTTCCCTGAGGTCCCTTCCAATCCCAGTGCTCTGGGGGAGGGATGGAAAAACTGCAAAGAAGGCAGCATTGTCTGAACTGCCCTGCTTTCCGCCTTGGTGTCAGTTGAGTGAGGGCACACCTTAACACACACAGGGGGTCACCCACCCATGTCACAAGTTTTGCCTGTCAGCAGCTAGAGATGCAGGGCCCCAGAACCTAGTCTCCCCCTGCACCTATCTCCTTGACAGCTGGCAGGCTTTGTGGCCGCAGCAGGGCCTAGCAGGCCTACAATTGTCACCCCCCTGTGCCCCAAGAGAGACACAGTCCCACAAGCACCCATGTCACGAGTTTTGCCTGTCAGCAGGCAGAGGTGCAGGGCCCCAGAACCCAGAAGCCCCTGTACCTATCTTCTTGAACGCTGGCAGGCTTTGTGGCCTCAGCAGGGGCTAGCAATCCTGCGGCCTTCACCCTGCTGCGCCTTAACACACACAGTATCATCCATGTCACGAGTTTTGCTTGTCTGCAGCTTGAGGTGCAGTTTCCCCCAAACCCCTCCACCTATCTCCTTGACACTTGGCAGGCTTCGTGGCCTCAGCAGGGCCTAGCAAGCCTGCAGTTTTGACTCTACTGTGGCTTAACACATACATGTGACATGAGTTTTTTGCTTTCAAGACTTTGAGGTGCAGTTTCCCTGAAACCCCTGCACCTAGCTCCTTGAATCTTGGCAGACTTCATGCCCTCAGAAGGGGCTACCAGTCCTGCAAGTTTCATCCAAATCAGGCCATTAATGACAAAAAGGTATAGGCTGTTTTGAGCTTCCCCATTATAGCCTATGGGCGAAACGTCGAAACAGCGAAACTGTTTTGACAAAACAAAACGGAACAGCAGTTTCAAATTGAAATGAAATTCGAAATGAAACACTGTTCCATCAAAACGTTGAAATGCAAGTCGAAACGGAACGGTGCTGTTTCACACATCCCTACTGCCTAAGGACCTGCTCTTAAATCTTCATTGAGTCATATGACTGCAAAGGGACTTGTTGTTGCTCAGACCTCAGTGTTACCATTCTAAACGAGTGCACCATGTGCTTTCACTCCCATTCCCTTTCCGTGGCCTTTCTTACCATTATCTTCTCTAAGATTCTCCGCTCCCATCCTTCCCATGGTAGCAACAGCTGAAATTCCATCTGTCTCTCTCTCTTGCATCTCTGTGACAATGTCGTCCAAAGTACACTTTCCTTTTCCCTCCAGTTTGGTGCCCATGTGCTCAAGGACTTGGGCAGACTGGCTCTCCCTTCTGGTATAGGAGTCCCAGCAAAAAGAGAAGAAAAGAGTACATTCATTACATGATTTTTAAATATACAAAATTAAATCCTTACACACTGCTACTTTATCACAAAGCCAGGTTTGTCACTTTCACCATTTTTCACGTCATCCTTTCACATTTTCAAACGTGGCCATCTTGAAGTTGCAGGTTGAAATTTAGTAAAACAACTAATCACATCGTAGTAATTTTTTTCACCTCTCTGTTTTAGATTTTTAAAAATAGTCACTAACTTGAAACAGATAGCACAGAGTTGGGGATGAATGATGAAGAACCTCTTTTGCCCTAAGTTCCCTGCTTATTTTAGGCTGGCTACCCACTGAGAACATAAACATGTTGGAAAACAGAGATGACTTTCCAGGCCAATTCCCCCAACTACGTGCAGGAGCATGATAACTGAAAAGCATGTAAGAGCATGACAATGGCAAGGCATATAAGAAAACATGGATCTAGGAAGTCAGGGATGTCAAATGTAAGACCCATGGGCCAGATCTGGCCTGAGCTGCTGTCCTCTTTGGCCTGGGCGATGGGGCTAGTGGGTGTGGCCTGTCATAGAATTTGGGGCCTCTGGGCCCTGATGGACATAATGGCAGGTAAGGGGGGGGCGAGTGAGGGCTGTGCAGATAGAGCCCTCGCTCGTCCTGTAGCTGCCAGACTCCCACTGCTGCCTGTGGATCCCTGCTGCCACTGGACCCCTGTCACCACCATTTGGCCGTGCCACTGTACTTAGACCCCTGCCACCACTGCTAGACCCCCAGCACTGCCCCTGGAGCACTGCCACTGCCACCAGATGCACTGTAACTTCCACTGGGTCTGTGGATCCAGCTCGGGAGGAGCCTTAGGATTTGCATGGTTTGATACTCCTACCAAGTAAAAGTATAGTAAGTTATAGAGATTGACCAGCAAAGTCTGCCTTACCAATACGTGTAAATGACCAAGTAACATTTCCAGTGCATGACAAATTCATGTAACAATTACAAATTCATAAATGGAAGACAGAAAGCAAAGCAAAGCTGCAAGCATCATGTCCTAGAAGTGGGGATCCAGAAGAATATTCATAAGCCACTGAAGTGAGTGCTGTTTGAATGAGAGCCTCATACCATCCACCATTCCTTCCCTTCCTGAAAAGAGAACCACCAAAGGAGAAGAACAATAAAAAGGAATAGTTTTGGCTTTGCCAGTGAGGGCATCAGTGATTTAACTGCAGAAACGAAAAATCTTCCAAGGACATTTCCAAAAAATATTAGTTGTGGCTCCCTTCTGCTGGTGGGATAGCTTCTATAGAAGCAGACAAGCAAGAACAAAACAGTCCTCAGATGACTTTTGACACTGACAAATGTCATCCACTGAAGATGCAATGTAGCTCACTGGCAGAGCCACAATTTCAATGTTATGAGTTTTCTTCAATTCTAATCCACAATGTGCTTATCGAGATTGTGACATATCATTAGGAAAATATCTTTAGTCTTTTATAACAAACCCTGAAAGGACTGTGACCAAGTAAGCATAGCTAAAGTTAATATGAACATAGTAAGAAATACGTAGTGCTTGGGCTTGTGCATCTACAATTCTTCCTTGCTCCCTATCCTCTCCACTGTCCCCCCACTTCAGCTCTTCAGACACACACACGAGTCACCTTGGGATGTATGAGATACTGGGAGGAGGAAGATGAGAAAGAAGGACACCAAGCAGGTGCATAAACCCCTTATGTGGTTTCCCCACTTTAACCAAAGCTGATCATACCCTAGGGAACCTACATTCTCCTTAACTGAATTCATTGGTCATTCACCAGGTAATCCTTTCCCTTTTATACAAAATTTCCTTAAAACACAAAAAACATGGTAAACTGTACTTTTTGACCTGAGTCTCTAGTTGCTCTGTTCCTTCCTGAGCAGTGATGCATATGACTCCTCTGTCAAATAATCAGAGAAGTCTCCTAGGTTGTCCAGCAGGAGAAGCGTGCTGTTATAGGTTTTCTGTGGGGTGAGCTGCTGTATTTGTGGTCACATCCTAAAGATTCCTGATGAATCTCATCTCTCTTTTCATCTATGTAAGGAAGGTATCTGTCTGGAAAACTGAGGGCTGACGAGGTTACAGAACTCGCAGCACATCACTGATATGTGGGTAGAGAGGGTAATGAAGCAGGGACATTTCCAAACCCTTGATTTGCATCTTGGTCTTTTGGTACGGGTGCCTGAGGTGCTTGATATGCTCTTGGCACTATGATCCAGTCCTGTGAATGCAACTGCTGAGAAAGCTGACTCAAGATGGCATTTTAACAATGAACATTCTTGTTCCTTTGGATAACCAGCTGCATTTTGGGAACACGTCATTGGCTTGGCAGAGCAGAAATTAGCCAGCAACCTGGAGCTTGGTAGAGGCTATTTTGGCAGTCTGCAAGAAATATGAGGGTTTAAATGCTGAACAAAGAGCTGTAAAGTGCCATCCAGCCTCCAAGATGTAAAGTGTAAAGGAGATGTCTAGAAGTGCTGGAACATAGAGAGACAGGGAACTGGAGGAATGCCAGTGGAGGACAGTGTTTATTCAAGCCCTCTATCTTGCAGTTATGCTGCTACTAGGCTGCAGATTGGCCAAGTAGAAAGATACACCTGGAACTTGAGCAAAACCTGTGGGCTGGGGACATAGTAGCATAGGGAAATGACTCTATGGACTTTCAGTGTGGATGATTAGGTGGTTCGTCAAAAACATGAATTCTAGAGCATTTTTACCTAGCTTTGTGATGTAGCCGTTGAGTAACTCCATTACACATAGTAGTGTTACATCAGGGAATATATTGGCTCTACAAATGCTCAGTTATGACTATTATAATTTTGAGAAAAATGAAGTAAAACAAAAATTAATTTTTTTACCTGCCATTAAGTGAGATCCAGATCTTGTGTATATCCTTCAGGCAGTCATGGCATCAGAACCTCCTCACAAAGCATTTCCTGCACTCTTTGGTAGCAGTGAGTTAACTAACTGTTCCAGAGGAAATACAGCTCTGTTCCGAAGTTTTGGTAAGTGAAGAAGAAAATGCTTTATAAGTACTTTTTAATTTGACAAGTATATTCTGGGTGCATCTACGGGCTCCATTAATGTAACACAATAAACTCCAGAGCTGTTTGCACCAGAGTCAACTGCTCCCAGGCACAGCATCTGCACATGTGCCTGGGACAGCAGCAGTTTCATCCAGTACAGAGTAATCCCAGGCTGGCAGCAGGCTCATGGAGGTCAGTCCCAGGCTCTGTGTGGCAGTGTCAGGTGGCAGAGAGGCTGGCTGGGGCATGAGTGCACTAAAGTACAGAGCTGTGCAGCAGGCAGCCCACGCACTTTAGTACCCTTGTGCCCCAGTCAGCCTGTCCCTGACAGTACTATCTTACGGCAGAATTAATTAATTTACTGCACCTTAATATCAGTGCACGTGTAGACAGCGATGCATTACTGTGGAGCTAATTAGTCAACTGCAGTAAAGCGCACATGTAGATGTACCCTCTAGTAATTTCATTGGATTCCTTTCCCCCGCTCTGCCCCCATAGTTGTTATACTTTTCCTTTATAGGACTTTGTGGCCCATTTACACTTGGAATTCTTTGTCTGAAACCCTGTGCAGCATGCTGAAAATATTTTCATATGTATTTGTATTTCATTCCAATGGACATCCAGGTTTAGACAATGATAGTTCTATGTTGATTGATTCTACTGTTAAGTGTCAATGAAGACATATATGTTTTTAAGTTACACTACTTAGTGTAATTTTGAATTACAGTGTAATTAAACTTCCTTGCTTGGAATCCTTGAAAGTCTCTAGCTATTCCAGTAGGTGTCTCTGTTTAGTTGTAAAGTTATTCTTCAACTGTACCCATCAATTCACAAATTTCTGACTTCTGTATTCAGAATTTTATTTCTCTCTATATTAGATTACGTTGGCTGATTCACTCCTTGGATGGCAATGGCCCATTAATCTCTCTCTAGACTCAAATCACTTAAAGAAGAAGTAGAACTACCTTTCTCCAGCTATCAACCAGTAAGCTCAGAGTCTAATAGCTATTCCTCCTTGTTATAGAAAGGGGATAGTGTGGGCCAGATCTTGAGCTGGTACAATCAGTGTTGCTCCTCCATCTTCTCTGAAACTATGTTGGTATGCACAAGCTTCCCATATTAGTTTCTTACACTAGTGACTCTGGTGAAATCACTTTTTACAACATTTAATATACTGTTCAACAGCTTTAGAATTCACCTTTATTCAAATGGTCTCTAAATTTTCTGAGTCCTGCTGTACTTTAGATTGGGCTTTTGCTCAGAAGTCTGTTGAGGGACGATTAACATTCATAGATATATAAGACCACGACCAAGATATTTCAAGACTTTTGAAAAAAATAATTTTAACACACACTTATCTTTAATTTAATAAATACTTTATGTATCCACAATGGGTCACTAAGGTTTTCATGATTTTTGGAATGGACACATTCTGTGAGGAAAACAGAATGATCACAAAAACAACACAAAACTGTGTTCCTACATTTCTCCTTTTGTGGCCTTCTTATTTTTAGACATTTCACTATTTCTTTCATTCCTGGATGTAAGCTTTGAGCAAAGGTATCAAATTCTGGTCTTCCTCCAACATTCTTAGAGCAAATTTCTCTGCCTTCAGTGGTTATGCTAGAGACAAGCTTAGCAAAATAAATTGTTATATTACTTAATACTAGTTCAAGCTGTAACATAAGTAGGTATTGCTTTAGGATACCTTTGTTTGTTTTAGGTCATATCTAAATATAGATTTATATTCTGAGCAACTGACTTCAAATCCATCATCAGTAGATTCAACTCATTTAGCTCTGTGACAGTAAAGCAAAACAGCAGGGGCAAGGTCAAAGATATACAAAGTGCATCATACTACTCTATTCTTCATGGTTCTCCTTCTCATATAGACATAGGCTTTCATAAGAAACAGCTAACTACCTCTCTCTCTCCTCATATAGGGACAAATTATGGCCTGTTTTACAAAATCGGATAAGATTAATTTGCTATTCATTCATTTCACTTCATTCATTTCATTTGCTCTGTCACTTCAGGGACAGAGGCAGCAGCTTGTTGGGAAGGAATGGCCTCTACCTCACCCTGAAAGGGAAGAAGCTCTTCTCAGCCAGAAGGGCTGATCTGTTTGACAGGGCTTTAAACTAGGATTGCTGGGGGATGGCCAGTCAATTAACAGTTCTAACCCAGGTCATGTCAAATACAGTATTAACAGGTTAGGTAGCCCAAGGGAACCTATTCTGATGACAGCCCAAGGGATGATCACATCCCAGCCCACAGGGAAGCCCAGGGCTTCCCATGGCAGGCTCAACTGCCTGCACACAAATGCCAGGAGTTTGAGAAACAAGCAAGAGGAATTGGCCCTTCTCCTGAGTGTCAAAGATCATGATCTTGTAGGGATAACAGAGACCTGCTGGGACTCCACCTATGACTGGTCCATAGGTATACAAGGCTATACCTTGTACAGGAGAGACCATGTTAGGAAGTGGGGTGGGGGTTTAGCTTTCTACATGAAGGAACAGTACACTTCCCTTCAAACTGAGTTTAGCAACCAAGGAGGGCATCTTGAAACCCTCTGGGATAAAATACAGGGAGAGCATGGGGAGGGGGATCTAATTGTAGGAGTCTATTACAGACTTCCTGAGCAAGAGGAAGAACTGGATCATGAATTCAATAGGGAACTGGCTGAGGCTGCATGCTCCCAATGCATGGTCATCATGGGGGACTTTAACCTCCCCAACATCTCATGAAATGAGCACACGGCCAAATCTGACCGGTTGCGTAGCTTCCTCGCTTGCATTGATGAGTTCTACCTAATGCAAGAGGTCTATGGGCCAACCAGGGGAGAGGCACTTCTGGATCTGGTTTTGGCCAGAGGGGATGATCTGGTGAGCGATCTGAGGATCAAGGGGAAGCTTGGTAACAGCGACCATGAACTGATCACCTCCTCTGTCCAACGCAGGATGGACAAATCTCTCAGTAAAATAGAAATCCTCAACTTTGGGAAGGTTGATTTTCCACAAATTCAGGAGACTGGTCAGTCAGGCACTCCCTTAGAAAGAGAGTCCATGAGGAATGATTGTTCCTTAGGAACACAATCCTGAAAGTACAAGGAAAGTCCATTCTGTCCCACAGGAAATGCAGTCAGCAGGCTGGGGTACCCCCTTGACTCAATAGGAAACTTTTGGACCTCCTGAAACTAAAAAGAGATGCTTACACTAGACGGAAAATGGGAATCATCATCAAGGAGGACTACATAGCACTAGCCCACATCTGTAGAGAGCAGACCAGAAAAGCCAAGGCAGAAACTGAACTCAGGCTAGCCACAGGAATCAAGGACAACAAAAAGTCCTTTTTCAGATATGTGGGAAGTTGGAGAAAGAACAAAGGCAGCATAGGACCCCTGCTAAATCAAATGGGGCAGCTGACATCTGACACTTAAAAAAGGCCAATCTTCTAAATGATTACTTTGCATAGGTCTTCCACTCACCGAAGGCGGTCACCCTATCAGACAGGACACAAAGCATCCAGGGGTGGGAGATGGCCCACAATTGATGTAGATCAAGTGAAGAAACATCTTGAAAGGCTCAACATTCATAAGTCTGCGGGCCTGGACGGAATGCATCTGAGAGTCTTGAAGGAGCTGGCAGACATCATAGCACACCCCATGGCAAAGATATTTGAGAACTCATGTTGCTTGGGAGAGGTACCATAAGACTGGAAAACAGCCAACTTTGTCTCCTTCTATGACCAGGTGATGCATTGCCTGGACAAGAGAGATGAGGTTGATATCATATATCTGGAATTCAGTAAAGCCTTTGACTTGGTCTCCCATGATGTCCTTATGCTTAAGTTGGAGAACTGTGACCTCGACCATCCCATGGTCCAGTGGCTGGGGAACTGGCTTTGGGGTCAGACCCAAGGAGTATTAGTCAATGGGAGCAAACTAACATGGCACAAGGCGACCAGTGGTATCACTCAGGCCATCAGGCCAGTACTCTTCAACATCTTCATTAATCATCTGGATTTGGGCATCAGATGAGGACTGGCAAAGTTCGTGGACGACACTAAACCATGGGAGAAGGTTGTCACACTGGAGGACAGGCTGGGGATACAAGCTGACCTGGCTAGGCTCGCAAGGTGGGTGAGCCAAAACCTGATGGCATTCAGCACAGACAAGTGCAGGGTGCTCCACCTTGGGAAGAAAAACCAGCATCATACTTATAGGCTTGGCAGTGCTACGCTCACTAGCATGATGACCGAAAGAGAATTGAGGGTGACCTGATTGACTACAAGATGAACATGAGCCACCAATGCAATGCTGTAGCTGGCAAAGCAAATGAAACTCTGGCATGCATCCACTGATGCATCTCAAGCAAAACTAGGGATGTCATTCTCCTGCTTTACTCAGCCTTAGTGAGGCCACAGCTGGAGTACTGCATCCAGCTTGGGGCCCTCCACTTCAGGAGAGATGTGGATAAGCTTGAGAGAATCCAAAGGAGAGCCACCCACATGATCAAAGGCAAAGAGAGCAAGTCTTACAAGGAAAGGCTGAGGGATATGGTACTCTTCAGCGTGGAGAAGAGAAGGCTCAGGGGGGACTTGGCAGCAGCCTAAGTATAGGGCACCAGGATCTGGGAGAACAGTTGATCACCAGGGCTCCCCAAGGGATAACGAGGTCTAACGGTCACAAACTTCTAGAAGGCTGATTTAGACTGGACATAAGGAAAAACTTCTTTACACTCTGAGTGTCCAGGGTCTGGAACAGACTCCCCCCAGTAGGTGCAAGCACCTACTCTGAACTCATTCAAAAAGAGCTTTGGATGCTTATCTTGCTGGGATCATTTGACCCCAGCAGACTTCCTGCCTATGGCAGGGGGGGCTGGACTCAATGATCTCATAGTCCCTTCCAGCCCCTAATGTCTATGAAATCTATTTATTCATTTACTATAGCTACCTGAATTGCAAGTGGCAGTCCAGCTAGGAGAGCAGCCTCCATGGGGCTGTTGTGCCCCAGTGTTTTATGTGGGTGGAATGGGATAAGAGATCATGAAGTCCCCACTTGTGCAATCACCAGCTAATGTAGCTGCGCTGGGGGAAACATGCTGCACCAGGTATAGATCTTGTGCACAGTGCCTCTTCCATTGAGCAAAAGGCAACTGAAACAGCATATTATGATTTACCATCTGCCTTTTGGGTCAAAGGAGAGGCTAACGCAACAATTTTGGAATGGATTTTAAGAAGAACAGATCTTCTCTTCCTGACTGAGAAGGTTAAGGGGGCATCAAGTGTCCCCTAAATTACAGGGCTGTCCAACTTCCTAGTGACCAACAGCCACACCAGCATGGGCCTTGTGCTGCAGGGAGCACTCCAGCAGGATCTATGGCTCTCCTTGCCTCCCCATCTACAATCTCTCCTGGCATTACATGGATGCCACAACCACTGCACATGTAGGTAGCTGGCCCCTCCAGCCTTTCCTGTGGGGTCCCCTGCTGCACTCTGCTGCACGCACCCCTGGCACTACAGGCTGCTCTTCTCCATGCCATGATACCTGCCCTCCCCTAACCCTTGCCTCTGTTGGAGTAAGAGGGAGCAGCAGCCAGAAGGAGTCTGGGGCTATAGATTAACTCTTTGTAGGCTTCATTAAGCCTGCAGTTTGACAGCCCTACTCTCAGCACATTTTAACAATTCAGAGACCTATTATTATTTTTCCAGTAATATCAAAGACAAAATAAGGGAATGAAACCTGACCTGCTTTTACATTACTTGCCAAAAAAATTAAAGATCAAATACTGGAATTATTTCCATTGGCAATTCCAAGAAGTTCTAAAGCACATGGCACATAGGCACTTTCTGATCTTTTGTGTAAGATGGATTCCATTCTTTAGTCAGATATTTTGTTACCATATTTCAGCATATCTGTTTGTAACCTGGGTGCACCCAAATAATGTGCTCCCCTCTCCAGATAGAAGGAATGGGTGGCAGGCAGGAGTACTGCGATAGGGATCTGCAATATGCAAGCCAGATCCTTCTACTCCCTATATAAGTTAGGCCAGGAGAAAGAGATGCATATCTAAAAAAAGAATTCAAAGGAATTGATATTAACAATCATATGCCCTACAGATAAAGGCTGAAAGATTACACTTTTGTAGGTAGCCCAAGCAATGCATTGATAATCAGTTTATTTAAACTAGACAAATAGGTAGGTACAGGTGAGTACATATAAATACCATTAAACACCAGTCAAAAACACAAATATACACCAGCAAGTACAGATAACCATCAGGGAAGTGGTCCCAGAAGAGTCCCTTTGCAAGTTTATATTTAACACTCTATTGAACTATCAAATACAAAGATAAAAAATGTTCACAACATACAAGGCAATCTCTCACAAAATATAAAGACATTTCAATAACAGGTCAACCTCAATTCTATAATTGCCCCATGGCCCAGGCTGAACATGGGGCATAGGCTGCACTCTGGCCTGCAGGGGGAGGGGAAACCCTGTGGTCCCCAGGCCCATGCCAGGGATGCCTCCCCAAGGTAATTCCAGATCCTGGGAGCTCCCTTCAGCTCAAGCCTCCCCAAGGATAACTGCTTTACAGCTGACATAGCTCCCCTCCCCTGTGGAAATCCATTCCTCAACAACCCACGACTCTGTGGGCATGCATGGGTGGTACTCGTCCCCTCGACTGAGGCGCTCCTCCCAGGCCACGGGCTCTCTTTAGGCCGATTCCAACAGGTGGCCCCGTGCACTGAGAGCTCCGCCTTCTGCTCTCAGCTGGGGGCTAGGGCCGCCTTCTGTGGCTCCCAGGCCCAGGTCCCCGCCTGGGAGCAGCCATGCACAAGCGTGCCCGGGAGTCCTGGCCGTGTGCCAGGAAAGGGTGGACCCAAGCCACCTCGAGAGGTCAGGGTCCCTCTGGACCGTGCCACACTGCACCGTGCTGCTGACTCTGGATTTCCAGCCTCACACTGCGGGGGTTGCAGACCTAAGCTGCCTCAGATGGCTCCCAGGGTCTGGGCTCCGTGCACCGAGCTGTGCACTGACACCATGTTCCCCGCGGTGGAGCTGGGCATGCTGCTGCTTGCTGCTCCCACTCACAAAGAGGCATCTTCAGGCTCTTCAGGGTGCTGGTTCCACCTGCTGCCAGCTCTTCTTTGCCCATCCTCTTCTGTCCCTCCATGCATCTGCTGCATGCCAAGTACGCTGTTCCTTTTATTTGCTCTGGAGGCAAAGTGCAGCCTATACTCAAGTCGGAGGCTCTTTGTCCTCATTCCCCCCACCCGCCCGGCAGGGGTGGGGCAAGCCCCTTCCTAGCCTTTACCCAATTGGTGAATGGGTAACACCAATCACAACACAGATTCTCTGAGCCCAGCGTGCTGGGCTGTATTGGTAAGTCCACGTGACAGGGGTAAGCTTGCATGCCCGATATAATTGAGAGAATTAGGTGGGAGGCTACACTACACATTATACACCCCAGTATTGGGGGGAGGGGGTGCTATCTGCAGCTCCATTCCACCCCTATACCATGGCCCAAGCTCCACAGATGGCATCTCAGGCAGTCAACTCAACCATCCCCTTCACCCATTAGCTGCGGGCCCTTCCCAGGGATCTTCAGCTTCCTTTTAAGCCCTGGCCCCATCTCAGGCCATTCAGGACCCCGAGCTTCTCTGCTCTATATAGACATCCCTTGTAGTGGGCCCCTGGCCCTTTTGGCCCCTATCTGGTTCCTGGCCCCAGCATTGACCAGTTGATCCCTAAGTGCAAGCATGAGCCTTAGACCTAACCTGAGGGACCCAAGGTCCCCCATTCCTGGCTCAGGTGCTTCACAAAGCATGCCTGGCCCCATGGGGTCACTCCCCCCAGTGGGCTCAGGCACTTCAATAAACTTGGCCTTCCCTGGATTAGATGGATCATATCAAAGGCAGGGGCTGGGGTTAAGGCACCCCTACCCACCTTTCACCAGGGTGGTAACAGGTCTGGCATTTTCTTGGGGTTCCCATACCACTAGGAGCCCCACCAGACCACCCACTGCTAGCAGGGTGCAGTTTTAGGTCACACCTAGGACTAAAGCCTCCTGCTTCTACCTGCAAGATGTTCCCACGCAGCAACTCAGCCAAGCAAGGTTGCCTGCCTGCCTGCCTGCCTGCCTGCCCGCCCGCCTGCCCGCCTGCCCGCCCACAGCAAAATGTTCTTGTCTCTAGGGGCAGCCAGAGTTCTAAAATGGCCGCAGCCCTACCCACCTTTCACCAGGGTGGTAACAGGTCTGGCATTTTCTTGGGGTTCCCATACCACTAGGAGCCCCACCAGACCACCCACTGCTAGCAGGGTGCAGTTTTAGGTCACACCTAGGACTAAAGCCTCCTGCTTCTACCTGCAAGATGTTCCCACGCAGCAACTCAGCCAAGCAAGGTTGCCTGCCTGCCTGCCTGCCTGCCTGCCCGCCCGCCTGCCCGCCTGCCCGCCCACAGCAAAATGTTCTTGTCTCTAGGGGCAGCCAGAGTTCTAAAATGGCCGCAGCAATCAAACACCTGCTGAGTGTTTGATCTAGCCCTTAAAGTGGCAGGCACCACTGGTGCCCTGCCATAGTCTGCCACATTTTAAAGGCTAAAAGTCAGCTTAATTTGTCTGTGCTCAAAGACCCTAAGCAGGCTTCTGACTTCAGAAACGGGAAGTGTTTTTTCTTTCACTAGATATAAAATTGCTATCTTAGATAGTTATGGAATAACACTCAGCCAACAAGTCTAACAGGACTTCTGGCCTTGTCAAAAAAAGGTCAAATGCCTGCTGAGCCAGGAGACCACCATCCTAGCATGGTGTGACTCACCGGTTATCTCCAGCTAACAGCTCACCTAGCTAATAGCACATTTAGCTCTCCAGCCTGACTGACCATGTATCCCTGTGCTGTCAAGTTAGCTGACTAGGGAAGCAATCAACAATCTTTTAAGTCTGTAGGTCTGATTGATCCAGTTTGGGTCAGTTTGGGTAGGTAGGGGGATGGGCTGTGACCCAACTGCCACTGCTGCTTTTCCCTGGAGCCACAAGGGGAAAAAGCCAATGATTTTTCTTCATCCCAGCATGGGAAAGCAACTGCTGCTGAAGCCCTCTGCAAACAAATACCACCAAAGCCCTATGTCAGTGGATCAAATGGCCCCTATCCCACAAGTCATAGGTTGTTGACCCCTGGAGTAGGGGTAGGCTTTAGCACAAGCTTGGAACAAGGTTCAAATTCAAACCTTTGAAATCACAGAAATACACCTTAATCACTCTTTGCTACCACATCCCTCTGCCTTACAGGAAGATCAAGTTACTGAAGTAGAATTCACGACATACTTGGGTTACAATTTTGCTTTCCCTTAAAACAATGGGAGTATTGCTACTAGGTTTAAGAGGGAGTAACATCAGGCCCTTATTTCAAAACTGTATATATAATATAAACTAAACATCTACTAAATTTTCCTTTACTTGCATCTTCTGGTTATAGTGAAACGGACTGTATTATAAGACAGGGAAGTAGCCTAATCCAATGACCCTATATTATATATACATTATATATACATATGTATACATTACAGTACCAAAGCTGTGGAATCGGGGAGCTGACGTACTCTGAATACTTTATACAAATGAAATAAATGTTTGGTGGCAGAAGGAAACATTTAGAAGTATAATGTCAAAATAATATCACTTGACTAGCATAAGAAAGGTAATTAAACACTTCAACAACTGTTTGATAGGGAAAGCAAAAATAGCATGGGTTTTAGATGAATAACATGGGACTAGAAAATACATAATATTCTGCCATAATGCTGAAAATTTACTATTATGATTCAGGAGCACCTAGCTACCATAATAGGCAGTTCATTCATTGCTGTTAACTTAATAAATCTTCTTTCATGAAGATAAAATGTCTGTTAAAGTACACTTTTGAGACTGATGATCATAGCAGGTTTCTAGTAGGCAAGAAAGAGAAGGTACATCCCAATTTACTGGCATCTCAGCATAGAAAAAGAGTCAATATGGGGGACAGAACTCATTAGAAAACAGTTCTAATTCTGTTCCCACTTCCACAGTAGTGCTACTTTGTCACAATTTAACTACCTCAGACTTTATTTTTTTCTTTTTTATTAATTAGGACGTCTTTGTGCTAGACAAATATAAAATAAAAGACAATCACTACTGAAAAGAGCTCCCAACTGGTATTTGTATATGGATGCATTATTTCATGGTATTTGTACTCATCCTGTTCCTTCCACTCATATCTGTGAAAATGTACCCTCCAAGTTATTCCATACCATCTGGAATATATTTTATTGTGAGCTTTGGTAGAAACTTCCTAGTTAACGTGAGACAATTACTATTATGAACAACATGAGCCAGAATTTTCCTTCTTCTTGAAGAAAGCTCTTATTTCTGCCTGAAATTTTATATATGAGGGATGTCTTTTGGCAAAGAACATTTTTGGGGGGATGGGAAAAAGCATTTCAGAGTCATGAGAATTTGAAACTGAGAAGTTTATTATGTTTGGAAAAGTTTCCTAAGGTGTTTTTTTTTGGAACAGTATATGTGATCTTAAAAACTTTTGGAACTAAAATCTCCATATTCATTTTAATCCTGCCCCCATAATAAGAGTGCATAAAACTATTTAGATAGTTATGTGTTTAATTTTGAGGTTACTCATGATGCCTATGTGAACCTTGGAAAGTGCCTTGAGGGCTTATGTAGATTTTAAAATTTCATATACCAAACATCTTATTCAGAATAATAACAAATCACACAAGAACATTCTGTGTAGTCTGTAAATTTTATAAGCCAAGAGAGCTGGTTCTAGGAATTTAGAAGCTTAACAAAAAACTACTGCAGTAGTTTCTGGCCTCTGTAAACCTATTTAGTTCCAAATTAGAATGTAAATTCTTCACAGTGTGTTTTTGTCAGATGTATTTGTACCTTTGCAATGGGGCCCTGATGCTGACTGGGGCTTTGGTTAGTTCAAAAAAACAAATAATAATACATAAGAATTATAATTCGTACAAACCTCTGTTTAAGCACCATGGTATTACGTACACTGAATAAGAAGGAATAAGCAATCATAGAAAGATCAGCAGCCATCTCTCAGAAAGACTAAATAAGCACAGGTAGAAAACCTATGAGATGTGTTTTATTTTCTTGAGCTCTCTGATTCCACAGTTGCCTTTAATTCTGCACAAAGCAAATGTTGCCTAAGAGGGCTTAAGGGCTGCTATAAAGAAGAGTATACTTACTATGGTGAAACTGTTTAGAATGATGTTCTATCATTCTTCAACTGTGAACTTTCCACTGAACTTTTAAAATTTGTTTACGGCAATTTACCAGAGGGCAACTGTTTTAGTGGCACTGTAATGTAATCTGTGGACCTTTTATTTGGATATAAACTGCAACCATGTAACCATGAATAGCCACAGGATGATCCATTTTAACTCTTTATGAAATATGCAGGTAGTTCTGTGTTTTGACTAGGGTCAACATTTGCTCTCAGAAAGAGGAACTATTGCATTTGGATACATTTTAGGAGAAAGCACTGAAATCTGAAGACTGTTGCTCCTTCTGTGACAGCAGTCCATGTCTTTCTTTCTATCCTCAGCATCTGTAGCCTCTTGTCTGACTTCCCAGTTCTTTCCCCTACAGTCTAACCAAGAACAGCTTTCTGTGTTTTTGCCCTCCCTGCCGGTTTTTTTTTTAATTCTTCAGTGCCCATCATGTTACCTTCTTTCTTCTCTCCCCTCCTTTCTTTGAAACTTCACCCTGGTTTCTGCTCTCAATTAATATTAACTCGTAGCATTTTTCTTACCTTGTAGGATCTGCCCCACCCATTCAGGTTAGAGAAGTGACATGTTAGAGAGAGACCTATACCCTCTCCCCCTGGGGCCTGATCCTGCCCCAGAGTTTTGCTAGTGATTCATACGGAAATGGAATCCTTTATCTCTGTCATCCGCTCCTGACTTTGAGCCTTGTTTCATGCCACCCTTTATGACTGAAAAATCCCCCCCATTCAGCTTTGCCTAGCTTCCTTCCTCACTCTCCTCCTTAACGAAGTTCTGGAGATCCATCTGTTCCGTGAGAGATTCAGATGTAGAGATGAGCTCTCTATTGAGCTTGTTGTGTATTTCATTCTCTTCTCTTTGCACCTGTGCTTTTACAATCTAAGCTGCTTGGAAAAGGGACTCCAGTTTGAATAGCATGTTTAATTATTTGAATAGCACTTAGTAAGCAAATCTCTTCCACAACAGCAAGGGGAAGACAGAAAATTACAGGCAGTACACAAAAGCGGTGCAATTCAAAAGCAATGGCAGCATTGAAAAGCAATGCAGTGCAGTGTGAGGACAGCATACAAAAGCGTTGCACACTGCCCCCTCCCTGTTGTGGAACATAGGGTCCTTGTGCCTGAGGAACAGCCATTGCTGCGAGGTGCTGAGCCTCCTCGGGCCTACCGCCTTCCATGTGAAGCTGAAGGGAGGGGACTCAGCTTCTCCCAGGAGGAGCTTTTGTCGCACAGGACCCGGCTGTTGAATGTTTCTGCTCTCACAGCTCATTTTGCAAACGAATGCTGCAAGAAAATTTTAATCCGGTGTTTGTGATACCGTGGGAAAGGGGGTGCAACGATCATCACTAACAAATCCTGATTTTACTTCATGAGCAAACGGGACTGACCTGACTGACTATGGGGAAAAGCCCGGAGCAGGGGTTGTGAGGGCATCTGTAAAGATGCCTGGTGAGTTATGCTGATAAAAGGATACCGCAAACTAGGTGTGTTGCATTTCAGGGTTTGGTCTTTAATTGGCTGAAGGAATTCACCAGACTATTACTAAACTTTTTTTTTTAAAGGACATTATGGGGGGCATCTTCAAGGATACCTGCCCAGTTCAACAGATAAGAAAAGGATACTATACACTGGGTGAATTGGGTTTCACGATTTCATTCAGATTTCTTTAACTGTCTAGAAGAATTCATTGGGCTGTTACTAAATTAAAAAAAGCCTTACGGGGCATCTTCAAAGATGTCTGCCCAGTTCAACCGGTAAGAAATGGATGGGGCAGACTAGGTGTGCTGAGTTGCAGGATTTGGCTTTGGTGCTTAATTGGCTTTGGATTTAACCGGCAAGTGAATTTGGACTGTGATGGCATTAAAAAAAAAAAGGAAGCTTATTTAAATAAACCCACAGGGCTTAAAAGCGAAGGAGTCAAGGGCTCCGTTTGATTTCTGTTGCCTCCACGGGCGTCCGGAGCAGCCTGGGAAGAAACCCCCGGCGCTGAGGGCAGCCATTGCCGGGAACGGCAGCGAGCGGGGTGCGCGGCATCTCCCTCCCCCTCGTGTGTGTGTGCGCACGCTGCCCGCGGCCTGGCCGTGCTACGGGCCGCAGCTG
>NW_005842305.1:38936-47414 GCF_000455745.1 Alligator sinensis | reverse complement strand
GAACCTCAGCCCCCGCCCGCCCCTCGGCCCCGCCCGTCGCGGCCCCACGCCCTTCCGGGAGCCGGAGCCAGCCCGAGCCAGCGTTGCCGCCTCCCGCCCCGCCCCGCCTCCTCAGCCGCCGCCAGAGCTGTTCAGGCAACGTGCGCTGCGCTCTCCACCATGGTCATCAAGGTCTACATCGCCTCCTCGTCCGGCTCCACGGCGGTAAGGCGACCTCAGCCGAGGGGGCTCGGGCTGGGGTCCCTCCCGCGGGGGGGACCGGAGCGGTCCCTCTGCCTCGGGCGGGCTCCGTCCTCCGACTGTTTCCTTGCCCCGCTAGAGCCGGGAGCCGCACCGCTCCCCCCGTGCGGGTGGGTGGAAGCCCCCTGATGCCGCCGAGGTGCTGGGCTGGTTCCCTGCGCGCCCTCAGCTGCCGGGCTGGAAAGCTGAGGAGGAGGGGGACCTGCAGGGGGTCTGTGTCTAGCAGGCGCCCACCTCCTCTGCGAGTCCGAGGTGCGAGTCTGGTCTCGGAGCCGAGGGAAACGCCGACTCCCCTCTCTGCTTTGTGGCACCCTCTCTCCCCCCATGCCTGCTGCCATTTCCCCCACTGCCCTGTGTCTCTGGACTTCTGCTCCCAAAGGCAGGGCGGTGCCAGCCCTGCCTCATGTACGTGGACCGCAGTAGCCAGTGAAGCTGGTGTCTCTTTTGGCTGTGAAAGTGATGTTCGTTCCCGCCACAAGGTCCCTTCCCCCTGGAAAGGGGAAATCTAGCTCTTCTTTCATTTATGGCAAAAGGGAGAGATGTTGGAGGGAATCAAAAAGGTCTGTAGTCCCCCCCTCCCCCGTATTTTAAGGAGGTCCCATTGTATCAGTTCAGCAGTACTTTCCCCTTTCTTTGTCTTCCTAAGGAGTCCAAATAGCTGCATCTTGCTCTGTCCCACAGCTGTTTCGCATTGTTGAAATTCCTCTAATGCTGTCCTGGTGGAGTCTAAGTCCTTTTTAAGTATTACAGCAAATGCAGGGTGAGGTGGAGATGAGGGGATCAGGGAGTTGGGTTTTGTTTTATTTTGGCCATGAAGCAGAATACCCTTGCCACTTTCCTCCTTCATTTCTAGCTTGTCCCCACGAGAAACTCCATTATTTGTAACTGGGGGATCTGCTGCAAGTTTTTACTTCTCCAACCAAGGCTTCCCTCCCTCCCACTGCCTGGGAGTAGGGAATGCCTGATTAACAATTGGAGAAAAATCTACAGATAAACCTCCTGGCCTGATCCTGTTCTAAATCTTCTCACTTGTGCTTGCAGGTGGTCCTGATTGCTGCTTCTGATTATCAGAAAGAAGCATTATTCCCTTTCTGATGTAGAGGCTTGCAATTTATCATGTCCATAGTTTTTTTTCAATGACTTCCTTTTCTGTCAGATGATTAATGATGACTTCAGAAATTCTCTCTGGCCGCTTGGGATAGTAGTTGCTGTATCTTTCTGTACCATTATGGAAATACTGTTGATTCTTAGAGATGAGTCTTGTTTCTCATCCAGGACTGCATAAACAAATTCAGTTTTTAAAAACAATTGAGTGAACATACTTTTTGGGCTAATGGCTAGGTAGTCAGTTATTAAAATTGATTTCGAGCTGGTAGTGAGCCTAATGGATTTTGCACAGACTTCCAGCACGCATAGGCCAGGTCTCCATTTGGAAGGCTCTGGCAAAATAGCTGTATCATGTCCTTTATCAGAGAAGGATGTGTTTAGGACATTATATGTAGACAGACATGGAGAAGTTGCAGTTAGTTGGTAAAACTGTGGTTTTGCTTGTATAATGTGTCCCAGCTCCCCACCACTGGCTTTTTAAAAAATGTCTAGACTCTTAGACTCTTAATATTACTTTTCTGCAAAAGCATCTTGTGCTTGTGAATTTAGGGTTGCTTATCATTTTGAGATGCACCTTTAATTGCCTTTGCATCTGTCTTTGCCTTTTTGCCTAGCATTTGAATAGCTGTATTAGCATAGTCAACTTTTATAGGTGAAATGTAATGTGTTCATCATACACGATAATTGCATCTGATTTCAGACACAAGCATGTGTATTCCTACCTACTATAGTAACACTGGCACTTCAATAAGGTCTAATCTTACAGCAATTAATATTACTTGTATATACATTCTCTGCTGACTGTAGGAAAGGTGTTTGCATTGGCATGAATCAGTTGAGTACCTCATCCCTTGGCCACTTTCTAGAGTAAGAATTTCAATAGGCATTTAACTCTGACATAAAGCAAATGGATAGCAGCCACGTGTAAAATGGTTCTGCAGGGACACTGTTCTTTATGGAATGTGTATTTAGTAACTGTGCCACATATGTAAGTGTAATAAAACATGATGTGAGATTTGTGATATAGTTATCACCTCTAAGCATCTTAAAGATGCCTTTTTATGCCTGCCTGTCGACTTGTTAGTTTAAGATAGAATGCACTTTAAACACGTGACTTGCACTCTGTGGGTTGGTACATATGTTATCCATGGCCTGGTGGGTGGTGGTGCATTTACTGATGAACAGTGCTGTTATAAACTTCACTTATCTAGTCTCAATGACTAAGCCAGGGGTGGCCAACCTGTAGCACATGTGCCGGAGTGTTACTGGAAGTCTGTATGGTTCAGAGGAAGGGGACTGAAGTGGCACTCAGGGAAGATACAGGGCTTAATTTGTAGCATGCCTGATAGAAAGGTTGGCCCTCACTGAGTTGGGCATTGATAACTATTGATATCTTGCATTGCTGGTGGACCACCTTTGTGTGGCTGTTTTAACATTGGCTCACTAGGCGTTGACTTAAACCTTGTATATCAGTAGTTTTCAACCTTTTTCATTTGTGGACCCCTACAACATTTTGAATGGAGGTGCAAACCCTTTTGAATGGCAAGTGTGGGCATTCATGTACTTCTGATTAATCATAGTCATCTTCTGTGGACTCCCAAGAGTCCATGGACCACAGGTTGGAAACAGCTGTTCTACATAGCGTAGATGACTTTGCTAGTACTGATTTATTGCTGGGGTTCTCCCAAGCAAATCTGATGAGACCCTATCATTACTGTAGGGTCTGATATTAAGTCAGACTAACATCATTCCAAGTCTTGGAGTCTGGCCACGCATTATGGTTTCCTGAGTGTAATCCAAATCTAAGAGATGTAAAGTACAAATTTCCTTTTGAATGTGGAAGACTTGTACCAAAAGGAGGTGACTTCTCTACCTCTCTCAAGGTTTCTTCCCCCCTCTCCCCAAAGAAAATTAAGCACTTGTAATGCATGAACAGGGCTGGACAGTTGACCAGAGAAAAGAATGGTAAATGATGATGGCTATGAAGATGAACTGTAGATCTACAATTCTCCAATATTCTACAGATAGAATTCTCCAACATGCTCTATCCCATGTAGAGGTTAGCTCATATTTAAGGGTTTCTTTAAACTGTTATACAGTGTTATAGCACATCAGACTATTGTTCTTTGGTGATGAAAGGGGCAATGAGAAGTGAAGACTGGAGCAACAATGGGTTGGTAAGGTTATTTATTTAGGATAATGAGGATTGGAAAGAAGGCAATAGGTGTATTTGATGGTGGTCATTAGTGATTAACAGACAGCCCTTTCTAATGTATTCTTTTTCACATCTTAAGGCTGTGATAGAGGCTAATGGGATGGTACCAGACTACTCCAGAAGGTAGTGAGAAGAGGGGTGGACAGTAGTGTCCTGCTAAGTAACTTTAATTTTTGTTTTCTACTTCTATAAGAAAAAAATGAAAAACATGCATTTCTCACGAATTTGAAAGAAGTTAATTTAAATGTTAACTTTGTTTTAAAAACTTGAATAAAGGGTGTATTTTTGTCTTGTATTGTTTCATTTGAGGTTTTTGGTTTGGGTGGCTTTGTATGTTCTGGCACTACAGCAGTACAGAGTAGCATAGGAGAAGATGCCATAATGCTGAAAGCAGATGGTACTTCGCTTTGCAGGTACAGTGGTGTGAACATTTGCTTGTAGATTTGTGTGATTTTTATGGGTTGCTGTGTTGACAGTAGAGGTAGAAGTACCGATTTTTAAAAAACAGTATCTGTTTAACCTGTTGTAATTACAATGATTAAGCAAATAATCAGTATGGCAACCCTGGCTTGGTCCATGTGGGGCTACTCAGGCATGGCCTGCGGGGTGTACCAGCAGGGTGTTTCCAGTCCCCTGAGATGCAGTGAGTACTCAGCAGCTTTCTGGGGCCCCAGGGCTGCACCTCACAGTGAGCCTGGTGGGCAGGTCCCCTCCGAGCCCAGGTGTAAATGTTGCATGTGGGTGGGATGTGTTGTGTGGCTGAGCCACAGGTGGGGTGGGGGGGGGAGCTGCCCTGTGCTCCCTTATCTCCATCTTGTCCCTGCATGGGCCTTACAGCTGAGCTGCTTTCTCTGTGGACAGCAGGGGAGTGGGAAGGGGGACCAGCTCCTAATAGCTAGCCACAGATGCCAGTGAAGCCGTTTGCAGCCTCCACATTAGCTAGGCTGCTTGCAGCAGACATCGGTACTAGTCCCCCCTTTCCCTTCCCCCTCCTCCTCACTCCCTCCTGCCTGCCATGCTTCCTTCAGGTTCCTACTAGGACACTGCATGGCTTCCCTTCCTCACCTTCCCTGCCAGACTGTGCCCTGTGCCATGCTATCTAATTGGTAATCTATAATTGGTAAAACGATTAATCATTTAACTGTTCACATCCCTAGCTGCAAGCTATTCACAATGCACTTGTGTTGATAAGCATTAGGAGTCAACGGCTTGTCATTCCAAAGGTCTTAAATAGCTGAAGCATCTTTGTTGGAAATGCTTATATTCTTTTCTGGGTGTTTAGTACAAACAAGGATAGCTAATTGATGTGAAGAAGAAAATACTGATGTATGTTTAGTTCTGATCATACTCTGACTAATCTGGCACAAGTTTTGTGTGGGAGGAAAACATCTGCATTTATAGTTTAAACACGTTTACTGAAAATAGATGCATTTAATATTCATCTTGTTGAACACTGACTTAATGGCCATGTTAGTGAATTTAGACACATGCTTTATGTAAATATTATTTGCATGAGCTATTCCTTTTTATCTTTTATGTCTACTAAACTAAATATCGCTCTTGAAGGAATGCTGTTAATTGCTCTGGGGTTTTCGCATAGCAGAAACCAGAATATGTGGCATGAACATACCTGAACAATAACTTGGGACATGTTCTCTTTTCCACTATTCTTTAATGGCTTATCTGACTTCTTTAAAAAAAAGTTTTTCAAAACTCTGGGTAGGGGAAAGAAATTGAATTCAGACATTACATTCCCATTTTTTAAGTGCCAAAGATCAAATAGGTTACAGTTCTTGCAAGACAAATTAAAGTAAAAAAAACAGTGGTAAGCATTTTCTTAGGCTAGGGACAGAAACTGGTTCACATCTGTAATGCAACAGAAGTTCAGTGCACATAAACCGCCCTCAAAATGGCCAAAACTGGTTTAAGATGAACCTTGATGGATGTAGTATCAGACTTAATTGATTTAGGTTAAATCAGTTTGAATTTCTGTCCCAGATCCCCTCCAGATTCAAGTTTAACTCGCAAAGCATCCTGGGATGTTGGGAACTGTATCTCCCCCTCTCACTGGGTGGGCAGACTAGCCTTGCCCCAGCTGTTTGCTCCAGCTGAGCAAGAAGGCATGCTGTAGTGCCCCCTGGCTTCTGGCTGGGTCACTGCAGGCATGTGGCTGCATTTCTGGAATCAAAAGTGAATGCATGTTCACTTGCTTTTTGGTTCAATTTATGCAGTTTAGACTGACCTGTGAAGATTGAATCAATTCAGCCTTGGGCTTTCTGACTGGCTGTACTTAACTTTGTCAGGTCAGGTTTTGACTTGCAATAGACAATACTACCTGCAACTGTTAATGCTAAGTGCTGACCAGCAGTTAAATAACCTGGCTACCTCAAGGTGCATGTCCAGATGAGAATGCACATGCATTTCCCTGGGAACAAGTAGCAGGAGCACATAGTTGTGTCGCTGGTACTTATTCCTGGGGAATGCTCATACATATGTGCTCTGGCATGTGACAAGTTGCCCCAGGTGGGGTAGGGGAGGCTGGGGCCAGTACCTGAACCTCCTGGGACTCCAGTGGCAGCAGTCCAGCTCACGGAGCTTGGTTGGCAGTCGGAGCGTGGCTCCAGCTGGACAGGCTCCAGTTTTGGGTGGTACACGTTGCCATGATGTGTGCTGCCCCACTTTTTTCAGGTATGGTCTTTTTGACACCAGGATGTCTGTCTCTGTCTTGTCTGGATGTGCCCTAGGGTGCCACTGAAGTCTACTCCATGACAGAGTAGACTGGGCTCTAACTCTGGTCTGCAGTCAGTCTAGGAGTGGAGCCCTGACAGGCAAATGGATGATCTCCTGCAGCCAAGCTGGTGCCAAATGTATTGGCACCTACCTTTCCTTTGGATTAAACCAGCAAGGCCAAGGAGCGGACAATGGTGTGTGGACAACCTAGCATCTCCGTAAACACTACTCAGGCTTTTGCACCCTGGAGAGGTTGCTCCAGCTTTGCTTTGCTCCAAGGATGATTCTGCCACAGGCAGGGGATTAGACTAGATGACCTATGGAGGTCCCTTCCAGCCCTACTTCTCTATGATCTGGATTCAGCTTCAGATATTCTGCTCTGCTCAAATGTAAATAGTTTACCAAAAACATGAGTCATGTAATTTCCCATATATGCATATATAAGGTTAGGAGGGGCTTTCTGATTAGAGTATTTGTATACTGTATATGTAAGTATGGGAAATGCCTACAGTGTTTTGAGGTGGGGCCCATTCCTGCAAAGTGCTGAATGCTCATAACTCTCTTTTACTTTGGTCGAAAGGAAATGCTCAGCAGTTTGCAAGACCTTATCCATGCGGTGTCTGCAAGTGCTTAATTTTTATTTTTAGGAATATTTGCAGAGGTAAGCATGGGCCTCTTCATTTTCCTTGGGGCACTGAGGAGAGCTTTATGGCTACACTTGCCAAATTCCCATAGAAGTCATTGGAACTGGTTATATGTAATGAGGATGGAGGATGCCAGAAACAAAATTACCTGCAAGGGTGATCTCATAATTTACCAGGTTGCTAGCCCCCATTTCTCCTTTGTGGAAGGAGTAAGTTGCAGAAAGTCTTGATTGAAACCAGCTGCTTAAACAAAACAACGGAACTAGCATAAATGTTTCCCTGTGTAATAAATAGGAGATCCAAGGCTTTGACATTATTTATAGCAGGGATATATATTGCCTCTACCATAGCCTTATGTGGTTGATGTCATGGTTCCAGAAACACTGTGTAGTTCCGTGACATTGACTAGTTCAGTCACTCCAGAAAGCAATGACTTGGAAAATTTAATTGTTTGTAGAAGATTGTGTCACTTTTAAAAAAGTTTATTTTGAAAATGAAAATTTAAACATTAAGAGTGTTTGCACATCAATTCAAATTATGTACATTTAGGACAGGTCTTTAATATGTTTAAACTGCACTGACTTCAGTAAAATGTTTTGCTTCTTGGCCCCTTCCAGGCTAAGAACAAGAGCTGCCCCAAATAAAGACGCATTCTTAGATTGATGCCCTTGCAGTAGAAGAGTTAGTGATAAGTATTACGAGTAGAAACTTTTTCAGAATTGCTTACTGTGATAGTGAGATTTCATTGACTTACTCCAATTTGTCTTATTATATTGGCAATTTTAAAATCTGAATATTAGCTGTATAAATAAATAAATACGGCTTTGCATTTATTTATATCACTATGTAAATTTGTTTATAAATTACAGGTAGAATGAGGAAATGTTTTACAGTACCCGGGGGGGGGGGGACGGACTTGAAAAGTCTAAATATTATATTGCCGTAATTGTAATGTATTTTGGCTAAGAAGTGATTCTTTTTCTTCAACCTCTTCAAAGCAGGGAAGCTTTTAGCAAGAGATTCTGGACACTGCAATGGGCCACATTTGGACTGTTGTAGAGATGTTTGCAAATGTGACTTTTTGCAGAGCTACTGTTTTTCTTGAAAGGTTTTTTTCTGCAGACATGCTCCAATTGTAAGAACAGTTAAGAATGTAAAATATGTAGCTGGAATTAATTTGCTTTGATAGTGTCACTCAGATGTCTTCCCATGAGTAATAATTCTGTCTATAAGTGGGTGTATTAGTGTTCCTTTAGCCATTTGAAGTGTTTGGATTTAGTGGGGTCCTTTTTCTTAAAGTTAAATGATTAGCCACTCTCCCAAAATTGTATTGCTAGTCAGTTGAACTTTTTCTTAAGGAGGTTTTGACCAGAAACAAGCAAAATAAATTCCATAAATCTCACAAGATATTTAAAGTGTGTATAACAAATGGGACATTTTCTTGATGGGAGTGAACTTTGATTGCAGTTCTAATCAGCTATATAAAATGGACTTTTCTGAGAAGGTTCGATCTACAAGTTGGAATATTATAAAACGTGGAAG
>NW_005842305.1:38132-38926 GCF_000455745.1 Alligator sinensis | reverse complement strand
TTTATCTTGTTTAATTTATTTTTAGCTAGTGACCGAGTTTCCCACTAATGAATCAAATGTGAATTCTATTAGGGCTGTACCCCGCAAATTTTTCCCCCTTTTCTTTGCAAACCACACAAGCTTCTGAGAGAAGTAGCAGGGGGTGGAGAAGCAGTTGACTCTGCTTGTTCATTGCATCTTCGGAACCAGAAATAGAAAATAACAGTTAATAATACCATCTCCTCGTGGTTTCCATCCCAACAACTGTTCAGATCTGGAGGTGAAGACCAGATTAAATTAGATGTTGCGTGGAAGCTGCTTATTAAGTAATAGGAACAGATGAACCCCCAGATAGATCCTCGGTGCTTGTATTGGCAGACAGGCTTTGAAATCTCAGCATGGGGAAGCCTAAGTAATCTCTGCTAAAAGCACAGCAGTCCATAGAGCTTTTATTTCAGGTTTTATAATTCAGTATTGCCCTTGCAGGTCAGAGTGTGACTTCATCTGCTGAGTCCAGGATGGGGACAGTGCAAAGAAGGAATGCTTGTGGTCTAAGCTCTGCTCGTGTGTCCTGTAAGGGTCTATTTTAGCCAGACTCGCAGTTTGGGTTCTTGGCCTGTAATGTTTGAGACCCTGCTGGCAAGGAAGAGCTGTCTGCTTTCTGAAGCTAAAATTTCAGCTTCAGACTCTCTTGCCCTTGGGTGGCGGTGAGATCTGTACTTTATCTACTGGAACTGAAGGGGAAGAAATAACAACTTTTCACAGATCTGACCAGTAGCAAAACTATCTACTCTGAATTTAATTTACCCTTTCCC
>NW_005842305.1:18095-38101 GCF_000455745.1 Alligator sinensis | reverse complement strand
TTCCCTACCTTAAACGTCTCCTTTATCAATGGATTAAGCTCACATACAGAGGCTGGGATTAGTTTTGTAGCTCACTTGCATTATTTACAGAAGTGGTATCATTTCAATTTAAACAGTTCAGTGTAAGTACTGTGGTTATTGATAACATCCGTTGCCCTAGCTACATGTCAAAATAAATTGACAAAACTCCATGGGCATCCTCTAGAAGAAAAATATTAGTTTTCATTTACTACCACACATTTAGAGTAGTCTGATTTTCCTGGAAGTTTGTAATGCAATTTTTTTGTTCTGTTCAGGGCATGAACTCTTAGCCGTGTTGTAGTCATTCAGAATGTTGCCTTTTACTTCAGTGAGACCAGGAGTTTACCAATAGTAAGTGGACTTAGTAGTTTTTCTAATGATCTTTACATAAGATCATTCCTATATACATATGTAGGTGTGTGTTGAATAGAGACAGTAGACCCTGGGCCCGAGAATTGTAACTATTAGGTAGAAGAGCATAGTAAATAAAAGGGAAAAACACAAACTTTCTTGGTTGTCCTAGATACCAGTGAAGGGTGGGTTATACTTGTTTTTTCATAATAATAAATGCACCCTTTCTTTAGGTAGGGAGAAAAGGAGGCAGTCTCTTTGACTATAAATAAATATGGGGACCAAGCTACTTTGCAAATGTTTTGTGTTCATTCTTTCTTAATGTGTATTGATAATCTTAGTTACGTGCTGGAGCTGACCTATAAGACAGATAAGTTCAAGTGGTACTAAACGTGAGGGGTGCACCAATAGAGATTTTGAGGGCTGATACCAATAGCTGATTTTTAAGGAGGCATATAGGCCAATACCGATCTGATTTCCGATACAGCTGTGTCCAGCTGGTAAGTCTTTGGTGGTGGAAGGGGAGAGGGGAGGGAAGAGGTGTGGGGGGCCAGACCAGTGCCCCCCACAGTGAGGGAGGGAGTGGGGCTGGGGGTAGGTACTGCCCAGCTGGGGCAGGGTGGGGTGCAGCTCAGCCATAGTGCATCTGGGGGTCATGCGGGGTGGGGGGGGTGAGTGGCTCCTGCCACTGCATGCACCCCAGGAGGGCACAGGGAAGGGGGTATGCCCCATGATCTGCGTGGGGCAGGGCAGGCTACAGCTGCAGGTTAGGGTTGGGTCAGGCCATGCCGGGCTTTTCCCAGCTGCAGCCTGCCCTGCCCCATGCAGATCTGGGGGCACATGCCCCCATCCCCCATGCCTTCCCAAGGTGTACACAGTGGTGGGAGCTGGTCCCCGCCCCCCTTCCTCTGATGAGCTGCACCTCTGTCCCTTGTCCGCCCTGCATCAGCTGGGTAATGCCTGCCCCAGCCCTGCTCCCTCCTTCACTGTGGGGGTGGGCCTTGATCTGTCCTCCCATGCCCCTTCCTTCCTCCCTCCCCTTCCACCATAGCAGGCTTACCAGCTGCTCCCAGCTCTCCAAGCTGCAGGGGCCTTTATCAGCCAAATTATCAGTCACATCAGGCCAATTTCCAATACAGTCAATTTGCTTTATATTGGTGCTGATCTTATATTGGACTGATGTATCGGTGCACCGCTACTAAAAGGCAAGTTCATTATAACCTTTGTACTTGGCCAGTTTTTCTTTGTATCTCTACTGACAGCCATACCTTTGTTTTACTCGCAGAAGATAAAATTTTGAGTTGCAGGACTGTATAAAGATCAAAGGAATCTTGCAAAGCCATTTCAGTGTCTGTTTTAAGGAACTTACACCACTGTAAATAGAGAAGGTACAAATTGTGCATCTTGTATGAGGATTTGGGGCTATAATTACCTGTTTGGAAAACCTTAGAGTACTTTTCAGTAAAACACCAGGTTGAGACACAAGCTTGAGGAAGGAAAAAGGTTGCCTAAACCATACTGAAGAACTCTCTTGCAACATATAAAGGTTGCTGTGGAGCTTAATTATTATAATTAAAATCTAAATGCAGAAATCCTCTGGCTTACGTGCTTAGCATGCAGGCTATTTCAGTTCTGTGGGGCAGGAGAAAACCTTGTTTAAAAATGAAACCAGGTATTTGGACACCATAGTGACAAACATCAAAAAGGAGGAATGCGCACTTCAAAAGTGACCTTTAGGTAGTTGCACTGTCCATGATCTTGCCTGTAAGTTGAATCACCATGGCACACCAATAATGAGCCTGATTAGTTGATTTCTGCCTTGTATAGAATGTTTTCCTGAAATTAAAAAGACATACAGGTTTCCCTCGCTTTATGCGGTACATGTGTCCCTTGGAAAACAGCATATAACTCAAATTCACATAAAGGAACCCCACTTTACAATGTATCAAATAGGGATACGTTCCAAGACCTCGACTGTACTGAGCCCCAGCCCAACTTCTATCACTTCTACAAGACAATTTTTGTACTCACCAACAGCAGACAGTACACACAAGCACAGGGCACTATCATAATGGTACAGAAAGATCATTATGGTACAAGGTACAAAATGGTACACAACTACAGTAAAATGTGTTGCAGACAACGAGAGGAGCACAGATCCACACGGGGACTACATTTTGGTGCACATCACTCCCACAATGCACCATACAAAGCAGCTGTGGGCTTCCACCACTGATCGCATAAGAGTGAATTTACCTCACATATACCAAGTTTTTAGTATAAAAGGGTCATTTCATAAAAGTACATTTGCACATACAGAGTCTGCATAAAGTGAGGGAAACCTGCAGTGAATTAGAGACTACAGTTCTTGGTTTATCACCGAAGAAGACTTTATGTATGGAACAATTCTCCTTGCTTCATTCAAGAAAAGTAATGGTTTCAGTAGGACAGCTTTGGCCTGCAAGTTGTCCTACTGAAACCAAGTCCATGAGTGGTTGTGTCCATTTGAGTGGGCAAAGTCTATTTGGTCTCAATCCCCTGCCTCAGACAGGGGGCTGGATTAGATGACCACCAGAGGTCCCTTCCAGCCCTTTTCTGTGAGCATTTATAGATGTGCTCCAGGAGGCATTGAATGAGCTTTAATTTAAAGTGCCCCACTGCCATTTTTCAGTGCAAGATGCTGATACATGTGACACTGGAGGCTGCTGGAGCGCATTCATTTACATGCTCCAGCAGCCTTGATTAATCGAGTTTGCTCAGAGAGGCTTGAACTGCAGCATGTTGGAGCAGCCTCCCTGCCCGTGTATAGGAGCCCTATGATTCTAAGCAGGATTTGTCCATATGTCACCGGCTCCTGAAGAAAGCCTGAAACTTCCAGTGCTTCCAGTTCTTGCAAGGCTGGTAACAAACATCTTTTTCATGAAATATAGTCTTAACTTCTACCAAATCTCTGCTTTGATTTAAAAGAAAAACAAAGTGTCTAGCACTCATGATTATATAGGGTAAATCAAAATATGAGCCAAATATTTCTGACAGGTTCAAAAACCAGGAGGCAAGTACAGAAATTGGACCAAAAAAGCCTCTTGTCTTTTTGAATTCTCTTGGAGTGGCTATATTGACCTTGAAATCTCAACTACCCTGTTCAGGAAGACACTGTATATATTTTTATGGCCTTCTTTTCAAACCCCTTGCTCTTAATAGATTGAGTAGAACTCTGTCTGTATTTAAAACCAAAACTAAAATAAAGGAAGCTTCCTTTCCTGGATATCTCTGTTTATTTATAGGGACAAATTATTAGTACAAGCTCATGTAACAGACTTTGCAGTATTGGAGATACTGTTTTAATTCTGTAAAATATGAATCCTTTATAGATTAAATGCAACTTGCAGAAACAATGTAATTTACTGTAGATCCCTAACTACATTTTTCTTAAAGTAGATGTTCAGTTTTGAAATGACTTCTATATAAAGTATGTTCAGTAAAGCAATGACTAATACTATAAATGCAAGATCTTTCAGTCTTGTCAGTGAGTTTAGCTTCTTTATTGGCTCCAAGACCTACAGGAAATACCCCTCCCCCACTTTTTCTTGCATGGTTCTTGTGGGAAGTAAACTTACTATATTTTTTAGCTCTGGTAATCGGAGTAAAGCAGTCCAATTCACCAAAATACCTTACTTTTCTACCCCACTGCCCAGGATACAGAGTTACTTATTACTTGCATAAATTTACAGATCTTGAAAAATAGCCTGGTTCTCTGCAGCTGTTTTAGGGGTTTACTGACCATATATTGACAGAGGCTGTTGGTTTTAGAACATGAGGAAATGGAATGCCTTTTCTCAAGCAAATAATTTGATACCACAGTCTGAACAGGTATTGGCTGAAATATCAGTGTAGAGTGAATTTGACTTCCTCCAACATTTTTATTTTTGCCTTCGGTATCTTGTAATTATCCCTCTCCAGGACTTTAGCTGCTACCAATTCTGTATGTGCTACAGGGGTCCTTTGCAAAATATAGATTCATGGAAAGAGAGAAATAATTATGACATTTGGGGTCTAAAAACACGATGTGCAGAAGTACTCAACAACTGGGACCAGATCTTTAGAAGCACAGTTCCTATTTAATCTCAAAGCAGTACCTGGGTCAGTGATTTTTCTTTTTTCAGTTGGCGCTCTGAGATGCTGTAAAGCAGGGGCAGGCAATTATTTTGGGTGGAGGGCCGCTTACTGAGTCTCAGCAAGCCATTGAGGGCTGCATGACAGGCAGCCTGGGGCAGATCAATATTAATTTTCTAAATACTTTAGGGGCCCCGCGGGCCAGATAGAATGGCCTGGCGGGCTGCATGTGGCCCACGGGCCGCATTTTGCCCACCCCTGCTTTAAAGGGTGTCTTGGGATGCTGTGTAATGTTAGCACTGTGCGATGTACACAGTTCGCAAAATAAACCCAGAGATTTCACAAGGAATCCATCCGGTCAAAAACATTCTGAGCTTTTGTGGTCTTACTGAGTTCTTTGAAATAGAATAATAGAAGCTATTATTTTCCCATTGTCAGAAAAATAAATGAAAGCTAAGAGTTAGCATTTTCTGAAGGAGTCCCTTGAGGCTAAGGTTGAGAACCACTGAGCTAGGTTTTCAGTAGGGCACAGTATCTAACCTAGTGATTCTCAGCCAAAGTGCTGGGGCACACTGGGGTGCCACCATCTAAGATCCTTTGGAGGCTCCCTCCAGGTGTGAAGAGTTAAGCAGATAAACAAACAAGCCAGGCTTTTGCCCTGTCTGGACAATCCCCTACCTTATTGCCTGGCCTCTCTGCAAGGAGGTCAGCATTTTAATACATAAATTAGTTGTTGAAATTGCATGCCACTCATTTCACAGAAGTTATGGAGGGGTGCCTCGAATCTAATGAGGGGGTATCTCGGGTCCAAAATGTTTGAGAACTACTGATCCAGCCGCTTTTGTTGTTTTCATAAATAGCATCTGTGCACTGAGCATTTTTGATCATTTAAACCTGTGTGTTTTTTGTCACCTCTCAAGAGTTTGTCTTGTCCAGGATTGCTCATATAAATTTGAGCCAGATACTTTCTGAAGACCATTCCCATGTATTTATTTATCTTACAGTTATGGTTAAAAGTTGCAGGGGAGATCGGGCTTCAACGTGTTAGATGTAGGTCTGCATGCATAAATAGCAAGAATCAGTCTCTGTTCCAGGAAGTTTAGTTGCAAACCACAAAGGGTTTGAGAGAAGAAATATCCTTACTACCAACTGCAAGTTGGGGAAAGGAAACTCAGAAAAACTGCATGACTTGCCTGAAGTTATGGAGAAAATTTGTGGCTAGATTTACAATTCAGGAGGTCTTTGTCTTGTATTCAGTACATAAGACTGTTTCCACCTTTCTTGCTTATCGCACATGGGTCTCAGTCTTGCAGTCTGTAGCTAGAACTGTACACCCTTAACTTGGGGCAACATTTTTAAGTATCAGGGCCCCCTTGTTCTCTTGGGCACTCTACCAAGATCTGGCAGAGTTGGGAGCATGGCAGTATCTGAACAGCAATGTATATTTATTTGGATACATTTATCCATTGTCCCTGGCATTCTAATGGCTTAATATAGTCTGACTTGCAGTAATGATAGTAGTTTATTCTGTTCTTTGTGGGGAAGCTGGCATAATTAGGTTTTAATTTTAATACCATATATTACTTGGATACTATGCCCTAAAATATTTTAACAATAAATTAAATAAAATGCACCTAGCTAACATCAAAGTAGATCCATAGGAATCTAACACAAAGAGAACTGGAAGTATAGAATGAAAGGTTTGTGTTCTTCTGTGGACTGTTTTGTTAATGGATAACTAAGATAATGGAGTTTTGTACTCTGAAAATGAGGAGACTTCCCTTTTGTTAATTTTGGACTAGACAAAAGCAGTTTCTGGGTTTTGTAAACATAAAATGTCATTCAGCTGATTTATGAGACTGCCAGGGGACAGGCTCCTTCATACTATTATATACACATTTTGCTATGGCTGTAGTAATTAGGGTGGTGTTCTGATCTGTGTTAAAAAAAAAAAAAGCATATGCTTAAAGGCAGTGGTTTTGCCATCTGGTGTTTTTGGCTTGCGAATCCTGTTTGTTTAAAAATCACGTGCAAATAGAAATATTTGGAATAATTTACATACAAAGGTTTTTTTTACATTTGGATTTGTATGCAGAGCTCCAGGTATCTATGTGGGAGATGAACACAGGTGGAGGAAGAGTCTTTACTTATGTCAGAAAGCAGCTTTTAAGGATTACTTACAGTAACAGTAGGTAAATACATTAGGGAGGAGTCTTTGTGGGGTTTTTTGTTTGTTTTTTGTTTTTGTTCAGTTTATAAATTTATTTTCAGTCACATATGCAGGGGTGGGGAGCCTAACTGACATGAGCTCTCAAGAACCAGGGGATAGGCAGTTCACAGGGATAATTAGATTTCATTATCTTGTTGATATTAGAAATTTTGAAATTTAGAAATACCCAGGCTTCTCAAACAGTTGCTATCGATGGATACCAGGAAACAATAGGCTACATTCACGTGTAAAGTTCAGCTTAATTAAACAACAGTCTTGTTGGAGTCATCTGTGCAAGTCACAAGACTGTGGGAGGAAGCAACAGTGCTGCCAAACCCTTTTTATAAAGTGATACTTCAAGTCCAATGTTAATAGAGATAGTGAACAATAGCACAGGGTGCATACTTCTCTGTATAAAATGCTGAGGTTTTAAAAGGTGTCATGCTGCACAAAATGCTGTGTCTGGCCTCTTTGTTGAACTGTGCTTGGGTTGTTTAATGCTGCATTAAAGTTGTAACCTACCTGATTAGCTCAAGCAATGTTTGTTTTCCTTGTATTCATGTATTCTTGTTCATTCTGTCTGGAGTAGAATACAGCTCATTTTGTTGATTTAATTTACATTACTCCAAATTTTGTGAGTTAGTCCCTAAATTAAGATCTATGGAAATGTGTAGTTGTGTTGTGTTTACCCTGGTACCTTCCTGAATGAAATTCAAGCCTCGCCCAAGATAATCACCTCAACCCTTGATAAAGTAATATGGACCCAAGAATAAAATTTTATTAGTGTATAGGAGAATGTTGTGGTTTTTTAATTTTATAACCACCTTTATTGACTTTCATTGCTCATTGAGGTCCTTTGCTTTTTATCTCATCAGTTTTGCAGCTCTTAATCATACACGTTTTTTTAAATTTTGCTGCTAGTGTGAAAAATGTGTAAGAAACTGTTCCATACAGCACCTTGCTTGGGAGGTTGAATAATTGTTTTATCTTTCCACAGTCCACAGGACTGTTGGATGAGTGTTTGAAACTCTCTTGCATTTCTTCTTTTCTTTGTTTAGGTTGTTAGATGTGCTATAAAAAGTATACATGGAATGGGATTCAGTGTAGTCTCTAGTAGCATCTCTGATATTGAAATACTTGGGTTTTTTGGAGTGACATTTTTATTTTGGTTTCTCCTTCCCCCTTCTTGCTTTTGTTTTATTCTGAGGCTTTTTTTTTTTTTTTAAGCCAAGCCTAAAGCATAGCAGACCTCCTGTGCACTGCTGTCATAATCTGCATGGCAGGAAAAGATAATACCTTGAAATATGGAAGCTCTAAATGTAGAAGCCTATGACTGATGTCCTCTTTTGCAGTGGTTGATATACAGTGCATTAAGGTATATGGGAATATTGATGTTCCAGGAACGACAGTGACTAAAAATTCAAATAATTTACTGTGGCTGTTCATATTGTATATACATTGTGGCTTAAACTGTGCTTTTTGTAATATGTGTACATATTCAAACGCATAGTGGGAATGGGATTACTTATTGTTTTTAGATTAATATCTGCTCTTAGCCGCCCTAGATCCTATAGCCTGAATTCTGTTTAAAAAATCAGTTGTAGAATTGTCTGATGCAGGCTTTCTGTCATCCTGCATTCTCACTGGCTGGAATGAGGCACTCATTACCAGGCAGTACTGTGTGAACAAGGCTGCTGAAACTCTCTCACAGGCCTGACAGAGGTTTTCTGAGCTGTTGCTGATGCTACTTCTCTCTATTTCACTTAATTTTATTCTTGGGAGCAGGCCTTCCTCTTCCCATCCCTACGCAAAGTCTGGGTCATACCTTTTTTGGCTTCCCAACTACCCTAAGGGGCTTGATTCTGAGCTTGAAAGTACATGAAGCTGTGAAGCAACATTAATCATGACTCTCAGGTGGCATCTCTTCCTCCCTTTAAGGGAACAAACTTTTTAAAATTTTGTCTATCAGTTGAGTGTCAGAAAAGACATGATAGTTTGGTCTGTGGTCAACAGAGCAAACTAGGTTCCTGAGTTTTTTTTTGTTTCTTGCATCAAGAAAAAAGTTGCACTTAATGTCTAATATTTAATGTGTCCACATTTAATAACATTATGTTGAATGGCTTGTTCTTCATTTACTAATGTTAACCACTGCTTGAAGGGCTAAGAAGACTAGCACAATTGCAGTGAAGTGGGATTTGAGACCCTTGATTGTTTAGCCCAGGGGTGGGAAAAATATGACCCACAGGTCAGATCCAGCCCGCCAGGCCATTCTATCCAGTTTACAGGGCCCCTAAATTTAGAAAATATTCATGTGCTCCTGTCTGCCTGTCAAAGATGACAGGAGAATGGGGGCAGTAGTTCCCCGGGGGAGCAGTCAGCAGGACACGGGCAGCCCAACCCCGCCCCCAGCCATTTCCCTGCCTTCTTGCCCCTGCACAGCTCCAGCACCATGTGGCGCTCAGCTGCATCACCAGACCGTGGGAGCATGGGACCCATACTGTTATGGGGGCAAGGAAGATAGGGAGGGATTGTGTCTGTGTCTGTTTGTAGGGTTAGTCCCACATGTACACCCCACCATACGCATGCACCCACAACCCCCCCTCTCACACACCAGCCAGCCTCCACCCACAACCCCCCCCACAATATACATGTGTAAGACTTCATTTTAAGCTACTGTGCGATCACCTCTATGTACGCTACACAAACACGGGTAAACCAGGACAAAATTTAAAAAAAAAATCAAATTAATGAATGTTTTAGATATTTGCTTTTTAGAATATAATTTGGTATTTTTCTGGTTCGGAGATGGCAAAACCCCTTGCTGAAAGGAATACTTCTGGGGGCAAGGGGAGGGACTTCTGGTGGCACAGGTCAGGGGTTAGTGGGTAGAATTTCTAGTCACAAGATGGTGACCAGGGGGCGGGGCACCTGTCAAGAGGTAGGGCTACCCATGAGGCCCTCAACAGCTTGCCAAAACTCAGTAAGCGGCCCTCCACTTAAAATAATTGCCCACACCTTGTTTTCCCCAAATTAATTCCTTGGTTACGTCTCCTTAACAGTTCATTTCTGCAAAGGAAGCTATGACATCACTGGTTTGCCAGTCTTGACACAAGGAGGACACTTTTTTTTTTTAACCCTGGGTACCTGGGGGAAAAAAAAATGTACGTTAATTGTATTCATCTGTCTCTTTCTTTTTTTAGTAGGAAAGCACAGAAATCGTGTGTATTTTTATACTAGTGATCTGTTTTTTAAACTAAAACTTTTAGAGAAGTTGTGAAGAAGAGATCTTCTGTAATTAAAATTGTAATGAATACATAGTACTAGTGGTTTGGCATTGGAGAAGAGCCAAAATCCATGTTTAATTTTATAATTGTGCGCTGTAGAATTTGATTTCTATGCCTCCAACTTCTTGCCACCATTTTGGTTATTGATAGCTATTTAATTCTCTTTTAAGCACGTTTGTTTTTAGAGAGAGATTCCCATTGAAGAGAAGAGTTTGGAATTAACATGTATGCTACATCTAGTCTGCAAGGCTATACACAGCTGTCTTGGGTTTTGTGCATCTTCCTAATCCAAGTCTCAAGATGAGCAAATAGAATTCTAGTCATGTGATGACTATGAATTGATGGTCTGGGGGATTTTGAGCAAGACAACTGGAGCATGGGAGATCTGCCTGGATGCTCACATGGGAGGTGGCAGGCAAAGGGAATCAGGGACAGGGTTCAGTAGAAAGGTGGAAAATTATTCTCTTCAGCTGTGTTGCTTGAGTGAGGAGCTTGATTTTGGGTTTTCAGAGTGCTTCAATGTCATAGATCAGCAAAATTAGTGGTGTATTAGATAACGTCTTGTTAGTAATGCAGCTCTGCTTATGGAGACAAAAAATTCTTCCAGGTGTTAAAAATCACATACTGCTTCAGTGCCTTTTAAAGGAAAAACATGAAAGGGCACATGCTTTTCTTAGTTGGACTGGTATAACTACTGTTGACTTTCATGGTATTTCATCCTTCTGTGTTAAGAGCAGAATTTGACTCGAGCTTTAATAGTTCCCTCAGTCTGAAGAAAGATGTCTTCATACAGAGAAGATTTAAAAATGAATCTAATCTTAGTGCTGCCACTATTCATAATTTCAGTTCTCGTTTGCAAATTAAGAATTGTTTAAATAAAAATACTGTGTCTGATTATGGAGTTTTTGAGTTTGAAACTGTACCAGGGTTTTCAGCATCAGTAATTTAGATATACATCATACTAACACATGTACATTAGATATGTGTATATACACATAGACTGCTGCCACTGGAAGGTCCTGCAACAATCTTAAACCCAAATTATATAAATATTTATATGAACTAATCTTTACCTTCCAGGCTTGAGTTAACAGTTTAGATTGCTGATATTTAAGAACCTACTTAAATTGTGGTTTCATGGTTTTCATGGAAACCACAAAAAATGGCATTGGCTGTGATTCCCCAGGAAATCAGCTAAAAAACCCCCCTTAAATAAAATGCTGGCTCCCCAGTGTGAGACAGTGGTCCTCACTGCCGCTGTGGCCTGGCCTTGCAGCCTGCCCACAAAGGAAAGATGCTGGGCTGGGGTTGCATAAAGAGCAGCCAGCAGTTAAGATAGTGGCCACACCTTTGTTCCTCTCTCCTTCCCCCCCCCCCCCCCCCCCCGCCCCCCCCTCCCCCCCCGGCCTCTCCACCAATCAGTGCTAAGGGGTGGTACCTCTCTACCAGTCAGGACCAAGGGGCGGGGTTGCAATGAAATGACTGCAGAATTGGCTTTGAGCCATGACCAAGCTGCTAAAATTGCTTTCTATTGCCTCAGCTTGGGTAGGTCCCTATTGATGTTTGTGTAAGATTGTGCAACACTTGTAATTGAGCACTTTAAGGCTTTTTATTTCTGTAGGACTGCTCATATGACTAGTTTTTTTTAACACCACGAATAAAGTTTACACTATGTAATAACCCATAATAAATTTTCATAGCCAGTTTTGACATGCAGCATGTTGATTTGGGATCGGTAAAAATGCTATAGGACTGTACTACTGAGAAAATTATATCTGCTACCATATTGTCTGCAGCTTGCAGAATTATGCTGTGTGTATCTACATTTGCATAAATCAGTGAGGTTAGCAAGTATTTGCCTGGACTTTTACTGAAAGTTACAAAGCAAAAACCTATACTCTAAAATCATAAGAAACTATATACTTGATTGCTGATGGAAAAATAAAGCGTTCAATATGATTTATTTATGTAATGCTGTAAATGCATATGGTACTTGACAGAACACTCAAATAATACACACCTCCTGCAGTTTGGTTCTGAACAAAAAAAATAAGACCTCCAGACCCCAGTACTGATGTGTCCTGAAAGTCTTCATACCTAAGGGTGGAGAAGGCATGGCTAGGCTTTGTGGAAAATTGGGTTTTGAAGGAGGAACTCTGAAGGACTAGAAAAGGACATCTTGGCAAGATGGGCTACTGTTTCACTGGAAAGGGTAGCATAGAAGAAAGGACAAAGTGGAGAGTAGTGAAGGAATCATGTGTAAATAAGGGTTTTAGAGCATGGAGCAACACAAGTGTTCACTTTGGACAACTTGGAGCAGAATCCATGGGAACTGTAAAACTCAACTTGCTACAAACTGGGATTTATTTTCCAAAATTCTTGTTTTCTTTCATTTTTATTTTCCCCACCTGTGTATTTAATTTTCGTTCTTTCCTGGGAAACAATAGGGAAACCTCTCTGTCACTTTAACATCAAGTTAGTGACAGGGCAGCCTGAACTATTTGATACAGATAAAGCCATTCAATCGGGTGTTAATATTTCACTCACTCTACGGTAAGGGCAGTGGATGGGACTTGTGCTACACTTTACTTGGGTTCATTACTTATATCTATGCCTGGACTTTTCAAGCCTAAGAAATGTAAAGGCCAGAGTCCCATTGAAATTCATAAGAAAAGTGGCACCAAACTGCCCAAAGCTCCTTTGACAATCACATTCTATACTGCTTCATTTTTTATTTATTTATTTTTCCTCTGCTGTTGTGGTGGACAAGTCAATATAATGTAGTTTAAGCTTGCATTGCAGGTGTTAGCAAGCACCTAGGCCCTGGTTTATCAGATGAATACTTCCAAAAGCATTGTAATCCATACAAGAAATGTTTTCATCTCATGAGTCAACTTTCCATTACCATAATTTCCTCCAGTTTTGGGAGCTATTTAGCAAGTGTTAGGATAAGGACAGATTTCCAAGCTGTTTCATTGTTCAGGGTGTTGGCAGTTTCTCCACCCTCAACTGTGTACCTGGACTGGTCTGTTTGTTCCTGCATTCAGTTTTGTGTTGGTGTATGTAGGTCCTCGGTATGACAAACTGCATCTGACTGGAAGGCCTGGTAGCAACTTGGTGGGGCTTCTTGTGGTGGGGTAGCTTCTACAAAATACAATAATGTTGCAACCTCCCAAGTAAGGTGAGTATAGGACCCTCAAAACCCTAGCCCCCGCTACCTTGTGGTGTCTACAAATGTCCAACTCGGGATTCTTAAAATTTTGGTTTATTAGGCGGATTGAAACACTGTAATGAGTTAAATCATAAACCTTGGGGCTGGTCCTTGCACGCACATACACACGCGCGCGCACACAGTAGCAAGCTACAAGAGTCTAGTATACCTATCCCACAGGTGCTGGAGTCTGTCGTTGAAGCTTCTTTCAGCATGGTGTTATCTTCCAGAAGGGGGTCGCCAGCTGGTCCTTCTGGCTGGACAGGTTGGGTTCTGGTCAAGTTGGAGATCAAGAGGGCAACGCTGAGGGTCACTTTTTCACTGCTTTTTATCTGTCCTTGGCAGACTGACTCCCCAGTTTTCAGGTTTGCCCAATCCAGGGGTCGTTGACCCTCGTGGGACTTCCCCCCTCAGTGGCTACTGGATGGCATCTGTCAGCCCCAGGGGTCGTCCGCATGTATGTGCAGGCTTGGGAGTCTGTTGATGAATTTTGAATAGGGCTCTGGGAGCGGTTGATCTGGAGATATTCAGCCCAAAAGTTGGTCCCCCACATTGATTAACTCAGGCCAGGGCTTCTAGCCTTTGATCAGTGATGTTTAGAGATTTCCTGGTCATTACATTGTCTTCTATTGAGTTCTTCTGTTGGTTGATCTGCAGTTTCCTTAGGTGTTAATTGCTGCCTGCTGCTACAGTGTTACACATTCAATCACTGATTCACTGGCTCTTTCAGGGGCCAGGCTGATACAGGGAAGGGCAGTTTGATTCCTGCCCTTGTTAACATTATTACAATGTATAACTTACTTATGAAACTAAACACATTTAGTTGAAAGGTGAGGAGTATAAAATATAAGCTACAAAAGTAATGCCATGGCACACAAATAGATAAAAATACCAAAATACAAGGGGAGATACAAAATGCACACATACAAATTTCAAAACACAATTCCTTATCTTAAAGTGAAAGAAAGAGGAAGGAAGGAAGGAAGAAAAGGTAGAAGAGGAAAAACATATCCAAGGAGGGGAGAGCAACTGCAGGCAAGAGGAAAAGGGGCTTTCTGCTATAGTGGGTACTCCTTGTTTAGAGAGAGGCTAAGGGATATCACCCTGACAAAGACACCCTTGCTGAGGGGTTGGGTAGTCAGCAGTAGTTCTTATCTGTTGCTCTCTGGCAGAAGCTACAACCATTGCAACACTGAATGTCTGGACTGGGTTTGGCCTATGCATTCTGCCTTAGTAGTCTAAAGGGGATGTATTGGACAGCCTCTACTCCTCCATACTCTTGCCTAGGCATATGCGTCAGTGTATTGGTGTGATGGTCGCAGGACAAGTGGATTCATCAGGCAGCCAACTAGACCTCTTATGCATACACCCTGATCCAGAGATTGATGGCTGCCTATTTATGTAGGATAATGCCAGTTTATTTTTGTTTCTTTTCCCAGAGGGTTTGGACACTTGGATGAGTCTATCACTTGGGCCTGAAATGCCATGCCTTGGCATTGCCTGTCCAATCCCTGCTTCACTCCTTTCAGCTCACTTTGACTAAAAGTTCTGGGGTGTCTTGTGGATCTTGCATTTGAAGATGCAGACTGAGTCTTTGATCTAGAAATGCTTATATTACCATGGTGTCAGTAATCTATGGTGTTTGATGGCTTCTGTTAACATACCTTGTGTCTGAACAGTGTGTGATGTAAATGTGGACATGTTTTCTTGTAGAGATGATGCAACACAGATTAAATTGCTAAAACTTTCAATAACCTGGATTTTTCTCCCCACATTGCCATGAGGATTAATAGCCTTTCTTTTCCATCTACTTGTTGCTGCATGTTGTAGTCTTTTGCCACATGGGTGTTACTGTGCTGTTAAAGAGAGATGTCTTTCAGAACCATATGTTTGCGTTTAACCAAACAGCTTCAGAATATTCATTGATTAAAAAATACATGCTGTGTTCTTCAAACATACTTCTACACTTCTATATACTATGTGCATTATCTGAATGCCTGATTTTAATTTTAATTTTAATTTATTTTAATGTCTTCAAGACAGCCTGCTGCTTGATCTGTAAGGGAGTAAGATAGGGGTGCACCAAAAGAGATTTTGGGGGCTGATACTGATAGCTGATTTTTAGGAGGTATATCAACTGATACTGATCTGATTTCTGATACAGCTGCGCCTAGCTGGTAAATCTGTGGTGGGGAGGGGAGGAGTGTGGCAGGGGCAGATCAAGGCCCCTGTGCTGAGGGAGGAATGGGGCTGGGACAGGTGCTGCCCAGCTGGGGCATAGGACAGAGCCATAGCTCGCCTGGGAGGCATGCACCCTGGGAGGGCATGGGCAGCATGTGCCCCCAGATCTGCGTGGGGTGAGGTGGGGCAGGGTGGGCTGCAGGCTGGGGCTGCACCAGGCTTTTCCCGGTGAGGGCTAGTTTGGGCTGGGCCATGCTTGAGGCAGGCGGTAGCAGTGCTGGGAGAGGGCCATGGGGGTTGGGGGGACTGCAGCCACCCACCTTTCACTGCAGCCCCCCTAACTCCCCTCCCAGTGCTGCTGCCCACCTTGAGTGCAGCCCCAGCCCAACATGCCAGGAAGAGCCCAGTGCAGCCTGCCTCACCTGTGCCCCTCACAGATCTGGGGGCACATGCCCCCTCCTGGGGTGCACGCAGTGGTGGGAGCCGCCCCCTTCCCAGGCCCCCCGGACAAGACACAGCTCTGTCCCACAGAAGCACCTGCCCCAAACCCAGCTACTCTCCCTCCCTCGCTGCAGGGCGCCTTGATCTACCCTCCCTCCTCTCCTTCCACCACAGCAGACTTACCAGCTCTGTGCAGCTCTCCAAGCTGCCGGGCTTTGCTCCTCGTTGTCTATGTGGTGCGCTGTGGCTGTGCGCGTGCACAGGCTTTTATTGGCCAAATTTATCAGCGACATCAGGCTGATTTCTGATGCAGTCAGTTTTCTTTATATCGGTGCCGATCCGTCATTGGGCCGATGTATCGGTGCACCTCTTACTCTAGAGGTGCAAATTGTAGCTAAGGAAGGACTGGGCATTAAAAGTTTTTTAAATATTTTTTTTATTCCATATATTAATTAAGGTACTATCAGGGGAAGCAACAATAGCTGTAGCTGAACATACAAATGATTTAGATGAGGAAAAGCTCTGGATGAAGAGAAAGATGAAAACTGCCTTGTTGGATGGATCCAGCTGGATGTTACCCAGTTAGAATCTTATTTAGATTATGACCAGCTTACTGACTTGGCTCTGGGAGAGTTGATTGTGTAATGTGTTATCCCAGTGATGAATAGGGCTGCTTCATATCATTCATGCTAGAGTCTGGTGGTTTTTTTCCATTCACTTAAATCCTAGACCTTATGTATTACAGTAATGCAGCGTGGATGTGATGAATGCCTGTTAAGATCCACTTCCAAGATAAATGTACCAGAAAAAAACAATCAGGAAGCAATTGTTACGTTAATGGGGGGGGCGCAAACTTCAAGATCGCACTGCTATGGCAGCTATGCAAAACACCATGTTGATGTGCCTTGGACTTCCAGAAGGACCCTGTGGGGAGAGAATGGGTTCATGTGGGAACCATCTGGACTCTGCCTGATTTTTGCAAAAAAATAAATACAAATACATGAGCTCTGTAGAGTTAGGCTGCTGCCTTTCACTTAGTTTACAACCTTTCAGTGCTGACTTTGGTTCCTTTTATGGCAGGGGTGGGCATTTATTTTGACTAGATGGCCACTTAATGAATTTTAGTGAGCTGTCATGCTGGGAAGAGCCCAGTTCTAGATGGGGATCTAGTGGCTGTCTATAAACTTACCGGGGGGGGGACCAGAGGGGAATGGGTGAGACCCTGTTCCCCTGAGCGCCTCCTGGAGTAACAAGGAATAATGGCCACAAGTTGATTGAGAGTAGGTTCAGGCTAGACATCAGGAGGCACTACATCACAGCCAGGGTGGCCAGGATCTGGAACCGGCTTCCAAGGGAAGTGGTGCTAGCTGCGGTCATATGAGCTTATACTTACTAGGGGTCATATGAGCCCAGTATTCATTCCTGCCCAGGGCAGGGGGGCGGACTTAATGATCTGCTCAGGTCTTCTCTGACCCATCATCTATGAATCTGAGTGTCAAGGGCTGCAAGGGTACACCCCTTATCAAACTAATAACCCCCACCCCTTGAAAGGTGCCCCACCGGCTGGTCACCATCTTGGGACTGGAAGTCCCATCCCTAGCCCCTGACCTTTGCCACAGGAAGTGGCAGCTGTGAACTGGACTAGATACACAATTAATTGGTGGGCACCTGCTCTCAGGCCAGATTCAATCAGATGGTGGGTTGGATCTGGCCCATGGGCTGTATTTTGCCCACCCCTGCTTTCAAACCAAGCATTAGAGGAAATAATGGTGACACTGGTATGTGGAATAGTTGGAGTTTTAAGTGGCTAGACCAAATGACTTAAAATAGCCATTCTGTAATGATTACCTATTTTTAGACCTGGGCACCTGTTCTACAAGACAGAATGAAGTGGAATGGTAAGATTTCTAAATCAACAGAGATTCTATGGGACTAGTCCTGCAAATTTCTGAGCAACTGCTGAGAAGGGCTGAGTGAATGTTGCAAGATATTGAGCGAGTGCTCTCTCTCTTGCTAGAGTTCATGGAGGTCCTAGATGGTCACCATCTCTGATGCTTGCTTTTTAGGCCCACGTACTGCTGTGAAATGTACGTAACATCTAAAGTTAACTCAATTAAACAAGTGTGGTTCTTTGAAGATCATCATTAAATGGAGAAAATTCTAATGGAGGCAAGGAATGAGCTTTGATAAATGTTCCTCTTCAGAAGGGAGTCTTGGAGTTGCAACTTTGTGGGTGGAGGACAGACCTAAAAGGGCCCTCAGGAATTCATGACATTTTATATGCTTAACTCAGCTGCCTTGCTTCTTAACTCCCACGTCTGTGTTGTACTGAAAGGCAAAATTATAAACTTTCTGTAACGGATTGCAACCATTAGTCTCCTCTTTAGCCACCTACATGAAAGCAGGGGATATTATAATATCAAAACTAGAAGCAAAGTAGAAGTGTTTTAAAAATACAGATTTGACTAACTAGTCACGGCAGCATTCACTGTGCAACATAGACAGCCGAAGCTGACAAGCTGTCATTGATGACACTAGAAGGTCTGTATCGCTCTTTCATGAGAATATTTGGCTTTGTTTGTGCCACGCTGGTTAATTTCTTGGGCTACTTTTGTGCTGCCCTTGTTGAGCCATTGAAGTAAGACTAAAGAACAACAGTTGTTCTCAGCTGGACAGTTTGCCATTTGCTTTATTGACTTGGAAGTCTCCATACGTTCATAGCGCTCTGTGGAATGTTAGACCAAGGCACCAACGCAGTTAAGACCTCACCCTGGCTTGATTCCCAATGGCAAATTAATTTGTCTTGGCAGTGGTACAGCATTCTTTGTGTCGCCCTGCTCCTTGAAAAGGAAAGCTCTTTTGAATATTATCTCTTCAATTGCAGTGACTGGAAGGACAATGCAGTTGGTAGGCACTGAGGATTAATTGAACGGGTTTTTTTTATTCTGGTGCCCTTTTATTCTTTCGTCCAATTTTTATATTTAAAATTAAACTAACTCTTACATTTACTATCTTGAATGGATACATTTTAAGAGCTGTTGAATTTACTATAAATAATGTCAGTTAGGGATTTTTGGAGCTTTTTCACCTTTTTGCAAAACTCCAAGGACTTGGGCTTTTTAAAAGCTCCTTTTCAAAAAAGAATGTTCCGAAATATTTTTTTTTTAGCAAATGCTATAGGAGACATTCATCACTGTTCTGACACCGGAAAGTTGAATGTGCCAAGCATGGTGGTGGCTAAATTTTAAAATAGATTGTTTCCATGCAAAGTGTGTAGTTCTGGGTGAACCTGAATAGTTTTCAGCATAGCACATTTTCAAAAGTTGTAAAGCCTGCACAAGTGCTTTCCGAACTTCATAGTTAGGGGAATTGTGCAAGATCAGGGTTCACAGTAATGTTTGCAGTTCTATAGCTTTATTTTTATGATGCTGGTAGAAAAGTGATGAACAAAAATTGGGTGGGTTAAATAAAAGGAAATTATGTGAACTATAAGGTGTTATTGGTCAAATCTTCAGCTCCTGTAAACTGACCAAGTTTTACTAGCTGATTATCTAGCTCAGAGATGAAAGGGAATTTCTGGTGTTACCAGAACCAGTTACAACATACCATATTTTGATGTAAAGATATTAAAAATGGATCTTAACTTGCTGTACACATTTTAATCAATACTCTGAATTTTAGTGTTGGGCTATTTCCATTCATAACAGTCCTCCTAAGAGTAGGATAGATGCTAAATGCTTTAACTAAGGCTCTGGTCCTGAAAACATGCACCAGAGAAACATTATGGACATCACATTAGTATTCCCATTGAGTCATCTGTGGCTAACTTCAGTCGTACTACTTTGTTTTATAAAGTTACACAAGGTTCCCATGGTTCACAGACAGATTTTGAAGGTGCTTGGTGTACCCTAGGGAAATTCATTTATAAACAGAGAAGCCAGGATTTCTTTGGATGGTATCTTTTACTGGACCACCTAGTTGGGATAGAGTTAGACAAGCTTTTGAATGCAAGATGTTCTTCCTCAAGTAAGACTTTGACAATGGAATGCTTTATTATAGTGGTATAAGTCTAGATTTGTTTTTCCTGGTGTACTCTCCACATGTACAAAATCAGCATCAGACTAGATACAGATAGAATTACAGTGCAGCTCAATTCAATAAATAAATATTTCAAACAAGTGGAAGCAACCTTTTT
>NW_005842305.1:7017-18064 GCF_000455745.1 Alligator sinensis | reverse complement strand
CAGGAATGGTTCAGTTTTCCATGGCCAGTGTAATTCCCTGGAGAAAACTGTAATCCATTTTTTTTTCTATGTGCTAAACACATTCTGCAGAATCATCCTTTTGCTGTATTGGTCTGGAGTTCCTTCACAGTCATGGTTTTCTGGCAGCCACAACTGCAGCTACAGTGGTGTAAAGCTTACCAAGAATTCAGCGATCCTAATCAGTTTTATACTGTTTCCAGTTCCTTGCCTTCCCTCCCTGCTAGCACATGTCCTTCATCACCCATTAAGGGAAGACTTTTGTGAAAGGATTTTATTAAAGTATTGGCAGCATTGTTGGTTTTTTCCAACTCTTTTAAAATCTACTGGTAGGTACGGTTCTTTCAAATGGAAACACTTCTCTACAGCAAATACTTCAGGCAAACCCTGGCATGCAAATATAATTAAATTGCAAATAAATCCGTTTTGTAAGAAGTCTTGTCTAGAAAACCTGGGTAGGTACTGGATTATTTTTTGTTTTAGTGGTTTAACTGAAAATGTGGTGGGCGAGAGAAGGATGATTTTTTTTTTTTTTTTAATTTTTTTTTATAAAACAACCACCACAATTTTTTGTATTGAAACATTTAAATACAAAGTGTTTCACTTTTGGGTAAACAGTGTTATACAAAAGGTATTTAGCCTTTTTGTATAGCCTTTGTTTTAAATGTAGATTTTTTAAAATGAAAAATAAAGTATAAAAGCTGTCTTGTTTGTTTTGAAAATATCACAATAAAATACTAAAATATTTCAAAAACTAAACACTTTCCCTTTCTTTCAAACTTACACAGGTCATCTTGCAGCATTGTAATTAAAGGCCCTTCATATTCCTAAGGCTCCTAAGACTTGCATGACTCCTCTGGACAGTTGGGTAGGGAGGGTTGAGTGCGCAGGTTATAACATTGTCAAAGCCAAAAGTTGCATTAATACATTCCAATCTTATGGTAAACTTATTTGGTTTAATATGCAGATACTTAAAAAATGATCTACTACAAGGATATTTCCCTCTGTAGAAGGGACACCACAAGAAATCAATGGGAAATTGATTTATGTTGTTAAAAGCTTTTTTCAGCATTACCTTAGGAATGTCAGCAACAAGTATAACGTTTCTCCTGCCTTGTAATTCTAGATATTCTGCAGAATAAGTGTCTCACTGGAAAGATGCAGTGATGGTATTGTAAGACTGAGGAAACAAGGAAAGTAAAGCTACCAGTAACAGGAAGTGCTAGCTATAAAATGGTCTTTTGTGAGAGCAGTATGCTCCATCTGTCCAGGAGTCTTGTCAGGTTTTAGGAAACAACATAATAAACCACTTGTTTTCCCTGTGGATTTTCCAAGTCTTCAGGGAAATATCCTTGCCCCCATTTTATGTATGATTATTTTAGACTTCATATTTATCCAGGAACAAACATCCACAAAGGCAGGCCTCCATCCTGGCTACTCAGAGATGGATTTTACTTATTGTCATTATTCCCCTAACTTCATTCTAATTTCAGTCCGTCTCCAGCCTGCTTCCTATGTCCATGCCTGCTCCATGTGTGTCTGCTCCTGCCCCCTACTTATGCCCCTTTACCAGCTCAGTCATCCCTCTTCTTTAAGTTTTGCTTACATTCATGTCCTGTCTGTCGTGTCTCCCGCCCCCCCCCCCCCCACCCAAAATCTCCTCTGTGGCCAGTCTCCCAGGTTTTGCCCACATTTGAGGCACCTTTTTAATTTCCTACTCTACTTGGTGTTTTTACAGCCATCATATTGCATCCAGCTCTCTTGTCCCTACCATTCAGTTCACATTCCCATGTGTGCTCCAGGATTGCATATACTGGGAAAATCTTGCATTCAAAATGTTAATTAGTGCAACATGATGCACAAAATATGATGTAGCACTTGGTAGACAAGGACTTCCATGTTTAAACTCGTTAGTAGGTTTTTAACTCTGATCAACTAAACTTTTACAGCTCTTGTGTGTGCTACTGTCACAAGCTTAAAGCTGTGACGTTAGGTGCCTCAGTTTTTCTTGGAGTGCCCAAGAAGTAAGGCTGCTTTACAGCAGCTGCTTTTTCTAAGGGTGGTTGCTCATTTCCGATTTATTTTCTAACATGGTGCACTTTCACAGTTTACAAGGCTCTTACCTGGGCCACGCACAGAGGAAGAACTGTCACGGTCATTAAGGGCCACTGGGCTCTTTTGCTGAAATCAGTGAGAGACTGTGGTCATTTTAATTAATGAAAAACTGGGATCACAGTAGGAGGATATTCCTGTATCTAGGTACTTTAATCACTGTAGAGATGAGTGCCTGAGGTAGAGAAACTTTCTAAAAAGCACATATAGAAATCATGATAAATCACAAGAGCTGGCAGCACTGCAAGAACTATGCCCAGCAATTGCTCCCATCTTTTGCAGGAACAGGGTAGGCTGGCATTCATGTAGTTGTGTAACTGCATGCATTACTAAGATGGGAAGGTTTGCTATAGAAAGTGAAAAGAAGAAATTGATCTTTCTGACCAAAGAAATAAAACAAATTGTTTTTCAGAGACCTGTGCTACTGTGCATTGCTTCCAGTTAGTACCAACCTCTAGCATCAATTGCATGCTAAAATTACTTTTAAGGAGAGGAGCCTTTGAGTCAGCTGCCTTGGAGATGGGATTGCCTTCCAACTCTACAGGGATGATTGGGAGCAGAGCTGAGAACACAGCCCTTTGATTCTCTTTGCCCCATGCCTGGCCTAGCCCAATAAATAAATATACTTTTTCACTGCATTGGTTCTAGGAACTGCAGTCATGGCCTAACCCCATTGAGTCAGGCACCCTAGGAAAGTGGAAAGTTCCTGCGTTAAAAAGGTTACAGTCAGTGTAGAAAACAAGAGACCATGGGGAAGCAGGAGAGCAGTGAGGCAATAGAAAAGGAAATGGATACATCTGTCTCTATAGGTGCATCCATACTTTGAACAAAATCTCCTTTGCTAGTTACATGACAAACGTAAGAGTCTGGCCCTGCAAGATTTTGTACCAGTCTCACTGACATCACAGTTCAGCTGGGAATGGTTCATTGATGTTGGTGGGAATTCTAGGAACTTGGCACCTCTCCAAGTTGGGACTTTCTGTGACCTACAGGTCAGTTGGATGTCTTTGGTGCTTAATGTAAATAACAGTGGCTCCACTCAGGAATCGGGCTCCAGTTTTTATACACGGGGTTGTACAAAAGAATTAAGCAAAGAGTCTCTGCCCCATGGAGACCACAGTTTTTAAATTATGACAAAACATTTGAGTGGGTAAATGGACCAACTCTTTAGGTACCAGGGGGAGCAGAGGAACAGTTCTCTCCCCAGCCCCACCAGGCTTTCCTTCCTCTGTTTCATACTCTGGTGGCTCTGTTTCATATTTTGATAACTACAGGGGCCAGACATGTGGTGTTACCTAGCTCTTCACTATGCTGTGTCTTGTTTGGCATACAGTCTTGAGAGAATGGTATACCATTCTCTGTTGCACAGATGCTTCCTGCATGGTTTGCTGCTTGCTCTGCTGCCCTTCACCAGACCTAAGAGCAGGCTGTTGTCCATCATCCAGCAGATGCAGCCAAAGAGCTTCCTCCTCATTGCTTATGTTCTGCACCAGACTGCAAGCAGTTTTCTGCAGTGGTTCATTCAAAGGCTAGTTGTCTTCGTGTTGCCTGGAAGGTCCGTTTCACTAGAGCATATAGCACAGAACACATGCATTTGAGCAGCCTGATTTTTCTGCTTAAGGAGATTCTCTTGTCTTGTAAGAGAGTGGCACATTTGCATAAATTAGTAGTCACAGGAGGCCAACATCTTAATGACTACCAGATGGCAGAGATTTGTTGGCATTGTGGCAGAGGTAGATTTTAATAGATTGGAAAAAGGATAAGCTAGTAGCTTTGTGATTTTTATTTTTTTTTCCCCTAGGAGATCTTAAGTTACTCCCTTCATGTTAGACTGTTTATATTTGAGTTTATGGCAGATTAAGCAACTGAACCTAATGGAAGATGGCTAGATCTTTTTTTGCAAATGGGAAATGCCTGAGTATATGGACAATCTCATTAAAGAAATGATAGCCCTGTTTTTCCCTTGGCCAGGGCAGTGCATAAGGCAATCTTCACTCATTTTACAATACATAGTTATGAAGGCTTCTCTTCTATCTTAGTGCTGTTTGAACTTGGAACGTTGTCAGAGTTCTCTTTAGGAACTATTTATAGGGGAAAATGCATCTTTTCGAAATGAAGGCTTTATGATACGACTGTGAAAACTATCTTCCCCCACTATTCCTACTGTAAGCCCTGCTGTTAAGAGCCGTGAAATTATCTTTTCGTGGCAGATGGGAGCTGGTTGGAAAATGATCTTAAGTTTAGCCTGTAATGTGAGCTGCTTCCTCTGCCTGGCCTTAACCTGTCCTTTTTATTTATTTATTTTTAGCAATTATTGTTCTTCATTAGATAATTTTCATCCTCCTGTTCTTACTCTCCTGTCCATATTTTAATCCAGTTTAGAAATTTCTTGCATTGAAATTCTTACCATGCCCCATACTTACTGCTTTGGATCATGCAGATTCCACACAAGCAACACTTTCACTGAAATCAAGGGAGCATTTTTAAGTTACAGTGTTATATCCCTTAATAAATACTAAGCTCTCTTGTGATCTCTAGGTGACTTCCGAAATTGTTGGTTTTTCTTAGGTGGTATCTAGTTTGACATGGAATAACTGTATTCTGATTGATGCACAATTAGCTTTAATGGCTCCAAAGAGACCACTAAGGAATGAGCAAATAGATGCTTTAAAAACTATTTAGATGAGGGTTCATACAGCCAAGCCCTATGACTTATTTTTTTTCTTGTCATCTTAACTTTGTGTCAATAGCAGCTTATTCTTTAAATACATCAGAAATTTGACCCACTGTGCTTTCCTTGACTCAAACTCCCCAACATGATCTACAAAATGTACTTAATTCTGCTGTTAATGTAAATGGCCTAATAGTCCGATCTGGGATCTAGCAGTTAGCTCGTGGCTGTTGCTTTCGTTTTAAAGGTCTCGCAAGCCAGGGAGCTCAGCTACCTTATTTGGAGCTCATATGCCTGACCACTGACCTCATATCTGCTTGTTTGAGTGTTTTTACTTGTCTATATATGGAAAGACTGCTTGGAGAGTAGTTATCTGACCTGAATTAGAAGTAATGCAACATCTGTATCAACAGCTGCTTTTGTCAGGGTGCACTAATTGGGTTAAATCCAGGATGTTAGCTGGTTTGTCTGCAAAGGGGGAACTTGAATCCTGTTGTTTGTTTGGAACTTTATGTATTCTTGCAAACAAGATCCTTCCTTCTGGTGAAGTCAGGAAGAAGAAAGTCAGAACATAAACAACAAGTCTGCCTCAGGAAGCTAATGTTTCATGTATGACTAATTAAATCCAACTTTCCTGTAGTCATGGCAGTGAAGATCCCTGTTTTCCCATTGGTGTCATGGGTAAGCACAATAGGGACACTGGATTAGATGTGAATGGGCTATAAAGAGCAGGGGGAGAGGGAAGGAGGTGGAATAAAAAGCCCAGCTCTAGGGAGTAGATTACAAAACACAGAAGATATAATTGTGCAAGGAAGTGCAAGTCAGTAATCCCCCTTCCCTGCCAACATTATGGGACTACTTCTGTTGCCTGAGGATGTGGGTGTAAGATTTCTTCGACTTAAGGGTATTTGTGGAATATCTGAGGAATGATGATAAACAACCATTAGGTGAAGTCTTTGGTCTCAGTGAATTCAGTGGAACAACTTTTATGGAAATGAGTAGAGCTAGGACGTTACCCTGTGTCATGTGTATCACCTCTCATTGTAAAGCCTCAGGAAGCAACTTGCTGATGATACCTTGAGCATATCTTAAATGCAGCCAACTCTAGAACACTTGGCCAACTAGTGCATTGCACAACAGCAGTGGGAAAAGAGTTTGTCCAAGAAAATTTGACCTAACATCCCTGTTCTTATGAAAATTTCCATGGGATCAGTCTTCTTTCTTAACACCTACTGAACAGGACCTCTTTATAACGTCTCCCCTGATAGACTCTCTCCCTCCCCTTCTCCCCTCCCTGAAATACATTAAGCCAAGTGGTCATTGTTTGTCTGAAGCCTTCCTTCTGAGATTGAAACCTATTAATCTAGCAAGTTCTGGAGTGTGATATATTTAGGGGTTTTAAAAAAAATTTTGGGGTGTTAAGCCAGCAACTTAAAACTGTTCCCTAGCAGATTTTATTGTAGTTAGTTACAGTTACATGAATAATTGTTTTAAAAAAATACAGGCACCGGTTCTGCAAGATGGTTTCCTACCCTTTGGTTTTTGGAGAGAAATTGTTAACAAAAACATCAATGGAGAAAGTTTCAGTCTTAAGTCCCAGTTTAAAAAATACTTTTTGGTATATTAGTCCATGCTTTAAGAATCTGTTCTTCCGTTGCTCAGGAGCCTGAGGGAATATTTTGGTTGTGTCCTTGAACATGGATGCTTGCTACTTGTATGAATGCTACTTTTTAAAAGAATGAGTCATGTCAATCATATGGGGGGCCAAACTGAGTGATTCCTTTTGATAGAAACTCAACCCTTGGCATAACAAGCATAGGGCTTGGTCAAGCTTGCTAGACCGCAGCTGTTTGCTACAGGCCAAGATTGTTAAATTGCTTTGCATTCTATGATAGTGCAGCACATACCTTGATTCTCAAACTTTTGAAACCTAGCAGGAAGAAGGGTTCTGAATTTTCTGAGCTTGTGGCCCTCTGAGAGCAGCTCATTGATTTACATTCTAGTAATCTTCTCTGTCAAGTCAAACACATGTTGTGTGTAGGATACAATACAAATATCCACTTAGCTTTTAGATTCCTCTCTCCTTTGGAATAATGAGCTATTGTGACTCCTGCTTTCAGCCCTGGAGAGATGTGTGCCCCATTGTTTCTGTTGTTTTTGTGGGACTCCATTTGTTTTGAAGGGAGTAAGGGGGGAAATGCAAATTCCATGCTTTCATTCTGCAGAAGGATCTGTAATGTGCTGGTGCTTACTCGTGTAGCAGCATTTTGAAGGCATGCCATTTCAGCAAAGAAATTGGAATCCTAAAATCAGGGGATAGAAGCTTCTCTCTTATTTCTTTACTTGAACCAAAGGAGAGAGTCTTGACTGTCAATTGCAGTAAAACTTCTATCCATACAAGATTAGCAACCCTATATGGCAGTCTAGAGTATGCTAAACTTTGGGACACCCAGAAGAACAATATCTCCCCCTGTTTTCCCCCCCCCATTAGAAGCCAGCCCTCTAATTTAGGGTCTGTTGCATATTAGTGGGGCACTGGGAAGATGTTTGCACAGCTGTTTCACATACCTGGGCTTTTCTATGGAGGACTCGGCTCTCCGAGGGTATTGTTCCGGCTTGTTCCTAACGCTTACAAAAAGTAATCTGAAAGGGGGAGTGAGGAAGGTGCCATGGGGTAATGTTTTTGCTGGAGAAAGTGAACACGAATTTTTAAAGGTTATTCAACAGCACCAAGTTGCCTGCAACATTGGACTTGTATGCATAGAATGTCAGAGGCAGAAAAACCTGCTTGATCACTGACTAGTTTTCTTTTTACTCTTTTATTGTAGATTAAAAAACAGCAGCAAGATGTGTTAGGTTTCTTGGAAGCAAACAAGATTGAATTTGAAGAGAAAGATATTGCAGCCAACGAGGAGAACCGGAAATGGATGAGAGAGAATGTCCCAGAAGATAGCCGACCAGCAAGTGGAAACCCATTACCACCGCGACTGTTCAATGATAGCCGATATCTGGGGGTAGGAAAGGGTTTGAATGATCTCCTTTGCTTCCTTGTTCTGCATTTTTCTGTCTCAATTTTTGCAGCTTACCAGAACAGTTTCTGCACTGCACTCTGTTTTAGCTGTCCTATTTGCAACAGAAAAGAAGAATGCTTATAATGAAGCTTTTAAGTTTGTATAGTATTAACGCAGAAGAGCTATTATATATTTCCTCTTGCCCTGTGGAGTCTTTAATAATATTTATTTTTGCACATTGCATTTCTTCCATTATAGTGGGGCTAGAGCCCATGGGTTTTTTGCTATCTAAAAACCATTAGCCTGTCTACTAGAGAACACTGCCTAGTAGCCAACAGGAGTATTTATTTTTTTTCCTACTGTTCCTTTTATCTTGATTTTTTTTTTCTATAAAAAACAATAATTTTAAACTGTAGATATTTAAAATAATTTTAAAAAGCTCTGGAGATGCACTTTGCAAATACAGAATCTTGCAGTGCTGTGACATCCCTTCCAAATGGGATTTTCTGTAGATGAGAGATTCTTCCCATATGGACTAAGTCTGTCTGTCATTCAACTTTCAAAGGAAATGCTCAAATAGAATGACTTTTGCCATGTCAGCACATGAGCTTTCTTGAACTCGGAGGTAAAAGCTTTCTTGGGTTTAGCTTTTCTGGGTTCTGTTTACAAAATCCAAGGCAATTGTGGTCTGTCTATTCCTGTGTATAGATTTAAAAATCAGGTAGTAAATATAATGTTGATTTAGTTGTTGACTATTTTGAATGCTTTTTCTGAAGTATGTTGTTCTACACTAATGGTGCACATCACTGCTCAGCAGGCCACATACTCTAAAAGGTGTGAATTTATTCATAAGTGTGAACTTTTTATTATTGATGACTTAATGTGTGTGGAAGACTGACGAACATACGGACTAAAAACATACAGAGCAGGCTCTTTCTTTCCAGACTTCTTTCATAAACTTCTCAAGTGCACCTGGGCTTTGAACTGCAGTTTGTTTTTCTTTTAATCCAAACCTGAATCACTCTGGAGCATGTTATTTGTATAGTGAGTGGCTGACATGCTGCCTTGCCACCAGGAGCAAGAGGGTTTGCTTTGCAACTCAGTCACAAGTGGCTACATTTTCAGTATTTTAAGGGAGGTGTACATGTAAGCCATTGCACCCAATGTCCCTCACATATAGCTTAACTACCTTCTGTTATGACTAGGACTGTTTGTTGGGAAGGAAATGTTAATAAATATATGCAGGTTTCTATGCGAACATCTCTCTTAGAGAGTACTTCTTTGGCAAAAGTGAAACTGACATTCATTTATATCTAGTATTGCCTGCCTGCCTTCCCACAGTACTACATAGCATTTGCTTTGGTGGGCACATTACTGTGCCAATATCCTTTATCAATTAAATGTAGCCAGCTTCCTGCTGTAGTGTTGCAGCTGTCCACCAAAGTATAACATTTCATGGTAGTGCAGGGCAGGAAGTGAAGAAAACTGCATGCATGCAGCTATGCTGGGAGGTGTACTCATCGCAAGTATTTCTAATGCACCAATGATTATAGTATGATAGTTTCATACAGAGGTAATATATGATGGGCTTAGAACTACAGCTAGAGCAAGCTCTCTTTCTTAACTACTGCCTGCTTTGGTAGGGCTTGCTTGCTGCGTTTTGTTGTAATTTGTTGGAAAAGCAAAGGCTTTTAAAATCAGTTTTACTGTCCTCTGAAAAATGGCCAGATTTGGGGATGTTTTATCTGCGCTTGTAGGCTTTTCATACTTGAGCTTTGGGGACTGTACAAGGACGGTACCATGCTGAGTACACTTGGCTCTTTAGTTGCTAGAATCTTTGAGCAAAGAACTGGATAAATTTGCTGCATGTGGCATGAAAAAGAGAGGGAGAGGCCAGAACATCAGGGGAGAAAATGTGATTAGCGACTACATGGACTGCTGCAGGAAAGGAAAAGCAAAAAAACCAAAAAAACAACAAAAAAACTCCACTTCCCCTTTAAGAGAATGGGAGATTTGATTTCCAGGCCACAACAAGCCTAATCCCTCCCTTGAACCTTTTAATTACTGAATCCTGAATCGCTGGTGGCATCCTGCCACTTTTTTGTTCTCTCACATTGCTTTATATGAGGCAACAGGCTGTGGCGGTTCTAAATTAGAGAGTCCAGAGGGCAAAGAGGGGACCCACTTAGTCATGGGGCTTTGGGCTCTGTACTGGAGTTCTACAGTATTTACTAAATAGATGCATGTGTATACAGTCGCTGGACGTGTGTGTGTTTGAGGTTGAGGGAACTCTGAACTTGCTTTTGCTTCAGGATATGTAGGGCATTGTCATCTTGTTCTGAGGGACCTGATAGCATTGTGCCCTGTGTTCTCAAAGGAAAATTGTTTCAAATATCTTTACCTACTGGGCTACAGTGAAGCAGCCAGAGAGCACTGTCCTTTCAATGAGGTCTTTAATTTTGTAGTGAGTGTATGCAAACCAACTACGTGTAAGATTATCCTTTGGATAATTTTAGTGAGTTTTTCAGGAGCATTTGTTGATGTAGTCTCCAGCTGCAGTGTATATGAATGCAGTAATTCAGGAGCAAAGCAGTATGTCATTTCATGGGGCATTATGCATTCCTCACAGCCTGTCAGTCTGATATTGAATGGGTCAGGTGGCAGACAAGCAGATTTTTCACCAGTCCACATAATTGTTTCTATAGAACAGTGATTCTCAGCCAGGGTATGTCAGATCTTTTGAGGTGTGCCCCTAGGTGTGAGGAGGTGTGAAGAGATAAGTAGATAATCACAGGCTCGGGCTTGCCTCTGCCTGGATGATTCCTCACCCCTGCTGCCCAGTCTCTCTGCAGGGAGGTAACCATTGTAATATATAAATTAATTTTTGAAACAAGAGTGCCACTTAATTCACAGAAGTTATTGAGGGATGCCTTGAGTCCAAAAAAGTTGAGAACCACCGATATAGGGTTTTAACCCTGCAAGGTGCTGAGTACTTTCAGTGAAGTTAATGGGAGATAATGAAACTACTTGGGTCCTAGAGTAGATGTCATTTTGTTTTTGCATGTAAAGGAAGTTCAGCTGGGACAGAAATTCCAGAAAGCAGTATTGTACTGCTTCAGAAAGTCTTATCAAAGACGAATAAAATTAGATTAGGATCTCCCAATCAAGTTGAATTCAACTTGAGGGAAAAGAAAACCTTAAGTGTACATCCTTCCTTTGGTATCTTTATCAGATT
>NW_005842305.1:0-6986 GCF_000455745.1 Alligator sinensis | reverse complement strand
TCCCTTCTTATTTTACCTTGGTTAGTACCTGCACATACCAAATGTGTAGTGTAAGTTCTGCTGACCCCAATGCAATTACAGACCCTGAGCATTTGTACCCTGGCATGCAAATGATACCCTCTTCCCTTTGCTGCAGAGATTCTTGTCCTAGAAATGGTGCTAGAAATCAGAGCACTTGCCCATTCATTAGCAGGTTAGCTAGAACCCTTGTTCAGGAAGCCCAGAGTGTATCATTGGCACTGGATATCAGGAATGTGAGTGTTTGAAAAATCTGTACATGTGAATTCAACTAAAATCTGAGAGTTGGTATTTGACTTATACAACAGCTAAACAGCTTTGAACTCCAGGCTCCCTCCCTCCCCTTCCTAAACTCAGTTACTTGTACTTATGGTCTTGTCAACTTCTGGAGAGCCTCCTGACCACAACATTCCCCTGGAGACCACCACACTGACTTTGCTCATTTCGCATGGTTGTTTTTTTTTTTTTTTTTTTTTTTTGGCCGTGTATGTGTGGGCATGTGAAGCAGCTTGCCCTTAATGGCAGCTTCCTCAGTAACTTTAGCCTGCAACTGAGCATGCTCCACATTACTGGCATTCTCTAGCTACATGTTTTGACCAAGATTTCACCTGTCAGAAGAAGGCCTGTTAAGAAGGAGCACAAACCAGGGTAATAGCATCAGTGAAAAGGGAGGGAGAAAGGAGAAAGACAGCCCAAGTTGGGTCTGTAGTGTGAGGTTTGGAAATGAGAATTAGGGATGTGAATGTGGTAATCCAAACAATGGGTGCCTTGCACAATCATTCTGTGGTTCAGTTGGATAGCATTGAGCAAAGCCACACTTTCATTTTGTATCTTTTTCCCACACACAGCAGACACATGCAGATAGCTGCGTGCTAGGACAAAAGGCTGTTTTTTTTCTCTTGGCAAAACTCAGGAAAAGGAGAGGGAGAGAGAGTACATGTGCACTTGTCCCACTCTTTTTAGCTTCCTTTTCCTTTGCAGTTCTTGCTGTGTGTGTAGCTGTCATCTAACTTTAATAGAGCATCCAACATGAGGCTGAGGCCTATACTGTTTACCAGGCTTCTGCACAGATTACGATTATCTGGATGTATGCATGCAATGTGTAAATACAGATGCTAGCCTCTTACTGTGAAAAATATTTATTTGACTTATTCATTTGCACTAAATCATTAAATACAATGCTAATATAATAGTAAGGCTATGAATTAGTAATATAAGAGTGCAGCTTTTCTTTTAAGCATCAGTTCTGAATTGATTCCAGATCAGAGGTAACAACTGACATCTCGTCTGATTAGAATAGGTTAGGGGGCTCAGTCCATTCTAGTTTACTGGCTGCCATGGATACTGAAATTTACCACTTCTGGTACTTTTTTCAAAATCTGTTTTTGTGGGTGGGTGGGTTTTGTGTGTGTGCTGTATTTTTTGTTGTTGTCTTCATTTAAAACATTTGAGTGCAATGGATCTGAGCAGGTCTGATTTTATGTTTTAGATTACATGAGCCCCGGTCGGCTCTTGCTTGGGTAATCTATATTAAACAGACTTCTTACACTTTTTATTTAGCTCATGATCTTTCTCTTTTTCTGATTGTAGGATTATGAAGCTTTCTTTGAGGCAAGAGAGAATAATGCGGTGTATGCTTTTTTAGGCTTGACTGCGCCACCGGGTTCAAAGGTAGGTATGTTGGGTAGGTGAATTGTATTTCGGACCAGCATATACAACTTTTATCTACCAAGGGATGTCTGTCACTGTGGTGTGTTTTTCACACACGTATTTCTGTGGATCAGGAATACGTTCTCCCTTTGAGGACTTCTGCTTTCAGACTTTGATGGTATATACTGTCATATGTCCATTTATCTGGTGGATTTTGCATTCCCCAAAAGGCTTGTTCCAATTTAGCGCATTGACCTATAACTGCAGTAGTTAATACTGTCTTGGTATTTTCACTGTGGGACCAGTCCTAGTGCTATTTACATTATTGGAAAGTCTTCCGCCAATATCAGTAGCAGGCTGATCGGGTCCTTTGGTGGTATTGGTTTCCTCGTGGCCTTGGCTGTTGTTTTGTTTAGCACCTAAGGCAGCATCCAGATGTGCATGGACATTTGGTTCCCCGGGGACAGCTAGTGGCAGCACACCTTGTGCCACTGCCAGTTGTCCAGGGGGAATGCCTGTGTCGGGTGTACTGGCAGGTGGTTACCCCAGGTGGAGTAGGGGTGGCTGGGGCCAGAAGCCTTACTGCGGGTCCTGGGGGCCTCCCGGAGCTGCAGCAACAGAGATCCTGCTGCACAGAGCCTGGCCAGCAATGGTGTGTGGCTCTGGCTGGCCAGACTCCGGCTTCAAGTGGTATATGTTGCCACTGTGTGTGCTGCTCTGTTTTTTATTTATTTTTATCCCCAGGTTTTTTTGATCCCTGGATGTCAAAAAACCTGTCCGTGCTGCTCTGAAAACTTTGTGTTCTAATACTTTTCAATGGAAAACTTGGTGAAAAAACACTGAAATAAATGGAAATGGATTACTTTTGAAAATAAACAATTCATTAAAAATATTTGTCAACAGAATGCGTCTTGCCAGTAGTTTTTGCAAGAGACTTGTCACAGATAAAGTTAATATCATTAAAAAGATTTTCTTTTTTCTGCTGTATGAAGCTGTGCATTCTCTTTACCAGTTATACACTTGATTGCTGTAAGATGGATGCACCAAGGTGGAATTGTGCCTTTGATTTTGATAGAACAGGACAGGAATGTTTTATGCATTTCACTTGAGGGTCTTAGGAGCCCTGAGTCACCTCCAGTCTTCTCATTCCCATGGGTAAACATGCCACCTTAAACTTTGTAAGGAAACCTGAAATGCTCTGTTTTGCACATATTACTCAGGGGCCTGAGTTAAAAGTAGTTCATGATCAATTCTTATTAAAAGTTGCAAGTTGGACTGACTCAAATCTGGGGACCAGATTTTTGCCCCTGGGCTAACTGCATTGGTATTAATGGAGGTACAACAGTGATAAATAAGGCCTATTTTTTCTTCGGTACTTTCTTTCTGAAACCTAACCTAACTCCAGTTTCAGAGCAACAAAACAGATACTTGGATGCAGTTGTGGGGAAAAATGGTTCTCTTGGTCAGTATAGCTGTTTGTTACTGTAGTATACTTCAAAGAAAAGATCACTTAAAGAGGAACAGACTTTTAGTTTTTAACCCTTACGCTGCCTTTTTAGGGTTCAAGGGAGTGTTGATCACAAGTCTAATCTCCAACTTGCCAAAAGTTTTGCTGTTAGCCTGACTTGGCAATTGGGCTATCACTAAATGTTAGCAAATCAAACTGACTGTTGGCTTGAAGGCAAAGCTTGTTTCAAAACATCTCAGGTTTGAGCACATTGCAGGTAGAGAATTGCTCCTTGCAGCTTGGCTGTATTTTCTGACAGCTATCTATGTAATTCCTGTGAACAGCATTCAGTAAAATGGAAGGAGATAGATATTGAACCAAGCTACAGGCAGTCCTCAGACTTATGACACAATTGGTTCCTGAAAACCGCATCTTAAGTTAAAACGTTGCAACTCAGAACCGATTTTTCCCCATAAGAAACAGTGTTATAAATGGGGGATTGCTTCCTGAACCAAGGCCTGATAACTTATTTTCACCAAAAATAACACAGAATTTTGTACTCAGTCAATTATAGATGAGTAAAATAGCTACATTAATGTGTGTATATATATATTGTAAATAGCAATCCTATTGATTTGGAAAGACTTCTTTGAGATGACTTTGCTGGACTTTTTGAAAGGTTCTTGGCTGGAGTCTGCTCAGGAGTCTTGGCTGCATGTTTTTCTGGAGTCTTGTCTGCTTTCTTAAAGGCAGTGTCCAAGGCAACACAGCATACTTGTTTGCTGGCATGGCGCGGTGTCAGATCAAATGTTATAAAGTCGAAACTGACGTCATAAAGTTGAAACAGGGTGTCAGTTTGTAAACATTGTAAGTGCGAAACGTTGTAACTCGAAACGTAAGTTGAGGACTGCCTGTAATGCTGAGGAGATGCACATTTTGATAGCGCACTGTAAGGTTTTATGAGGTGTCTGGAAAATGTGTGACGGGTGGTATTGAGAGTTGTTTATGAAAAAATTAATAGAAGTTGGAGCCAAACTCTAGAAATGATATTAGAAATACAAACAGGTATTTACTGAGCATCAGTGATTTGTTTAGTGCTCTCTACAGTAAACAGAAATAAGTCAAACAAAAACCACTTGATAAATACTGTAATTAACCAGACTTCCAGGGGTTCAAGTTTCTTAAATATACAGAATGGGCGAATTAAAGCTTATGGCTAGACATAAATAACTGACAGTGTACTCAGTGAGTGTCCTAATGGGAATGTTCTAAGGAAGGATTTGAAAGGAAAGAATATCACACCTTCTTAGCATCTTGCAGAATTGGATTCAGAAATAAGGAATTGATATAGTCTGTAGGAGAAATGGATCAGTATGTTTACTATGGAGGGAGCTTTGGGATACTTTTTTTTTTTTCCTTTTTCCCCAAGAGGGCTGCTGTGAGGTAGCTTGCCCTCCCTCATAAAACACTGTTTTTGGTGCTTTTTTACCCTCTGAGAAGAGAGGCTAGATTTCATTCCTGTAGCCTGTTTGGCCACGGGGACTTGATTGGAAGGGGCAAGAATCTCACTTGGCTCTGCATTGCAGTACAAGTATCCCTGCCCTATAGAAAACATGGCCCATCATTTTCCTTCTTTGCTTCCTTGCCCACCTCTACTAGTGTCACACCTTCCTCTCTGCTTTCCTCATAAAAATATCTTTTTGTGTGAGTGTACTGCTTGGGTAACTCATGTCACGGGATGATTTGATGTGTACCTTTTTGCCTGTAACATGTGGCCATTGTAGCAGAATGCACCCCCTCAATTTTTTGTAGACCAGTCGGTGGTTGGAGCTATGGTATTCCCACACTCTAGGTCTTGGAAGCTGCAAGATGAGATGGTCTTTTTGCCATTTGTCTTAGTGACCCACCAAATACAAGTTAACGGAGATGTGTGGAGTGTTCCTCCTTCCTCCTCGGGTAGAAGTCATTCACTGTAGCTCATCTCTTTATTTGAGAAATGGTTGGGGTTTTTTTGGCTTACTAGAAATCCCATGTTTTCAGACTATCCACTTATTTATTTTGTGAATTTGTAAACCAGTTGTAACTGTTCAGGTTTGGGATGGTTTAGATAGGGAGCCTTGAGCAGAGGTTTGGACTAGACCCTCCAAGATCTCTCCCAACCCCTATTGCATATGATAGTCTGGACTTGTCAAAAGAACTCTGTTTCTATTAGGCATCAAAATGGGGCCAGATTTTACAATCACACAGCACACTAAATGCTGGGCTTTTTTAGAAGAGTATATAATAGTTAACCAGCCTCTTCTCACTACCTTGTAGCATTAATTCTAGAAGATTTGTAAAATTTCTCCAAAAACCTGTTGATATTTTTTTTCCACAGTGCAATTGCTTTAATTTTTTTCTACAGTTTTTTCCTAAGCATCTTGGCTGACCATTGTACCTCAGAAAGCCTTTGTAATAGTCTTAGATTGTTATTAAAATACAGTTTTGTAACCTGACATGAATTAAAACAATTAACCCCGCCCCACCCCCAAAAAAAAAACAAAAACAAAAAACCAACCAAACAAAAAACATAATGGTACATACCACTTTTTATTTTATGCTTGCATGGTCAGACCTCACCTGTTTTACCATGGTCTGGAAAGCACCATAGCTAGTTAGTCAAGAGACTATGAATACTTGTAACTTCTATTTCAGTTTAGTAGAAGTTGAGGATACCTAGAACTTTACAAGATTGGACCCGTAGTAATTTAGGGCAATTTAAGTCACTGGAAGATATTTGTTTGACTTAAAAATTAGCAGCACTGAGCTTTTTGGCCATGTATTACTAGGGCTTTTTATTGCAGTACAGATGTCCACACCTCGTATGTAGTTATATAAAATGTACCCATTTAATTTTCTGGGAATGTCTTAAGCAGGGGTAGGCAACCCCTGTTATGTGTGCCATGCTCATTTTGCTTGGCATGCGCTCCTTAGGGAAAGGGCTGGGGCTGCACTGCCACAAGGACTGGGTCCCTCACGGCTTCTTCATCATCTGCCCCTGGCATGCCAATTTCTTACAAATCAAGGTTCAGAGTGGATTTTTTGTTTTGTTTTGTTTTTTTGGCACTGTGCCCAAAAATGTTGTTGACCCCTGATTTTAATAGTAGTTGTATGCACTGGACAGAAGTCCCTGAACTAGGCCCTCTCCAATCCTTCCAACTATTTTTACCTGCATCCATTATATAAGAAAGTATGGGTTGTAACCTCTGATAAAATAATAACATTTAATTCTTATTTTATTGTTTCAGGAAGCTGAAGCACTGGCAAAGCAGCAAGCATGAACATCAACTGCCTTAAATGTTCTGTAAAGGGAATTTTCACAGCTTTTTATAAAATAGTAAAATTGTTTCTGCTTCAAGAAAAATGGATATAATTTCTAATATTTTGATTGATGCAAATTTTGAATACAAGAAAAAATGTGAAAATTAGGGTAAAGAGCATGGAATACGCTATTACAAAGTTGAAGGTATAACAAAATGAAGCAACTGGTTTAAAGTGATTTAAAAATCAGGTCTTGGCAATGGTGTCCATTTTGTGCAAATTTAAGGGGAAATCCTGATTTTTAATATGAACAATAGAGATACAATTATACCCAGTGGTCCAACTATTTAAAAACAGGGAAAAGGAACAACAGACATAATCTTATCTGATAACTCTAGTGCCTGAATTGCCTCATGTTACTGAACAATATATGAATACAGTAATTTTTCAATGTCTTTTTAAATTGTGGTTGAAAATTTAAATTGTAGATGTGTAGTATAGTAACCTTCCTAAGCTCTTAGATGTATTTTCTTTTTGTAGGATGGATATTTTAAATTGTATTGTGGCACAC
>NW_005842304.1:1644079-1665409 GCF_000455745.1 Alligator sinensis | reverse complement strand
CCTCCTGTGTCAGGTGGAGGTCCTGTACACCTGTACACTGATGGCAGCTGTATCACATATCAGAGCAGTATCAGCCAATATGTCTCCTTAAATATTGGCTATAGGTATCGGCCCTCAAAATCTCTATCGGTGCACCCCTAATAGAAAGCTTTATATTCAGCTCAATTATCCAGTATGACCTCTTGTCTCTAAAAGTGTCATTATTTACCCAGATAATCCTCCATTTTACTTAAATGTCTTAATTAATTCTTTGTTTCTAGATGTTATATTTGGCCATATTGAAACATGCATTGTTTGATTTTTGCCCTATTTATCAAGCAATCTGGACCAGTCCTCATTAATGGTTTTTGTCACAACCCAAAGGGTGTGATTTTTGTTTTTGTGTGCTTCGGCACTGCTAAATTGTCCCCGCTAAATTGCAGCTTCCTTGCACGGTGGAGTTTTCTGCTGCAGAAGAGAACCCCGGTGCAGGGGAGAATTTCCCGCCGGTTTGAAGCTTTCTTTGCAGGGTGCATTTCTTTGTTGCAGCACAGAAATGCTCGTTGCAAAGAGTTCCCGCCATTTGTATGCTAATTCGAGTCCCATTATTGGCCAGTTCTAAATTATTCACACGTGGCGGCTAGTGATTGGCTTGCTAGCCGTATAAGAGGCTTGAGTGGTTTCCGCCCCAGTTGGAGGACTCCACGAACAAGGGAGGAGGAGACTTCACGCTGTGTGAAGATCTCTAAGCGCTGCGGATCCTTACGGACCCAGTGCATTTAAAGCAGGCAATGGAGGTCTGATCAACCTCTAGCCTCTCCCCGTCGCCGAGCGCAATCCAGACGTATCCCTTCCCGCGCGCAAAAGAACTGGACCCACGGAGCCTAGCAAACTTCGTGTGAATGAGTGAGCAGAAGGACCCACGGAGCCTAGCAAACTTCGTGTGAGTTTATTCAGAGCTCTTCCGGACAAGTACTTTCTTCGGCTGACACGACGGGTTCGCGTGTTCAGAGCCTTCAGCCGGATTGGGCTAGAGTTCACAAGTTTAGAACTCTTGTCCGCCTCTCTTCTTTCCTGTCTGTAACCGCAACTTAAGCAAGTTTTCCAGCCTACACCACTGCCATCTCGGTGTAAGTAAACAATCTTTTAAACTACTGATATGCGTCCGTGCCTAATTCCAGCTCGAAGGCCTTCCCTCTCCGCCCCGGCGTGCCCGGGCTGCTGGCCACAGCCCGCGTGCAGCGCGAAAAGGGCTCGGGTCGCTCCCGGCCCGCACAGTTTTATTATTTACTTTTCTGTTAATCTTTATGTCATCTGCAGACTTTGTCAGGAATTTCATATTTTCTTCCAGAACTTGCTATAATACTTGCTATTATATAGCAAGTAGCCAAGAACAGATTTCTGCAGTAGGCCATGAAACAAATTTGCTCAGTGATGATTTCTAGTTTATAGCTATATATTGCAACCTATCAGTTAGACAATTGTTAATCCAATCAAAGTATGCTTTGTGAATTTTGTGTCATTCTAATTTCATAATCAAACAATATATGATGCCAGGGTAAAATCTCTATTTCACCAACACTGTTTCCTTTATTAGGAAAACCTGTTATTGAATCAAAAAATATAATGTCCACTTGACAAGATCAATTTTCCACAAACCACTGTTGATTGGCACTAATTGCATTATGCAACATTATTTCTTTTTCAATTGACTGCTGTATCAGCTATTTAACTATTTTAGTGTGAGATCAAATTTAGGCTGATAGGCTTATAATTATTTAGAGCATATTCCATTTACCCTTCTTAAATATTGGCACACCTTGTCTAGGGATATTTTAAAAATATTTGCAAGTTTTCCCTTTTTAATTTTTGTTATATACCTACATAGTAGTTATCTTGTATTAAAGTACTTCCACACAACACATTCAGACCATGTGTAAAATCTTATGAATAACACATTGGAATGTGTCAGGAGACTTGGGGTCTGTTTTCTAGCTCTTTCATAGACTTATGTGATCTTGACCCAGTTGCTTTAATCTCTGCCTTAGTTCTTTATCTACAAAATAGGGGTGATAATTCTCCTTACACGGTTATTTTGAGTAAGAAGCCAATGTTTATTGGACACTCTGATATTATGAGGCTGAATACACACACGGCTTGTATTGCAGGCGGGAGGGCAATGCCATTGACGAAGTTAAAGGCTGAATCTAGCAACATTACAGTCCAATAATCAGGAAGCTGGCAAAAGCATGTTTACATCAGTCACAGCATGTGGTTGCTTTTAGCTAGAAATGCCACCAAAGCATATTTAATTAGACAAGTGTCAGATAATTCAATAGTAATTTAAATGCAGATAAAATAACATTGTTTACCATTTCAAAACGCTCCATGGATTTGTATTCCATTTATTGAGTCCATTGGCTGTTTCTTTATGAGCCCTGAGATAGTGTTACATCTTTTTTGTCAATGTCCCATTGTGTTATGCCAAAATTAAATAGGAAAGCAGATGCAGCAATTAAAAATGAAAAAGTGACAGTTATTTTTGGCTCAAATAGTTACTATTAACAGACATGGTAGCCAAAAATATGTGTCTTAACAGTCAAAACAACTATTATTTGCCTGCTGTTTATGAACAGCTTATGAGTCACAACCCACACCCAGCCACCTGCATACCTCTATTTCAAACAATTTAAATTAAGCTAATATTAGGAACTTAATGAAATATTCTTAAGAAAATGTTCAAGACTTGCTTTTTTCTGGCACTATTCAACACCTGGAAAAATTAAATTAATGTGTATCTTGACTTCAAGAGAAAAATATCCCTGTTAAATCCTGGATCCTACATTATTAGATCCCACATGGCCAGTAAAGCTCCTCATGGACCCCTGGGGAGCCCCACAGGCCACATGACACAGTGTTGGGGGGCAGATCTGGCCCACAGGCTGGGGACTGTGCATCCCTGGCTTAGGGATTTATTGATACATTTTCCAGCCCTTCTTTTCATTCTCCCCATTTTTCTTTGGGTTCAGGATTCAGGTTGTACTTCACTGAAGCAACAAGGATTTTCTCAGCAGTTTTCTTGCTGGCTGGAACTGTCGCCACCCCTCTCTTCAGCCTGCTTTTCCTTTGTGGACCTGCACATTACTGAGGGATTTTGACTTCCTTGAATACAAAATGAAGACTTGATGAGGAAGACACTTACGAAGATAAGAAATAGGCCGTGCAAAGAGGACAGTTCTTGCATTCTCATGTCTACTGAGACATCATGTAATGCTTATCATAGAGAGATGGCTTGGGAGCCCTCTAGCCAAGAACCGCCAGGGTTAGCAGAAGCAGTGACGCACCCCAGTCAAAATCCCCAGCCTTCAATATAGCCAATGCCTCTGCGGAAGGCTTAAAAACAGCCTAACAAGCAGGAAGGGAAAAAAAATACCCTCCAAGCACCATTTGGCAACAGCAGAGCCCAGAAGCATGGGAAATACTTATAGTAGGACATAGGCAAAACTATGCCTAGATCATTCCTGGCCAGTGGCTGTCCAACCTATTGTTTAACACCTCCTGTAATGGAGAGTCCACGACTTCCCTAAGCAGTCTATTCCACTGCCTCACTAAAAAATGTTTTTCTGGTATCCAATCTAAGCCTACTTTGGTGTAACGTCAAGCCATTTGTCACTTTGTACTCTCTGCAGCAAGACAGAAAAGGTGTTTTCCCTCTTCTTTATAGTAGCCCTTCAAGTATTTGAAAACTGCTATCATATCCCCTCTTAAGCACCCTTTCTGCAAGCTGAATATACCTGTTTCCCTGAATCTCTCCTTGTATGACTTGCCTGCCAAGCCATTTATAATTTTTTGTGGCATGCCTCTGGACCCTCTCTAATTCTCTATGTCCTTTTTAAATGTGGAGCCCTTGAGCAAATGACCTCCTAAGGTCCCTCCCATCTCTAATTTCCTGTGATCTTATGAGTTTATGGGTAGACTGGATGATCCTACTCCTTTTAAGATAAATATTAGAGTTTAAATATTCTGTGTTATGCAATACACCTTAATCTTTTATCTCTGATATATTCTTTGCAAACACTTAAAGGGATCTAGTAAAAACATGTATGACTAAAAAATAACTTTCAAACTCAGAGCTTCAGAGGAAATACTTGTTTACAATACCATTACTACTGAGAAGTAGTAGAAGAAATTCCCTATATATTTATATATATAAAAACTCTGGAAATGCATCGGGGATAATTTATTCTGTATTATATATATATATATATATATATATCTATCAGAGAGAGAGAGAGTTTATTCACCCATGGCCTGATCTGACCTCCTTTGAAAACATTTTACAAAAAAGAAAGAAGCCTTGCATGAATCTTGGTCAGTGGAGGCTGGATCCAACCCCAGGTCTTTTTGACAACAGAAAGGATGTGAGGACTGTGCTGCCTTATTCCACTGTATGTGTAAAAAGATCAGTGGTTGCTTTCATTGCACAAGTATGCTCAATGTATAGAATCAAAGGACCGGAAGGGGACTTGCAAGATCATCAAGTCTGGTCCCCTGCCATGGATAGGAGGTTATTAGGCTCAAACGAGCTCAATGAGGTGATTATCCAGCCTCCTCTTGAACATCTGCAAGGATAGCGACTGCACCACCTCTGCTGGGAGTGTGTTCCAGATTCTAGTTACCCATACGGAAAAGAAGTTTTTCCTTATGTCCAGCCTAAATTTTTCCTCAATTACCTTGATCCCATTGGTCCTTGTCCGCCCAAGGGGTGCCTTCCTGAAGAGTTGCTCCTCTATATCTTGGTGCTTACCCCTGATGTACTTGTAGGTAGCTATTAAGTCCCCTCTCACTCAGACTGAACAGACCCAGCTCCCTGAGTCTCACCTCATAGGGTGTGTCCCCCAGGCCCCTAATCATATGGGTGCCCCTTCTTTGTACCCCCTTGAGCTTATCTACATCCTTCCTGAAGTGCAGTGTCCAGAACTGGACACAGTTTTTCAGCTTTGGCCTCACCAATGCTGAATAGAGAGGGAGAAGCATTTCCCTGGATCTATTGGCAACACATCAGCTGATACATGCCAGAGCTCTATTTGCCCTGCTGGCAGCTTCATCACACTGTTGGCTCATGTTCATTTTCTGGTCAATTTGTGACCCTCCAGGTCCCTGCCAGCCAGTGGACCACCACCCATTGTGTAGTTATGGTGAAGGTTCTTTCATACCCAGATGAAACACCTGACACTTTCCCCTGTTGAACCTCATCAGATTCCATTCAGTCCATAGGACCAGTCTGCCAAGGTCATTCTGGATCCATACCCTATCCTTTGATGTGCCCGCATTTCCCCACAGCTTGGTGTCATCTGCAAACTTAATCATTATGCTTTCCACCCCCTCTTCCAAGTCATTGATAAAGATGTTAAAGAGCATGGCTCCAAGCACCAGTCCCTGGGGGACACCATTGGAGACAGCCCTCCTGGATGAGGCCATCCCATTGATTACAACTCTCTGGGATTGGCCTCTAAGCCAGTTGTTTACCCACCTCACTGTAGACTGGTCTAGGCCAGCACCTTCCAGTTTAATTTTGAGAATTTAATAGAAAACAGAATCAAAGGCTTTGCTGAAGCTTAAGTAAATGATGTCAACCTCATATCCTTTGTTCAGCTGGTTAGTTACCTGGTCATAAAAGGGCACCAGGCTTATTAGGCATGACCTACACTTGACAAAGCTATTCTGGTTGCTTCTTAATACCCCACCAGTTATGAGCTTGTAACTGATGGCCTCCATTACAATTAATTTTTTTTTTTCCCAGGACTGAAGTCAGACTGACTGGTCATCCCTCTTCCCTTTCTTAAATATATAGGTATCATGTTGACTCTCTTCCAGTCATTCAGGACCACTCGCGAGTTCCGTGACTCTTTGAACAGCTTTGCCAGGGACTCTGCTATGAGCTCAGCCAGTTCTTTCAGGTCTCTCAGATGCAGGTCATCTAGCTCAGCAGACTTGAAAATGTCCAAATGTTCTAAGAATACCCTCGCCTGTTTGGGATTGATTTCATATAGTCTGTTGTCTTCCCCGTATTCCCTGGGCCTCTGGACAGGTGAATAGCTCCCATCTGATTTCAGGAATATCTATGTGAAATAAGTATTTAGGAGCTCTGCTTTTCCGTGAGGATCAACTGTGGGCTGTTCTTCCATATTCAGGTTTAATTTCCCAACATACCCAAGTCACTTGCTGCAGACATTTTGCTAGAACAATTACTTGTGAGAATAGAAAAGCAGAGCAATTTAATATAATAAAGCTTCCAGGAGAGAGTTTCTTTAAATTAATCTTTGCTTGTTTCACTTACTGGAAACTTGCCTATTGCATCAAATACAATCTTTTTTCTTTACTTTCAAGTCTCTTTGCAGCTTACTCCCATCTAGATTATCATCTATCACTTCATATTTGGAGGTTAACACTCAGCTCTTCATTAGTCCACTTGCCAACCTCTATTGTTCACATTGTCCATTTTCAAACAAGCATGGTTGAGCTTTTTGCCATGCGGCAGTTCATTTTTGGGAGGATCTCCCTATAAACAGCCAGAAAACTTCCTCATGTTTTTCTTTTCAGCCATTCCTTTTCTATGGTACAAAAACTTGATGATGGTTAGGTTGGTGATGTGCCAAGAGCACTGCTCGTATCATGCCAACCACTATTGTCTTATTTGTCTTATTGTTTCTCATCTAATACTTAGGTCAGAGATTCTGGAATGGGGACTGTTTCTTCTCCCCCGTGTTTTTCCTTCTGTTACAGAGGGGTCTTGCTTCATGACAAAGCTCCTAGGTGGTTCAGTAATACAGATAAATAGAAAAAGGATTAAGCAACTTTAATCTGTGTTTAAAGCTTTACTAGAGAAGGCTGAGGTGATGCACTGAATTTGTGCAAGCCTCCTGCAGCTTTCTGAGAGGGAATATTTATGCCACTTCAGCTTTCTTAAGACAGATGGTTTTCTTCAATGGCCCTTTCATCCAGGTCTGTACCAGCAGCTTCTGACAAACTCTGGAGAGATACTGGGCCACACTGTTTTAATACCCAGCCTGGAATTTAATCCAGGCTGAGTAATACTTTGAAAACAGTTTGCAAAGGAAGTTGTTTAATGATCTACTTCCCATATTCTTGCACAAAGAATATATTGTGATATTTCCCCCCTGTAGCTAAATACCCTAATATCATCTTTGTGCTTATGTAAACCAGAAAAAGAGTACTGCTTTATCATCTACAATGCAAAGCCAAATATGCCTTGATTTGATTCAATCTTGGTTCTTAATACTGACTAACTTTGTAGTATGGTTTATGTATATCACATTATTCTTCACTGTGCATACCTATTTGCATCAACAGGAGTAATTTGCATCTATTTATTTACAGCCATCTAAGGGAGAATACTTCATCCCATTTGTGATGCTTGCAGCAGTACAGGATGTGTTATCTTAGACCAGTGATTCTCAACTGCAGTGTCGCTGGAGTGCTGTGAGATTCTTATAAGGATGCTGCCCCACTGTCTTCAGGTAGAACTGCCATGCCACACCTCTGTTTCTGGGAGACGCCATATGGGACCAGACTGGCTGCAGCAGGAGGAGGCATCCTGCTGGGTGGGAAGTGTCACCTTGAGGTTACTGCTGCTGGTCACCTAAGGACCCAGTCTGGCAATATCACCATCCTGCATGGACGGGGTGCAGTATGTATAGCCACTGCTCTTGTGTTTCCTGACTGGCAAGGAGCATCCCTGGGTTTCATGCAAAGGTGAAGTATTATGTCTTCATTGAGCATAGAAAAGCAGGGGGTGCTTCTGTCTGTGTCCACAGAGGGTGCTGATACAATCAGAGAAATTATGGGCCAGTGCATGGAGTTCATGAAGGTTGAGAATCACTGTCCTAGACAGTGGGTATAAATTATTATTTCTATTACATTTTTTTTATCTCTTAGCCTTTCCAAGAGCTCTAGGTAGGATGAAGGCTTCATCATACCAGGTACTGTACAAACAAAATGAGGACATTGTCCTTGTCCCAGGGGTATTGACACTAAGAAAAAGTCCCTGAAGACTGGTATCTCAGCATTTTTCATGTTCCATTTTATGTATGTGTTTGAAAGAGACATGGAGCCTAATTTTCTGCTTTGCTCTTATGTAAAGTGAGAGCAAATTCAGTGGAGCTATGGCTGATTTACACAAACTCACTGAGAATCAGGTTAGCAAAGGCTTCTGGGCTGCAAGGTGATTCTGGCTTTCTCTCTCGGTTTGTGTCTAGAGCAGGTGTCCTGTTCACCCTGCCCTAGTTATGCTATTACTTCTCAGCATTGAAAGCCAAGCTTTTGTATTCAGTTATCTCTCCTGAACACTGTCTTACTTGGTTTCAGCACCTATGTCTAAGTAGTCCTAGCCATGTGCCAGTGGTTGCCCTCCTATAAGGTCCTGACCTGACCAATGCATGTTGTGTCTCACAGGCAGAGGTTAGGCTGTCTCTGCTTTAGTTCCATAGCCTCTACCTCTATGGCAGCTGCCTCTCTGGCCTCTTTGCCAATATGGGGCTTAACACTTAGTTGTGGCTCAATGCCTAACTAATGGGGGTGACTGGGGCACCAGCCCTCAGTACTGACTTATGGATGAGTTGGGTAGGCACAAAAATAGAAGACTAGTTACACCTGTGATTGTGGTTTAATTTTTATTGGACTTCATTTCCTGTCTGTTCTAATGCATATTACTGTACTTTGAAAATATCTATATAATGTGCATAAAAATAATGGCTCAGAGTCCAGGTTTGCATAGGCTCTGGACAAGCAGCTCTAAAAGCTTATTACCAAATGCTCACCAGTTAACACTATACCTAAAACATTTCCTTTAAAATGAAATATTTGTTGTGTTGTTGTTTGACTTAATTGAGCTTTCTTCTAGAAAACCTTTAGGAATCAGTGCAGCTCTGCCAGATTTGCCTTCAGAAATATACAGGAGATAAACATTTCTTAGGTTTATATTCAGACAGAATAACTCTGACACAACAACAAATATTTGCGACATTTTTTTCATGACTAATTGGAATAGCTCAATTAGAAGCTGACAAAGTTTTCATGAAATTGAATCATTTAAAAGTCTCTATGAAAGCTTATATACATTCTCCTGTACAAAGTCAAAGGAGAGAGGGCATTTGTTACTAAGGCAGTGCAAAATTTCACTGGCTGTTTCATTTTGACACTGTTTCGACTCGTTTTGAGCTCAAAGCAGTGAAATTGAAATGAAATGAAAGGCTTCAAAACAGCCTCAAAACAAAACAAGGACAGTCAAAACGTTTCAAAAGTTTTGAAACTTTTCGTGTTTCGAAGCCAGACTTGTTTGCAGCTAAAGAGAAACTAAGGAGAGGGAGGGGGAAGAGCGGGGAAGGACTGCTCTGATATTGACATGTGTAGCTGGCCAGTGACTGTGATCCTTCCCTGAGGTCCCTTCCAATCCCAGTGCTCTGGGGGAGGGACAGAAAAACAGCATAAAAAATATTGTTTGAACTGAACTTTTTCTGTGACTTCACACTTACAAGTGACACATTTTGCTCTGAACAGTTTGAGGTGCAGTTTCCCAGAAACCCCTGCACCTATCTCCTTGAAATGTGGCAGGCTTCATAGCATCAGCAGGGGCTGCCATCCCTGCAGCTTTCACCCCACGGTGCCTTAACACACACATGACACGAGCTTTGCTTTCAAGACTTTGAGGTGCAGTTTCCCAGAAACCCCTACACAGCATACTTCATGGCCTCAAAAGGGGATACCATCCCTGAAAGTTTCATCTCAATCAGGCAAGAAATGACAAAGTTATAGGCAGTTTCGTGCTTCTCCATTATAGCCTATGGGCAAAACGTCAAAACAGCAAAACAGTTTTGACGAAACAAAACAGAACAGTGCTTTTGAAACTAAACGAAACTCAAAACAAAACACTGTCCTGTTGAAACAGCAAAACGGAAGTTGAAATGAAATGGTGCTGTTTCGCACAGCCCTATTTGTTACTATTAATCACACACGTGGCTCTATGGGATATAGTTTCATAGTTTCTAGGGTCGGAAGGGACCTAGGCAGATCATCTAGTCTGACCCCCTGCCATGGCAGGAAAGAGTACTGGGGTCAAACGACCCCAGCAAGATGGTCATCTACCCTCCTCTTAAAAACCCCCAGGGTGGTGGCCTGCACCACCTCACTTGGAAGCTGGTTCCAGCCCCTAGCCGCCCTGACCGTGAAGTAGCACCTCCTGATGTCCAACTTGAACCTTCCCTCCGCCAGCTTGTGACCGTTATTCCTGGTCACTCCTGGCGGCGCTCGGGGGAACAGGGACTCCCCCAGTGCCTGTTGATCCCCCCTGACTAGTTTATAGCAGGCCACAAGATCCCCCCTCAGCCTTCTCTTCTGGAGGCTGAACAGGTTCAGGTCCTGTAACCTTTCCTCATAGGACCTGCCCTATCATCTAGGGAAGTTAGTATGATCCTTTGTATCACAGCAATAGCTTCTGGCTAAAGATGCATATCATGCTATGCAAACTTTATTTATAGTCTTTTTCTCCACCTGCTTGGAAACAGCAGGATGTAGAAAATGTTTTAAAAGAATGATCAGACATCTTTGGAAGGGTTAGGGTAGCAGCAGACCTGTGTGTATGTATATATATAAATATATGTTACAGTGTTGTTTTTTGTAAATATCTGAAGTCCAGTTAGGCTTAAATAGTTCAAGTTAATTGTTATGCAGCTATAGTGATGGCTATACTAAATACATATCGAATAGCCAGTAAACAAGATTTAAGAAAAGAGGCCATAGAGGCATTTAAGTACCACAATATGATTGTGTGTCTGGAACTTGATGTTGCTAATATTACTGTCTTAATTAATCCTCCCATTCCCCACTCATTCTCCTATCTTCAGTTTGTTCTTTGGAAAGCAATAAACTTTCCTTGAGAATTTAAACCAAATAGCCAGAGCTTAGGTTGAAAGACTTCTTAATAGAAGGAGATCCTGTTCATATGATGTTTCTGCTTAATATGTGAATTTTGATGATCTGCTTTCATGTTTAGTGGTTGAAGATTTCATTTCAAAGTCTTCCTGAAATGATTTCCAATCCTGCAGTTCTCCTTCAGGCAAAATTCCTATTATTTTCAGTGAGTTAAAAAATTGTACCATTAACAGGCTCAAGCATGACTGCCAAAATCAGAGTATGGTGACCATACCATACCAGATCAGAATGGTATCTGTCAGCAGGCACTTGTAGTATTAATATTGGTAGGTCTTGTTGCTTGAGTGACTAGTTTGAGCTGGATTATGTGAAACTCTCCATGTAGAGGAAGATTCCAGCTGAACCCTCAAAAATGATGTCTACAATGGCTCCACACTGCTACCAAGGCTTTTATAGACAAATGTGACCTACCCCTCCACTTCTCTTCAGCATGCATCAAACTTGGAACTGGATTTGAGATCCTCACTAGCTCAATTCTGGGCTTGGATTATGTGGAGGGGGGAGAATGGGCTGGTCTTGTTTGTCAGTGGTAGCCCTGAGAGTGGTGTCAAGCCTGTGTAGACATACCTCATGTATTTCCCATTGAATGAATTAATACATGATTACATAGTCATTAAAGATTAACAAATCATTAAAAATAAAATGCTTCTGTCCTTACCATTATGAATGAGGAGAGAGGATATTTTTAATGGAGGTTTGAATGCTACCGAATGATTCTGTCCTATAGTTCCCAAGTTCACAGTAGCCATTATACACTCTCACAGCTCACTTGTCAAATGAGGATACAAAATGCAAAAATACACCTGTACTTCTGGCTGGTGCACCAGCTTACATCTTGTGTCTGCAGGCCTGACTTGGAGTGCTTCTGAGTAGCTAGGTGGCTACTTGGTTTATGTACAAAAAAGAGCTGGTATGGAAGATCAGATAGGATATTTTCATGACGGTGGCTTCCTTTGAAAATGCTGCCATCAGTCATCAGCTCCACTAGGAAGGTGTTTTATGCCATACAATAGTGAAACTATTGTAACATTAAACTAGGTACATTTATGCAGCAGTTTCACCTTTCTCAGAATCATTGGGGCTTTGGTCCCTGTTGGACTCAGGAGAGCAGTTCAGACTCACTGCAGGGCTAATCAGGTTGGTTTCCATGTTGATCTTTTATTGAAAATGCTGCTGCTGACACTGAACACTAAACCCACCCTACAGTGGATCTTAGCTGTCATTCTGAAATCAGGGTAGAAGTTGGCATTGAAGACACTGAAGAAACCACTCTTACAAAACTGTAGAAGGACCTTGGCTGAGCAGCTCTGCTGGGGTGAGGTCTGGGTGCTACCCATTCCACAGGTGTCTGCTTCCCTCTCTTTCTAGAGTGCGCCCACCCCAACTTGGTATTACTAATGGAAGCTGTCAGGAGGTGGTATCTGCTACCCTAGAGTTCACTGAGATGGTGTGGGTCCTGCTGGTTGAGAGTCTTCTGTGGGGCTCTGCCTTCCCTACACCTTACCGCTTTCCACTTGGGTGTTGCCAGTGATTGACTTGGTCTTGTTGGGCACCTGACTTTGCTTGTTCAGCACACTTGTCCACAACAGAGAGAAACAAATACACAGCTCTAACTTAGATAATGTTGTCTGCCCCTGTTTCAGGCCTCTTGTCATCCCAGCAGTGCACCTCGGTTGCTGTTCCTGAAGCAAGTGTGCTTATCAGGGTTTATCTTTCCCCCTTCTTAAAAGTCAAGTCCAATTGGGTTGGCTCGTCTGGGGCCAAGGCCTTTGAATACTAGGAGCCACCAGTGTCACGAACCTCTGTGTGGTTTCTGTGCATACCTGACTTCCATTGGCTGGGTGGCAGTCAGGGTTCTTCCTGGGGAGATGGTGACCCACTGGTCCTCGATCTGGATTTGGTGGCCTGGTGGGGAGATGTGGCATAGGCCAGTGCCAGTGCCAGCATTCCCCCTTCCTCTGGGGCTGGCATTCCTTTATCCCAGAAATTTCAGGCTGGCCTGGGCCAACCTGGATCCCTGCCTGCCTCCACTTGCCGCCAGGTGTTATAAGCCTCAGCTGGGCTCAATAGTTCCTGCACCCATGGCTTCTGGGTTCTGAGTAGAGTTGTTTGCCTGCACTGCCTGCCTGCTTGGCTAGCCAAGCTCCATGGTCATGTGGGGCCTGGGCTCCAAATCTCGCTCTGCCCCAAACAAGGGGCCAGCAGCACACCTGTTCCCCACCAACTTCTCTGCTCCTAGGGTGGGATGAGCAGTACTGAGGGGCTCTGGCATGCCCCGGGCTCACTGCTTTCCTGCCTGGCTGGCTGCGAGCCTGCTGCCCATCAAGCCCACCGGCAGTCATCACCCCAGTAAATACAGGGCTCAACTGGGTCACTGCTGCAATAATTAATGCTAATAAATGGTGAGCATGAGAACTGAGTGGTGAGAGCCTTTTTTTCATGTTTTTTAATACATACTTTAATAAGAAATGGAGTGCCATACTGAGTCAGACCAATGGTTCATCTCATTCAGTATCCTTTCTCCACCAAAGCTTTAGAGGGAGAGCACTAAATGTGTTATATCTAGAATGATCTATCCCTTATTCATTACCCTCCCTGGCACATGCTTTTGATGGGGAGGGTCAGTGTGTATATTGGGAATGGAATGGAACTATGCAGTGGAGGATAGTAAAAAGAAGAGGGGGATAAGGGTGACTTGACTTCATGGGTTTATTTGGGTTTATTATTCTTAAGTGCATTGTTATAATACAAGATGTTTACAATGTAAGGGCAAATCCCTCTGTGAGTAGGTTGACCACAGGGAAGTTCTGTAGAACCTGAGGAGAATTCTGTTTTTCCGGGCAGTATCCCCAGCCACTACCACAGCCCCATCTTTTGGAGATGCACCTATAAGAACTATATATCCAGGGCCCCATCATCTTCACTCCTTCAGCATGATCCACCCAATCATTCATTAAAGGCATGTGGTAGTTGGCCATATGGAGGGCAACTCTAAAGGAAACAGAGTCCAGATTTGCGCATTGATTTCATGTGCTGTCCAGTAATGTGGTACTGGAATCTTCAGTGAGGAAGATGTATGGCCATAGAAGACTCAACAAAGTTTATCATAGATAAGTCAATATTCTGTGGAATTGTCATAGGAGGTATGCCAGTTCTAGAGTTGTGTCAAACATTTGAAGTAGGGGCTGGCCACCTAAGTATTATCTACAAAGTTTAAGGTATCCTTAATGGTATCAAATCACGTACTGGGTAATTCAAGGAGATTTCTTTTTAAAGGTATGAAATAGAAGAAGGAGATTGCTTCATAAGATCTCTCATCTCTATTACATATCCTAATAAATAACCTAAGATTTCTCAGACATCAGCCACATCTAAGAAATACTACATGAAAGTGCAGCACATCTGATGTATGCTAATAATTTTGCTCTTTAAGAGAAAAAAATCCCTTTCCTGAAGGTTCAATAGTAAAACAGACATTTTTTTTTTCCTAAAACAGTGCACTCATTCCACACTTCACTGAAATACAAGGGACTTCCTCTGACCCCAGGTGCCCCAGCCCAAAAAACTACAGTCTATTTATTTGTACCCGAAGATAAGAATATTTTATTGCTATCACTATCTGTTTTCTATAATTGAATTCATGAGGGAGAGATTTAATCAGGAAGTATCCATATATTACTGAGTATTCAGAAAGGCTCTTGGGAATCAGGTTTGCTAGGAGGGAAAGCATGCTTGTTTTAACTGTTGTACTACTCAGCACAGTTAGAACAGCACATGGTTTTCCTGTCCCGTGAAAGCTTTTAAGATTTCATTATTTTCCCTGTTCTGAATCAACATGACCTCAAGACCATTCCACACTTTTTCAGAGAAATGAGTCTCACCCTGAAATCAGTTAGCAGCTCAGTGGGTAGGAAATTCACTTAGAATGAGAAGCACAGGTTCAGATTTCTGCACTGCCTGATTAGTAAGTATTCCATGAGATATGAACCTAGGTCTTCTACATCCCATGTGTGGTGGGCTCGCTGCTTTTGCCTGGCAAGCCCGGCTTGGAGAAGGACACTTTGGATTGGTGGAACATTTCCACCAATCAGGTAACAGCTGGGAGGGGCTTGCCCCACCCCTGCTCAGAGGGGGGGATGCAAAGAGCCCCTGGACCTGATTGAAGACTGCACTTTGCAGGTCTGGCGGACTTCAGGGGCAGGGCCTCTGGTGTAAATAAAAGCCCAGTGTGCTCAGCACGCCGGGCAGATGTGTCGAGGGACAAAAGAAAAGCGGAGCCAAGAAAAGCTGGGGAGTTCTTCCCCAGCAGGCAATATGCCCAAGGCTCCTGAAGCCACCACTGGAGGAGCAGCTTTGGGAGCGGTGCGAGACCACTTGGGCTGTTGTTGGCACACGCGGATGGTGTGGGGAGACCTGGCCCTGGGAACAGTGTGAGACCGCTCAGGTCCATCACAGTGCGCAGTTTGGTGCACGGAGCCCAGGCTTTGGGAGCCGCAAGCACCTGCTCAAGCCTGCAACCCCGGCAGGGCCAGTGGGCCACACAGTGCAAAGGGCAAGGGCCTTGGGAGCTGCAGTGAGGCGGCTCAGGCCCCATCTCCTGGCAAGCGGCCAGGTCCCATGGTGTGCAGGGGGGCACATGGGCCGGAGCCTTAGGAGCCAGGAAGCAGTGGAGGCTGCTTGGGTTAGCCACCCGGCGTGAGGATGGCCGGCCAGAGCCTGAAGGGCCCGGCCTATGTTAAAAGAGCCCTCAGTGCCGAGCCAGGGGACTAGGAAATAGTAGTGCTGCAGCGTGAGGCCCAGCACCCAGGAGCCAGCAGCAGTGGTGCATCAGCTGAGAGGAGCTGAGCCCTTGGTTCCCAGAGCAGGGCACAGGGTAGGGAGGAGCCCAGCAGTGCGGGAGAGGTCTGGAGAGGTGCTCCAGCAAAGGAGACCCCATCAGGCTGCACCCTGACCACTGCCACCTGAGGGAGCGTGAGTCATTGGGCCCTTGGGTCCCACAGGGGAAAGACGTTTGGGGTGGGCAAACCCAGAGAAGGGGCTGGGTGATCAGCCCCACCGCTTAGTCAAGGACCTAAGGGGAGGGGTCCCTGGTGCTTCCTGGACACCCCGCAAGGGACCCTGTTGGAAGGAGGACTATCTTTTGCCATGGGTCGGGGACTATATTAAGGAATAGATGTTATTAAGATTGTTCATGTTTGCGCCTTATATTTAGTAATTGAAATGTTGTATTGTGATGTTGCTGCTTGTGTTGATGCTGCTGAAATTGTTTTATTGTGATATGTAAATAGCATTATCTTAGGACAGAGTAATTTTTGAAAAGCACCCTGTTGGTTTCTTGGAATGCCCTAACTGGGTAGGGGTCTATTTGATGCCTATCTTTTTTAATTAAATAAAGAGGGAACTGTTCCTCCGTAGGGGTAAAATCATATTTCCACTCTTATACTTTGCATGACCCTTTAATTGAGTACAAGTTCCCCACTGTGGGGTGGAGAAGCTGTGGGTTTTTTTGTGGATATATTTTCTTTGGGGGTTGTGGTTGGGAGTGATTTGCCCACAGTATTATTTAGGGTTTGACCTTGGTTATTGGTTAATGTTCACTGTGTAAATATGTATATATATATGATATTTAGTTTTATGTTTATGTATATTATAACTCAATACATTGTATATAGTTAAGAATTTTGGGCTTGGGCTAACTCTATAGAGGAAAGAGGGATCCGCTCAAAATTCTGGCATCCCTCACAGCACCCCCTCCTGCCTACCCATCCCATCCCATTCCATTGAGAATAGGGCACACCCTTGGGTGTACCCAGGTTACACATGTAAAGGCCTTGTGCACAGGGGTATAATCTTTGGCTGTCTCAATAATTGTTGAATTGAGTGGAACAGATCAGACACGCAAGAATCAGTGAAACCTTCCTCAGCAGAGCCAGTAGCTTGTCCTGTAGGGCTATTCTCTGGTTTTGATCAGAAATTCTGTCTCTGAGCTAAGAAACCTTTCCTCACAATTTTTTTGTGGAAACTAGTATATTGCCATGAACAGTTTTGATTTCAATAAAACAGTATTTCATCTGAAAATTTCTGAATAGCTTGGCCATTATTAGTCTCCTCAGGCTTCTGAAAGCACCTTGTTCACATTGACCATATTGAGATGTAATGCATTGCCTCTCCTGCATTTATGTATTTGCCTAGATTGCAAACAGTTTAGGAGTGGGATTGTTTGTATATAATGACTTGCACAGAACCAAGAAAATAATTAGTGCTTAACAAATAACAATTACAATACTCCCATAGTGATAACTTCATGCTTCTTTTGCTGAGCGGTAGCATAAAACTTATCCTGACTTTAAATCATGGCTACTGATCACGGGGTTGCAGAACACAGCAGCGAGAAATTATGTTCTCCTACATACAGTCTATACTGCAAACTGAATTATTACCTGACGAGCCTCAATAATGGCATTATACAATGAGCAACTGTAGTTAATCATCCCTGTGCTGTTCCCACAGTTTCTTGTTTTGACAACTTAAAATAACTTTTCCAAATTATGTATTTTTCAAAACACAATGAAGCACATTTTATACAAAGTTCTACTAAGTAGGAAGATAGTAGAGGTGGTGACTAGTTTCAGAGCAACACAAGAATATTAAACTCAGCTGAGAACTTGCATTGCCTTATAACTGCTGCAATTAGACTAAAGTGTTGTACTTATAAGTGAAAAAAGATCTGTGGTGTGGTCAATGCAGCAGGAGGCTTTTGATCAAATATTAAAGGGAACGTCTACTGAAAGTGGCTAATTTTCTGAAAGCATATTAATGTTTTATAAAGGCACTAATTTTATCAGAGATGATGTATGATTTTATTTTTATGTTGGGCTTTACATAAAGTCCGATAAATGTGTAGTGGGACTCCTAATGCCAAGGGCATTTGTATCTGTAAGGAACTTGCCTGCAAAGTGTTGGCTAATTTACAAGGCTTTCACAGAGCTGTTCCTTTCCAGCCAGGTATGTTGTACTTTGTTAACAGCATTTTGAACTCTCTTGCCCACTTCCCATTCCAAATAGAAGAGAAAGCAACTAAAATGAAAAGACTTGCCAGGATGTTAAATAATCTTAGATGAGACCATTTTCATGAGGTGAATCTACAAAGCCTGCTGTCGTCATTCGACTTCACCATCAGCCAGACAAGGAAACTGCTGCACATATCAGAATGCCACTAAGAGTCCCTGAGGTGTAAATAGCACTGAGTGGGGAAAAGGGACCAAAGAGCTTGACCCTGAAAGATAGTGTGTATCATCTGGGTTGCTGAGTCCCCATAATGCCCACTGAGCACTTCATACTCTCATTGATTTTGATGGAAGTTGAGATGCTTGAGATTTTTCAGTACTGCAAATATTCATGCCAAGTTTTGGCTGCCTTCAGTATCTGGAGAAGCAATCCAGTTTTATAATAAGTCTTGAAGTTCAAGAGTGAAAACGTGTCTCATTGCAGCACAACACATAAGGAGAGGGGCTTTGAGTCATCTGAAAAAATCAGTACAAATGACACAATTTCTTCTTCTGATTTCATGATGTTTAAGTACAAAACCAACATTTACATAATTTAAATCCTTTTTAAAATAAAAAAGTCAATATACGTTGGAAAGCTTACATCAGTTTGTCACTGCATGCAGAAGTTTCTACATGTAAAGATTTCTATGAAGCTCCCAGCAAGCAATGTGGTGGGCATCAGGAACAAGTTGATCAAGAAACATGTAGAAGAGAAAGAAGACTATGGACTTATCACTGCTGTGATTCCAGATTATGTAGACTTACATGAGCTAACTTTAAACTAGCAAACTTAGGTACTGCTAGCAGTGCAATCACCACAGCATGGAGCTAAGTGTAGGCTGTAAATACTTGGTTAATGCCTGAGCTTCATGCTACCATGACTATATTGTTATTGGTACCCAAGGTAGCAAGTTTCAAGCCAGCTTGCATATGCCTGCATGAAATGAAGTCACAGTGGAGACTTTAATGTAGCCATGACTTACCCTGAAGATTCTCTTCTTCTCTGCAGTCACCTTTGTCCCTCTGAAAAAGATCTTTGTGACTTAAAGGGAAAGACAGAATGGGGAGGATGGGAGTAGGGTGGAAAGCATGAGACACCTTTTCTTTCCTCTAGTAAAGGCTGTATTAGTTTCAGGGATGCAAGTGACATAAACATAGGCAGTGCATTCCAGTGGATTCAGCATCCTATTCCTGTAGCTTCTACAGACCATTTGGAATAAAGCAACTTGTGTATTAACAAGTTAGTTGTTTCCCCCAGCACAACAAGGTGGGAGTAATAGATTCTGACCAGCTGAAATAACTCAGATTTAGTCCATTGTCCCTCACAGTTCTAGTCCATGAATTGTGGACTATTTGTTCAGCCAGTTGTTTCAGCTGGTCAGGCATCATAGGCACTAGCACTCCTGTCAAATTACTCACCACTGAATGACAGAGAACTGTCAGCCTTACATTACATTGCAGTTAAAAATTCTAAGCAGGATTCACTTGGGAGATGCAGATAAAACTCCAGAACTTGAGCTATAAAAACAGCTTTTTGCTACTGAGAACTCTTCTTGCCAAACAGAGCTGTAATATGTGGAAAAGAGAGCTGTGATCTGTTTGGATTGTATTAGGTTTGAACATACAAGGTGCAAACAGATGTCACTCTTCTTATGGTGGCACGAATTGTGAGCAAACAGACATCCTAGCCCTGTGCTGTGCTACAAGTGCCAAAAAACATTGCCATAACAAAAGGTAGTCATAGTTTGTGACACCATACATGGGAGGACATATGCTTATTGCACACCATGGGAATTCCCGTGGAGGATAATTCCAGGACACACTTGCAGACATGTGCCTCAGGACTCCCCTTGCAGAGAATTCCTGCAGCACATGTATCAGGTTGCTGCTTCTCCAATTTGGGGTGAAGCAACTGGGGCCATTTTTTCCTGCAGGTTTGGGCCCTTGAAGCTCTGGGATTTGCAGGGGCCCAACCTTGAGAGACAAGGGCCTTGGGGATGTCTGTAGATGTCAGTAAAGTGGATCAGTGGTGCTGGAACACATCCCAGCACACTTGATCCTGCTTTAAAGCCTAAGTCTATTTTTAGCCAGAGAGACTCTCCCTTTAGTACCCTGTCCCAGTGGCACCAATTCTCCTATATAACTACCAAGTGACCCCTGGGCTAGACCCTGGGAGGCAGATGATCTGCATGGAGTTTAGATCAGTGTGTGTACAGAGGTGGTGTAAACCTCTGTGGGGCTGCTCTCCTTATGGGGTTACAATGCAACTCTAGAGCTTCTTCATCTTACACTGGCAGCAAATGAACATAAAGAGCTAAAAATGCATCTGGGGCGGCAGCAAGGCCCCAAGAACATCCCACCCATGAACACCCTCTTCCCAAGGCAAAACCAGAAGGTGCAATGAGGCAAGTATCACTACCAGCTCTATGCCACCAGAGGATTTCTGTTGCCCTCATCCTCCTCAAGCTAGTGATGTCTACAGGGCCATTATCTATTGGCAATGAGGCACAAAGCATCTGCACTGTCCTGGTACTAGAAGAAAGTACATTGTGTCAATTACTGAGCCTCAGTTTCACACAGATAAATGTATGACCTATTGCCTTGCCAGCATAGTAACTATCAGTGTCTTCTTTGCGATGGTACAAACACAAATATTTTCCATTGCACAGATGCTGAGTTAGTTATAGTACTTGGCTTCTCTTGTGCTGGCATTTTTAGATGTGAAGTACAACATGATTGCCCTGTAAAGTAACTAATTGCCAATAAATTTAATTCAATGCACATTCAAAACCAACTAAGTTATACATTTAAACCTATCTGACATCTTAATAACACGTATAATTTGATATACAGCCCCCACAGACCTATTTATTGAGCAGCTTTCTAACATAGTGAAACTAAAAGGACAGCAAAGTGACAATGACATATTACATAGCCAGGTGGAACAATGTTTTAAGGCAAACAAACACATTTCTGAAAGAATAACTTGTATTTCACTTGAAAAGACTATTCACTCAATACAAAAGAAACTTGTATAAGAATAGGCAAGAAAGCAAATGTGTGGAAACTGAGGCTCACTCAGTAACACTACAAATAAGAGTACATGGTGTTAGCTTAAGGAGATGGAGAATGGAAAGAAAAAGGATGATTAAAATCAAGTGTGTCCCTGGAATTTCAAATTTCAAATTGTTGGTAGGAGTCAGCATAGAGTATAGAATAAGATCTGTATGGATAGAATTAGAATGTAGAATTTGATTTTTATGGGATGCTTTCCTTTGGCGGGCAACAGAAA
>NW_005842304.1:1643125-1644048 GCF_000455745.1 Alligator sinensis | reverse complement strand
AGCAGGAATTAGATGAAGAGTTGTGTGAAAAATGGATACATTTGATTTGGAATGAAATATTTTGTTTGGGGTTATATAAACCATTTCACTTCTAAAAAAATTTCAACCAACTTAAAATTAAAATGCCATTTTAAAATGAAATTTTATACATATTGTTCTGAAAATATTGAAAACTTTTCAACATTTCATATTTCAGAATTTTCTTCTTCCATTTCTTTTCAGCCAAAATTATTTGCCAAATCAAATTCAGTGAATAGTTTCACATCCTTTAAATTAACTTTTTTTTGTGCATTTATTATTGGTAATTTTTTTTGTCCAGCTCCAGTGATATCACCTTGCCCAGGATTTTATGCATTAAATTTTAAGTAGTCAGGAAGCAACCATCTCATCTGAGCCAAGCCCATGGTGCCCTATTTATTTGTTTCACTCTCCTCTTTTTTCCCCCTCCAATTTGTCTTGGTAATCTGGGGCTAGATTGAACTAGATTGCAGCCACTTACTTTTAGTTCCTGGAGAAGAACCCAGAATCCCATGTTAAGCACTGAAGGTCCCCATGCCTGGGGAGAATTGGGCACCTCTCAGAATAGCAATCCAACAAGCATGCACACTGACCAGAATAGCTGATAGCTGATAACTGAACATATGAGTGTGCCTTAAATCCTAATTTTTCTGAAGCTTGGGTATCTCCATCTGCAGCTAAGAATCTTCTAAGAAGAGGTGCCTACACATCCATTCTTTCAAAGAAAGGACATAGCAGTAAAAGTAAAACACTTTTACGTTTTATCCTAGTGAGTACAGCACTTACCTAGGGAATGGAAGATCTGGGTTTGATTCTCTACTCAGTCAGAAAAAGTTCAAACCCACATTACCCACGTTCTGCAAGAGTATCTTAAACAGTAGGGTAGGTGGTTCAGCTCTCCACCC
>NW_005842304.1:1624435-1643115 GCF_000455745.1 Alligator sinensis | reverse complement strand
TTATTAGGCCGGAGGAGGGTGAAAGTAAGAGTATGCTTCTAGTTTTGTGGTTAGGTCACTCACCTGGGAGTGGAGAGTCCTGGGTTCTTGTCCCTACTCCCAGGGATGTTATGTATCTTGTGCAATGACTTTCATGTAAAATACAGAAACAAGCCTTGCAGGACAGACTAGGAGCTGGCACTCCCTTAGGAGAAAGCCCTAACTTCTAATCTACAGTCGTGTTTACAGTAGCGATCTTTTCTGGGCCCAATGAATCTTCAAATTTTTGCTGTTCAGTAATATAGCTTTGGACTTAGAGCTCATTTCTGCACAAGTCCTGTTTTAGGTGCCTAAGTCTATTATTGGCTCTAGACCTTACTGTGTATATTTACTATTCTAGTATCATAGTATCAAAGTACTTAGGGTCGGAAGGGACCTAAACAGGTCATCAGGTCCGGCCCCCCTGCCCCGGGCAGGAACGGGTGCCGGGATCATATCACCCCAGCCAAATATCTGTCCAGCCTCCTCTTGAAGACCCCCAAGGTAGGAGAGAGCACCACCTCACTTGGGAGCCCATTCCAGAGCCTGGCAGCCCTAACTGTAAAGTAATGCCTCCTGATGTCCAGCCTGAACCTTCTCTCTAACAATTTGTGGCCATTATTTGTAGTAACCCCGGGTGGTGGCCCGGGGAACAGAGCCTCCCCCAATTTTTGCTGGTCCCCCCTGGTGAGTTTGTAAATGGCCACCAGATCCTCTCTCAGCCTTCTCTTGGGGAGGCTGAATAGGTTCAGGCCCTTTAGCCTCTCTTTGTAGGGCCTGCCCCGCTGCGCCTTGACACTCACTAAGAGTAAACAGAAAATGAGAACACCTCAGTGAATTACCACATACCACCCCTGCGTGGGCTGCTGTCCCCTCTTAGAGCTGATTCCTTCACAACACTTGCAAGTGCTAAGCCGTAGCTCCACACCTACAAGCAATCCTGCACCATGAGTCACCCCAGATACTTCAATGGGGCTACTCACTGTGCATTTGCATAAATCTTAGCGAGATCAGTGTTTCTTTCAAGTAAAATATAGTCTCCACTCTTTCAGGGATTTTTACAAAAAGATACTTTAAGTAAGCATCATTGGCTTCAGTTCCCAGTCTGTTTATATAATTGTCAGTTCATCTATTTAGATCACTGGTGCTCAATCTTTTTGGCCTTGCAGGCCAGATGAGCAGTGCAGGGCTGGTCCACAGGCCGGATTGGGCGCTGAGGCCCAGCACCACTCCCTCCCTGCCCCAGGTGCTGGGATTGGGCCCAGGGGGCCTGGTACCACCCCTTCCAGGATTAGGTCACAAGGGCCAGGCACCTCCCCTTCCTGCCTCCTGCATGCTGGGATTGGGCCTGCGGGCCCTGTACTGCTCCTTCCCATCCCCCAACACCAGGATTGGGCCCTGGGGCCTGGTGTTGCCCCCTTCTGCCCCCCATGTGCCAGGATTGGGCCCTGGGCCTGACACCACCCCCTCTTATTCCTGCATGCTGAGATTAGGCACCCAATCCAGCTGTGGGGCCCTGGGCTCCCCATAGGTCCAGAAATTTGACAGCAGGGGAGCAGTGTGTGTCCCCCACTCCCCGCAACCAAATTTTTGGACATGTGGAGAGCCCTGGGGACCAGATGACATAGGGTTGCAGCCTGGATCTGCTTCATGGGCTGGAGGTTAAGCACTGCTGATTTAGATTGTAAGTCCTTTGAGGCAGGGACCAGACTGCTATGCTGTGTTTATCTCTGAGCACAATATTACCATTTGTTAAATAAAACAACAGCTGTTTGGCTGACCCTCCTGCTGTGTGTTGCTTTGCCTGTCATTTTCTGTTCTGTGCATAGCAACCTAGTTTCCATCTATTATTTCCTATTCTACAAGAAAACACCTACCCTTCCTTGTATTTTTGAATATCTCCTTTCTTACACTTTCATAATGTGTTAGAATCATTATGAAAGTGATCAGCACATGCATGCAGTAATCACATTTTGATCCATCAGGAGCTTCATTCAGAGAGCATCATTTCTTGTTTTAGTCACAAAACATCATTTCTTGTTTTAGTCCCCTCTACTGTAGATATAATTTTCTCACCACAAAACATATATTTTTTAAAAAGGAGAGAAAATAAAACCTAGATAAAAATGGAAGACAAATAAATAACCAGTTTTTTAATCATTTAGCACTCCTACCCCTCTCTAGTTTCCAGCATAAGTAATATCAGATGTATCTGCTTAAACTCAGTCACTGATAGCTATTCATAGTCTAATAAGTCTGCTTTACCATTTTCTCTAAAGCTCTTAAGAATTTCACAGAAAATCATACATCCCTTAAGTGCTCTTTAAAATCAGCTGTAGCTTAAAAAATAACTCTGAAGTGTATAATCATATAACAAATGGATTCAGATTCAGGAACTTCAAAACAGCATCTCTTCAAAAGAAGTGAAATTTTATCATTGTAGATTCATAGATGTTAGGGTTGGAAGGGACCTCAGTAGGTCATCAAGTCCGACCCCCTGCGCAGGAAAGAGCGCTGGGTCAGATGACCTGAGCTAGGTGCTTGTCCAGTCTCTTCTTGAAGATCCCCAAGGTAGGGGAGAGCACCACCTCACTTGGAAGTCTGTTCCAGATTCTGGCAACCCTAACTGTGAAGAAGTCCTTTCTAATGTCCAACCTAAATCTGCTCTCTGTCAATTTGTGGCCATTGTTCCTAGTTACTCCAGGAGGTGCCCTAGTAAATAGAGCATCTTCTATTCCCTGCTGCCCTCCCCTGATGAATTTATAGGCAGCCACAAGATCACCTCTCAGCCTTCTCTTGCGAATGCTGAAGGGATCTGGGTCCCTCAGTCTCTCCTCATAGGACCTTGCCTGCAGGCCTCTGACCATACAGGTGGCCTCCTCTGAACCCTCTCAAGATTCTCCGCATCCCCCTTGAAGTGCGGCACCCAAAACTGGACGCAGTACTCCAATTATGGCCTGACCACGAAGCTGCAGCTCCCCTACCAGGCCCTCCCCTGTAGCCAACACCAAGTCCAGTAAGGCATTCCCCTTAGTGGGACTGTACACCTCTGCGTTAGGAAGCTTGCATTATAGAAGCTTGCATATAACATTGATTTTTCTTCCAGGATTAGAACTTAGGCTGGTGACAAAAGTTAAGGACAAGAAAAAGTCCTTCTTCAGGTATATAGGGAGCAAAAGGAAGGCACGGGGTAGCATAGGGTGCCTACAGGACAAATAGGGCAATTGGTGACAAAGAGTGGGGACAAAGCTGAGCTCTTCAGTGAATTCTTTGCAACTGTATTCCTAGACACAGACCAAGACATATCTCCCAATTGGATCATAGATAGACACAGGAGGAATACCAGCCCACCAACTGTTAGTGCAGACTTAATGAAGGGGCACCTAGAGGGGCTGGATGTGTTCAAATCAGCGGGCCCGAATGAACTTCATCCAAGGGTGCTGAAGGAATTGGCCAGTGTCATAGCAGAGCCACTGGCACGGCTGTTTGAGCACTCATGGTGCTCAGGTCAGATCCCAGAGGACTGGAAAAGGGCCAGTGTGGTCCCTATTTTCAAGAAGGGGAGGAGGGAGGAAATGGGAAACTATAGGCCAGTTAGTCTCACCTCTATCCTTGGGAAAACTCTGGAAAAAATCATTAAGGATCACATTTGTGGGAGCCCAGCAGAGGAAATAATGATGAAAGGAAATCAGCACAGGTTCATTGCAGATAGATCCTTCCTGACTAACCTTGTTTCTTTTTATGATCAGGTCACAAAATACTTAGACGGAGGAGTCAAGGTAGATGTCATCTACCTACACTTTAAGAAGGCCTTTGATATGCTATCGCATTCTGTTCACATAAATAAACTGACAGGCTGTTAGGTAGATGATTACATGGTCAGGTGGGTGGCAAATTGGCTTAGGGGTCGCATCCAGAGTGTGGTGGTGGATGGGTCGATATCGACCTGGAAAGATGTGGGCAGTGGAGTCCTCCAAGGTTTGTCAAAGCTCAGCCTTGTGCTGTTCAATGTCTTCATCAGTGACTTGAATGAGGGTGTGGAAAGCACTCTGTCCAAATTCACAGATGATACCAAATTATGGGGTAAAGTTAACACACTAGAGGTTAGGGAATGAATCCAGGTGAATCTGGACAGGTTGGAAAAGTGGGCAGAACAGAATAGGATGCAGTTTAACAAGGACAAGTGCAAAGTGCTGCACCTAGGAAGAAAGAATCACCAGCACACTTACAATGCACCTTCTCAGCAGCACAGCAGCAGAAAGGGATCTCAGAGTCATTGTTTGACACTGAGATAAACATGAGTCATCAATGTGATGAAGTTATCAGTAAAACTAAACGTGTTTAATCATGAATTAGCAGATGCACGACGAACAGGTCCAGGGAGGTGGTACTTCCCCTCTATACAGTATTGGTCAGACCGCAGTTGGAGTACTGTGCTCAGTTTTGGGCGCCATACTTTAAGAAGGATGTGAATAACCTGGAGAGGGTCCAGAGAAGGGCCACTCGTATGGTTAAGGGTTTGCAGGCCAAGCCCTATGAGGAGAGACTAAGGGACCTGGACCTCTTCAGCCTCTGCAAGAGAAGGCTGAGAGGTGATCTTGTGGCTGCCTACAAATTCATTAGGGGAGTGCAGCAAGGAACCAGAGATGCTCTGTTCACCAGGGCGCCTCTTGTCATAACAAGGAGCAATGGTCACAGACTGACAGAGAACAGATTTAGGTTGGACATTAGAAAGAAATTATTTATGGTAAGGGTGGCCAGAATTCGGAATGGACTTCCAAGAGAGGTGATTCTCTCTCCTACGTTGGGGGTCTTTAAGAGAAAGCTGGATAGGCATCTGTCTGGGGTCATCTGACCCCAGCACTCTTTTCTGCCTACATGGCAGGGGGTCAGACTTGATCTGTTGAGATCCCTTCTGACCCAAGCATCTATGAATACTGATCCATATTACATTATTTTCTTTTCTAGCTAGGTATAAGGTAAATGGATACCTATTCAGTTTAAGATGATTAATATCTAATGTCTGTGAACACATAATTTGAAATGAGAATCCAGTACATGTGGTATATTAATCTTAAATGTTAACACTATTACCTGTGAATAAATGTGAGTAGGAAGGAGGGAATTACAGCAACAAAAAGATAAAAACAGAAATATTTACCAAAAATAGGTGACTATAAAAGAAAATAGTAAACAACGAGCTGAGCTCACTGAAACCAGATGCTCTCACCTAATCAGTGAAATTAATTCTTTCTGAAAGAACTAAAATTTTTAATGGAGACCAGTGTCAAGAGAGACATTTAGCCAAGCCAAATAAATCTGTATTAATGACATGGCTCTAAATCTTTGCTCAGATAAATGCAGTCTGGCTTTATCTCAGCTAATTAAGGTAGACATAAATGTGGCAGTTCCTGTGCAGTCTGATTCAGGCAACATTTTCATTGCCTTCATAGAATCATAGAAATGAAGGGCTGGAAGTGACCATAAATCCTGCGGGAGAGAGTTCTTGTGTAGTAAGAAATGAAGAATATATTTAAACAGGAACTGTTCAGGAGAGAAGTGTGGTTGTCTTGTGAGAAGTGTGCACCCACAGGTAATTGGGTATTTTTGTCTTTGATAGATTTTCAGTATGCATTCATTCTGGTATTCAGTTGTTTGGTTTCTCTTACATATTGTTTTGTTTCTCCTACATATTTTCCATCAGGGGATTCACTTCATAAATCTACTAGATACAAAAAATCATGGACTAAATATAGACTTTGGATTTATGGCCTGCCTGCCATCCGATGGGGGAAGGGGGTGCATGTTGAGACTGAGGTTGTAACACATTGCAATGGAGATTCTGGCCAGAGCTGTCTGTCAGTAGCCCAGGACAGGTTGTCATAACTCAGGCAATTTCCCAGGCTACTCTTAATTTGCACTCAAGGTAAATTAGCTCTAGAAGCAGCTTAGAATTGGCTACCATAATTCCCACTCTGCTTCCTACCCAGCAGGCTTTGTGCAGAGAATCCTAGAGGTGCAGCCTAGAAACTCACCCTCAGGGATTTAGGGGGTGTTGGTTGTTGCCATGTTGGTCTAACGGCAGACAAGATTCTTTGGGTAAATGTGATATATTTTATTAGACCAACTAAATATTTGGAAAATTTGTTCTTTGCAAGCTTTTGGGCGCAAACACCTTTCTTCAGGCATAGGGAGATGCCATGATTTTTTTGTATCTGGTAGATTTATGAACTGAAGTTTGTAGGCTTATCTGTGGAAGGTGTTTTGTAAATTCCCTTTGAGGATTAGAACTGAGAGACTGGAGAGAGAGTGGTTGTCTTGTGAGAAATGGGCATCCACAAGTGATTGGGTATTTTTGTGTTTGATAGATTTTTGATTCTGGTACACAGTTGTTGTTTGTTTCTCCTACATATTGTTTGGCTTCTCCTATATGTTTTCCATCAGGACATTCACTTCATAAATCTACTAGATACCAAAAATCATGGACTAAATATAGGCATTGGATATAACTTGCCTGCCATCCAGTAACCCCAGGTAACCTCTCTACAATTTACCAGCTACATTCTATCACTAGTTCAACATTCCCTCCTCCCCTCCATACCTACCTGTCTCACACCTAGTGTCTCCCATGGCTTCTGATCCTCACTGCCACACATTTGCATTTTCACAGACCTGCATTTTGCATATTGGCTTCTATTCCACCCAGGAAAGCACACAAAACACCAGCAGACTCTCCCTATGCCCGAAGAAGGGTGTTTGTGTCCAAAAGCTTGCAAAGAACAATTTTTCCAACTATTTAATTGGTCTAACACAATATAGCACATTTATCCAAAGAAGTTCAGAGATTGATATATTTATGTAAATTTAGATGTGTCCTTTACAAATCTAAATTGGCTGTAAGGGAAAAATAACTAAGAGCGAATGTATCTTAATAAGAGATGCTTTGACCAGGACTAAACATGAAAGAATAAAACACTAGCTGTATCATCAAAAGTTCAGATAGTACACAGCCACTGTAATCTCTGATATGCTAACCAGTTAGGACTGCTGAGTTATTTCTGCAACTGAAATGCTGTGTGCTCCATTATTTCACAGAAAGTGACTTCCTGAGGGACAGCCAGATTAGTGGGTTTGAAAAGCAAAATATATTTATTAGTTTCCCTTGGTATCTATGTACTGGCTGCAGTAGCCCTCTAATGTTTAATAGCCTTCTGTCCCTCCTTCTAGCCATTTGATTCCATTAGCAGCATGGGACAGATAGTTGTTACCACACTTCTATATACTATTTCTTCTGCCTCATATATTAGCCCCATTGACCTTGATACTGGTCTGACACTTGCAGTTATGTGCAGCCTCTGAGTTCATTTTCTAATCGCCCAGGGACCACTGTTCTTTTCTATCTCACTTACAATCTAATATTTTTAATAATATGATCTAATGTCCAATGGTTACATTAGATAGGCTAGTTCAGCCTGGTATGTACAGAGTACTAGAACTTATGAGAGCATAGCAACTTCCCTTTAATTTTTAACCTATGTGTCTACTATAGTTTCTGAACGCAGCCAAAAATGTTCAATCCAACTAATTTCTTAGGCACAGAGTAAAACAAGAAAGAACAAAAATAAAGTCTTCAGGAGAGATCAAAACACATCTCCCTTACAGTATGCCTCATCAGCTTTGCTAACAAGATGTCAGAGAAGCAACACGGAGAAACCTAGCAGTTATGCAGTTTCATTCACCCCACTTTCCAGCAGCTGGCAATTTTAGAATTGGCTGCTTTTCTCAGCTGCATATCCCAGTGCTTGGTGTACTTGCCTAAGCTATTTTGACAATAAACTGGCATATGACATGGTAGTCTTTTGTGGTTACTGAAAAACAAATCCTACTTTAGATCTTATTCTGAAGATTTTGGATGATGCTGGTTCCACCCTATGGGTAACATCTGTTGAGTACTGTTGAAACCGTATGATTAATCACTTCAATTCTGCTTATGCAGTTGCACGTTTCAAAAAATCAGAGCTTTTGTTTCAGTGTTGTGTCAGAAAATCTTGATACATTTAATGGCTCAGCTGGACATTTACCATGCCTAGAGCTATCTCAGCTCATGATACTTCTGGCAGGCTGGATCAAGTAATCTTTTAAAAATAGGACTCCTCTTAAAAATAACAGTACATATGAAATATTCAAATTACACAACTGCATCTTTATCTAGTGTTACTGCATAAGCATTTAGATGCATCTTACTGATGAAAGGCACATACTACATAAGAGAATTCAGGCATATAGTGGTTATAAAAGAAGCAATAAAAATACATTAAGTGTACAGAGAGAACAGAGTCTGATGGGCAGAACAGAGGGCTGCTTGGGCTCCCTCAACACTGCTCCTGGATCTATCACTGACTTTGAGAAAAATGGTTAAGTCGTATCCCAGAGAGCTTGTTTCTACAAGGGTAAGAATCCTTACCTCACTTCAGAGGTTTAATTCCTTAGTGTACCTATGCTTGCAAGGCCCATTCTTCTGCTACCTTTGGATGAGCCTTGTCTTGCTGACTCCTGTACAAAGGTTTTTAAAAAGTCCATCCATGGCTCCAAACTCTTGAACCTTAAATTAATTTAGAAAACAAAAATCCAGACAGGAATCAGCACAATTTGTATGTTAACATCAAGCTCATCCCATGATAGTTCACTGCCATAACCCTCATTTTCCCCAGATGTTCTCCTTTTCTTTATCATAATCTCTCCCTGTATTTAATCTAACAGATCTCCTTGGATAAAAGTCTCTCTCTCTCTCTCTCTCTCTCTCAGTAAACTTCAAAGCTGTATTATTCAGATCCTGAGGGAAGTATTGATATGAAACAAGCTGTAAGACTCAGAGTTTTTCAGACTACAGACCTGTGGGCTACACTTCCTGCTAGTATAATAGGGCAGAACTCCCATTGGAATCTTAGCTCTTGGGGCAGGGAGAGTTTTACGGTTCTGTGTTTGTACAGCTGATAGCACAATGACTTGGTTTCCTAGTAATAATAAATGAAATTAAGTGCATCCTTTTATATCAGAGAATCTGTCTCAAGCTTGTGGCTGACAAGCCAAAGAAGCATATTGTATGACCAGTGGAAGTAAGTAATCATGGCAATTTTCTGTGCCAATGATGTGTGTGGCTTGATATATCCTGTCAAGTACTTTTTAAACATTGTCAGTATTGTAAGTTTGTACACAGTTAACTACTGTATGTTTACCTGAAATGATTAAAAATGAAAAAAAGTTAAGGAAAGGAAGGATGCTGTCTGAACAAGCCTGGTGAGCTTTGATTATCATAAATAAAAACATTTACTTTAGCAACCGTTTAACAGCCTCCCAGTATGTATGAAACTTCATTTCATGGGAGGTTTAAAAATGCTTGTAAACATGGAGAGTGAGCAATTCTGTATGCTCTGCTAATGTGTGCCTGTGATGGGGTGTATACCCACAAGGCAGAAGCCAGGAAAATATTAAAGAGGGCTTTATTATCTTCCACATCTGGGACAAATCTGCCAATCAGAAAACAACTTCTGTAGAGACTGCAGCCCAGGCAAAATAGCAACAGTAGTGTAGAGAGGTTGCAGAGTTTTCTGGAGAGTTTGAGAGAGATACCCTGAAAGAAGTTAAGGAAAGAGCACAGTGGAGCAGAAGACAGGTAAGCAGTGGGCATTCATGCAGTGACATTCAGAAACAGTTCAAGGAGGTGCCAAGGGATAGGAGAAAGTAGTTCTCTGCTGTTCTGCACAGGGTCCTTGGACTGGACTGAAATGGAGAATGTGGGCCTGGCTTCCCCTACCTCTCCCTTGCAGAAGAGTAAGCGAAGGCTCTGGCCAGGTAGAGGCCAAGTATTAGTGAGGTCTAGACTGGAGTGAGGTCAGAGTTTGGGCATGTGGCCCTCTAGTCTTTAGAGCTTGACTGAACTTTCTGTTGCCCTAAAGAGGAGCTGAACCCATAATTCATCCAGATGGGAGGAGTTGTGAGTGACAGCGTAATGGCTATGCTGGATCTGATCACAGTGAGAATCACTGACACTGACAAAGACCTATCCCCATAGGAGACTTTTTTCATTCAATGTACAGAAGTGCACAGCTGATAGCAAAGGCTCTGCCCTTATTGATAATTTAATGAATGAATAACACCTGGACCCATAAATCCCTAAGTGTCTTACAAAATTGGTAAGATGGAGCCTTGCTTCACTGGGTGTGCGTCTCATGTAGAAGACATTTTATTGCTGCCCAAGCAAACTATCCCACATGCTGGAGCCTTTGTTTTATCATTTTGTCTTAGAAACAAAAAAAACAAATCCAACTGTCCCCTCCTCCAAAAAAACAAAAAACCCAAACCAAACCTTGTCCCAAATTAGTACAGCATGTGCCACTGAAGTTCTGAGCCCCTGTGTCTACTTCTTACAGTATTATCTTTTTGTGTGATCACAAGCCATATTTCCCACAACCTTGTTCAGAGTTTGCTCCCTCTCCATGGAAAGCAATGAGTATTTAGCCATTCAACTAAATAGGTGCAGTGTCAGGCCTCAGCTGTGCAGTTTGGATGAAGTATAATGAGTTAAAGAGGCATACATAGAGAATATGGCTGGGTTCAAGTTCTGCTTGTAGTTTAAATCTTAGCTAAATTTGATATTAATACAGGCAAGGGACCAAAAGACCTTTGCTGCATTTGGCGTACAGTTTAGATCAGTGGTGCTCAATCTTTTTGCCTCGTGGGCTGGAAGAGAGATGCCTGGTCCCTTTATGGGCCAGATTGGGCTAGTGGGCCTGATCTGGCAGTGTGTAAGGGGGAAAAAGTCACATGGGGAAAAGGGAGCATGGCCCAGCTCTGATCCTGCTGTACAGGAGAAAGGGGCATGACTCAGCCCTGATCTGGCCTTGTTGGGGGGAAGGGGCCATGGCCTAGCCCCTGACTTAGCTGCGTGGGGCTTGGGAATTTTGCACAAGGGGTGGGGTGGTAGTATTAATTGCTGCCACCCCCTGCTGCCAAATTTCCTGACACCTGAGGAGTCAGCTGGGTGCCCTAGCTCCATGGGCTGGATTTGGCTTATGGGTTGGGGCTTGAGCATCCCTGGTTTAGATCATTTGTACCGGCTGATGCAAAAAACTAGTCATTGAACAACGGGGATAAAAATGCTCTATTCTCCCTGTGCCCTAAATGTGGCAGGGGTCCTGCTGTCTCCCTGTGCCCTAAATGTGGCAGGGTGCCTGCTGAAAAAAGTATTATGTATGCAAAGTATATGTATTATGCAGCAACTTGACAGCTGTGTAAAGCTGGAAAAGCTGGACTAAAATCAATTGTGACAATGGATTTACTACAGATTTACATCGGGGGGCTCAGAGCAGCATTTCACTCAGCGTGTCAAATGAAATGACATAATGCAAGCTGGTGACAGTGAAGAAATCCAATGGAAAGACCTGATACAGGGCTGCCTCGGGCAAAATCAGTTTTACTATTTCTCTCCTCTGTTCATACAGTTAACTGTACTGACCAATCAGAAACCACTGATAGCTATTCAGAAACCTCCCCAATTCTGTAGTTCTGGGCATATGGCCAGCCTTACTCAAACACTATGGTGGTAAATGCAGTGTATGATCTGAAAGTGAACAGGATGAGAGCAATTGAAGCAGTGTTGTTTTCAAGAAACGAGGCAAAACAGTAAAACAGACCAACCTCCAACCTGTGAGGATTGGTGATGGTGACAACTTCTCTGCTTACTTCAGTGAAAGCAAGATTACACCTAAGCCAGGCGAATATAGTTTCTAAACTTTAAAGATAAATATTCATGCCTATAACTTGATTCTATTTAGGTCTCCCTTCTGTCCCCAAAATATAAAAATATTTTAATTATGTAAGTGACAAGCAATCAAATACCATACCATAATCTATTCCAGGAGATAATTAGAGACAGAGGAGCAAACAAGGTGCAGAGAAAAGACCATCACAGTGTGATTTGAAAGATGACTTTAGTAATGAAAGGATTTCTTTACTGAATGACTCAGAAAGAAGCAAGGGCTGAAGTTCTCCAAAAGGAGAATACTGATCCCTGGGAAAATGAAATTAATCAAAATGAGGTTGAGGATCAACAGTGTATTACAGATTCTTTGTTTGACATTAATAATACGGTGGAAATGGATGAAAGGACAGCAAATGTCAGCACCAATAATGACTCTGTCTAGAAATGTATGGGCAGCCATAGCAAGGTTCTAGGCCATACAAAAAAGTAATGGGGGTGTGAGGTGAGAGTTTTCAAATATTATTTTTTCTAAGTTTCATCAAAAGTAGGGGTTCAGTAAAGTAGGGGTTGTTTCACTAAAGTAGGGGTTGTCAGCCTGTAGTCTGCGGGCCTCACTGGCTTATGAAGAGCCTGGATCGGCAGCTCAGGGAATCTGCGGCTCGTTCCAGCCACAGTAGCAGAGGCATCCCCAGGCTCCTATTGCCTGCCATCTTCAGTTTATGCTCTGTGCTGCAGCCAAGGAGGCAATTGCAGGATCCTAGTGCCTGCCTTTTCTGTCTATTCCCTTCAAGCATCTGTTGATCTCTGGGGAGATGTAGGGATACAGCCCACAGCAGGGACTGGATTGCAAGCAGCAGCCTGAGGTAGCAAAAAGTTGCCAACCCTGTACTGAAGGAATAATAACAAAATACATTTAACTCTGACTAATGTTTTTTATCTGCAGATCTGAAATACTTTTATAAGGGATCATGACTACCTTAATGACTAAATTGTGTTATAATTGTTTAATGGTGAAAGCAGATAAATGCCTAATAGTTTTTTGATAGTGATATAATTGGTGTATTAGAAATACAATAATAGAACCTTGCAGGGGTTTGGGCTGTAGCCATGTTGGTCTAAGGACATAGGCAGACAAGGTTCCTTGGGTGAATTTGATATCTTTTTGGGTTGGTCTAATAAAAGATATCAAATTCACCCAAGGAACCTTGTCTGCCATAATAGAACCTTAGAATACATATTAATCAAGTAAGCTTATGTTCTCTTTCACAATCTTTAGCATTAGTTGTTCACTTTTTCCCCCTATCATATGTGCCAGTAACAGCTCAGGCAGTTTTGCACCTGCACTGAACTATGGGCACACGTCACAGTACTCCTCACCAGAGGATAGGCTGGTGATCCAGGCTGACTTGGATAGGCTGAAAAAGTTGATAGATACAAACCTGATGTTTTTCAATACTAACAAATGTAAGGTACTCCACCTTGGGGAGAAAAAAAGCCCTGCAGCATGCTTATAGGCTCGGCAGTGCTACGCACACTAACACCGAGGCTGAAAGGGACCTGGGGGGTCATGACTGACTACAAGATGAACACGAGGGACCAATGCAATGTTGCAGCTAGTAAAGCAAACCAAACTCTGGCTTGCATCCATAGATGCTTCTCAAGTAAATCTCAGGATGTCATCCTCCCGCTGTACTCGGCCTTGGTGAGGCTGCAGCTGTAGTACTGCATCCAATTCTGGGCTTCACAATTTAGGAAGGATGTGGAGAAGCTATAGAGAGTCCAGAGGAGAGCCACATGCATGATCAGAGGGCAGGAGAACAGGCCTTATGAAGAGAGGCTGCGAGCAATGGGACTGTTCAGGCTGGGAAAGCGCAGGCTCAGGGGAGACCTGGTGGCAGCCTGTAAGTACATCGTGAGTATGCATCAGGATCTGGGGGAATGCCTGTTCACCAGAGCGCCACAAGGGATGACAAGGACCAACAGTCACAAACTCCTCCAATACCATTTTAGGCTGGAGATAAGGAAAAACTTCTTTACTGTCTGAGCCCCCAAGGCCTGGAATAGACTCCCTCCAGAGGTGGTGCAAGCACCTACTCTGGACTCCTTTAAGAAGTGTTTGGACGCTTATCTTGCTGGGATCCTTTGACCCTAGCTGACTTCCTGCCCTCGGAGTAGGGGGCTGGACTCGATGATCTCCTGAGGTCCCTTCCAGCTGTAATGTCTATGAAATCTACTTAGATTTCTAACTGTGATTTATGGACACACTTGTACTTCAGTGATTTTTGAGTGCTACACTGTGCCTGCAAACTCAGAGGCCAAGCTAAGGGGTGGCTGAAAATCAAGTCCTAGAGAAGAAAAACTAATGTGTGGTATGATAAAATTTCTATTTTGTATGGAATCATTTACTTTTAAATATTTCCTTGGACTTGCAATATATTAGTCAATTATACCCCAGAACCCTCAGTCTTCACTCAGTAGTAAAAGAAATGAAATTTATACTGACTTTAATGTGAGTTTTGTATGACTAAGCATGTAGTAAAAAATGGAAGATTTGATTTCATAAATGTAAATGTGCTTGGATTCTTTATAGTAATTTAAATATGATTTATTATGGCATGGGCCCAGAGACCCTACTCCAGACTTGTAAACTGGTAATGTGGCCATTAGGGCTTGTGAAAGAAGCCATCTGGGTGTTATTCTAGCCACACCACCCCCTTGTGTGCTGTTGGCTACAAAAACTGGCTAACATTGTGGGATGCTAGACATGGGATCTTTGATCTTGCCTTTAAATGTCAATGGGAACTCTGTGGTAGAAATGATAGGTAGGCAGTACTAGCTGACTTTTCTTGAATGTCAAAGCTTTCAACATGCTCCCTGTGATGTGATATGGGTTTTTTTAAATCTTCCCTACTCCTGTTTTTCATTTGTGTTTTTTTAAATTGCCCCTCTGTAAATCCATAGCTATTGACAGAAAACATGGACAGTACAATCCCTGTGAAATCTAAAAACTGGACCAGTACATCTCATAGTTTCAAATGCAGAAGCCAGAATGTGGATTTCCAAGGCCTGTCATTAAGATTCTGTGAGGTGATTTGTTAGGGGTTGCTCCAAACTTATTCCTTTGTCCCAAAGCATTTTTCTTTTAAAAAAAAGAGAAAATGAAAGAGGGAAGGCTATCATGGCTAGCAAGAAGAACCGTCATTCAGGAAGAGGGTGCACTTGTGCTGCAGCCCTTCCCAGTCTAGCTAAGCATGAGGTACATGGGGCAACTTTTACTTTGGCCCAAGTAGCAGCACCACCACCCCGGATGAGAACTACTGAGGTCAATTGGGGCAATATATCATTGGTTCTCAACCTGAACTGCTGCCAAATTCAGAAAAGTTATAGAGGGGTGCCCTGAATCTGAAAAGGTTGAAAACCACTGATCCAGCTCTACTAAATTTCCCTATAATCATCTGGGATTATTACTGTTAACATGTGTAGTGCTTTCAAAAGGGTTACCTTTTCCTCTTGTCATAAACAAAAGTTTCCTTAAAATTTCAAATAATTCTACTTTGGGTTTTGTACCAACCCCCTCCTCCCGTCACTGAAACCTACAGTATGAGGTATCTTTCAAATAACGCAAAAGTACAAAAGAGCATTTTAAAGAGGCCCCTAAACAGAATAACTTTCTTTATTTCTTCCTGCTGCTGTGATCTATGGGAAATATCTAGAAAGAGAATAAAACATAATATGCAAAGCTACTAACTCGTTGAAGTCTTCATGTAATTAAATGAGCAGATTCATAGTGACATGGTGCCATTAGAAAAAAAAGTCAGATATTACATATTCTGTATTCTCATTCTCTGGGTCTTCCTGTCACTTTACCTTCTTCTTTAGTTAGAAGGTAATGAAAGTGAGCTGAATAATGAATGTTGCTAATACAAACTCAAGGCACTTTTCATACTTCTCTTTGCTGAGCTGAACCAAAAGTTAAATCATTTTACCATGGAATAAAGTACTAGCATTATTCTTTTCAGACCCTTGTACTGTGCACAGGTTTCTCATGGAAAGATACAATAATGGCTGAGGAGCAGTGGGAGATTTTAAAATTGTATCTAAGTTATGGCAAAGTAACAGAATATGACATTTAATTTAGCTGTGTGCCTAACAATAAAAGATATCTTCCATGTTGCTGGGTTTTTGGTTGCCGCCATCTTGGTCTAAGGACATAAGCAGGCAGGGTTCTTTGAGCAGATGTGATATCTTTTATTAGACCAACTTGCTGTAGTAGAAGATATCACATCTACTCAAAGAACCTTGACTAACAATAGAAGAATCACTTTTCAGGTTTTACAGAGTGAGGTAAATGGCTCAGATCAAAGAAATACAGATTTGTTTCTAACAGATTTCCTAGTGTAGATGATATTTTGTTGGCCCCATTGGCACTGAGGATGGATCCAATTAATCTATTCATTATACAGAGTGGTCTTGACTTAGGGTCAGACATAGGAAAGTATTTGGACAACTAATAGGTGCCACAGTACTTACCTGCTATGTACCTGGCACTACAGCCCTAATGTTAGAAACCTTGATCCCCTACATAGTAGGGACATTAAACTGGGGTTTCTTCTTCTTATGTCCTGTCTGAGATTGTTGATGACAGGTATTTAGCAGAATTTGCAGGTTCATTAGAATATGACGGGGCTGCAACATGAGTGCTTGTGCTACTTAATTGGGGTTGAAAACAACTAGCCCACCAAGTGATGAATCAAAGTCAGTGCTCTGTTTTCAGCTACCTATGGCCAAACAATGCTGAAGAAAAGGGTACGTGTTAAATCTGCCACTCCATGCCTTTCCATCTGGGTTAGGCAGCCATGACACGATTCTGAAAGTAGACACCAATGCCTGTTCTTTTAAAGGCTTCGTTAGGGGTGTGCTTTCTAATAACGTCTAGTGATTAAAGGGCTTATCTAGGAAATGGGTTCTGTTCTCTCTTCACTCTGGAGGGATTCAAACCCATATCTTCCACTTCTCAAGATAAAGATGAGGTGCTAAGTAAACACAATTGTTGTGACATTGAATGAAAGTGCTAATTCAGGTGGTTCATGAGTGCTTTACTTGTAGCATTTTGTGAGAGTAGCCATAGGCAATGCGTATCAGGGACATGGAGGGGGGGGAGCAAGATTGGCCCCCCATGACCTCCCTATGCACAGGGGGGCAAGATTGGCCCCCCAAGAGTAGCCACTGCCAAAGCCACTGCCAGCTTTTGTGGCCAGTTGCCGCTCATCACCCCCCTCCCCCACTGCCAAAGCCACTGCCAGTGTCTGTAGGTGCTTGCCGCTTGCTGCTTGCCGCTGCTGACACTGATGCAGGCATCTGTGGGTGGTCCCTGCTCGCTGCTTGCCACCATGGTGCCCCCCCAGTCTTGGGAGGTACCAGTTGTTCATGAAAGTAGCTACGTTGTTTCATGTTTTGAGGAAGCCCAAACAAAGCAGTGTGGGTATGTTTGAAGGTGGCATGGCTTGACACAGAATTTGCTTTGTAGATATGAGTGATGGCAGGAAAAACAGAACTTAGCATTTTGTCAAAATGCCAGTTCTGAATCAAACATCCATATATTAGGGCTGTGCAAAGCTCCGGTCCCTGATTTGATTCAGTGGAGGTTCGGCCTGATTCAGTGGCCAAATCTCTGAATCTGAATTGAATCAGGAGACCCTTTAATCTCTCTGAATTGAATCGGAACCCTCTGAATCGATTCAGAGAGATTCGGAAAGATTTGGAGATTCGGACATAGAAACAGCTTTAAATATTTTTTCTACATACCTCAAGTACCAAGTGGCTCGTGAATGCTGAGATGGTGGGGCAGATGGAGCATTCCACAGAAGCGTGGGGAGGCTCCCCAGTACACTCAGCAGCAGACTCGGAAATGGACCAGAAGCACTTCCAGTCCACTTGGAAGTGTGTTAGGGCCCCCCGCCCCCCATCCCCACCCTGGGTCGGTGACTGGTGCCTCCTGGGTCTGGGGGTGCACCCGGGGTCCCTCCACGGCTGATCACTGAGTCACTCCCTGGTGGACTCAGAAGTGGACCGGAACTATTTTCGGGTTTCCCACTGAGCATGCGGGGGCCCTACCATGCTCTCGTGGGATGCTCTATCTGACGACAGTTGCAAGCTTTTGGAGCCATGCCTGGTACATCGAGGCATTTAGAAAAAACATTTAAAGTGTCTATGGCTGAACCACTGATTCTCTGAATCAGCATCAAATCTTCAGATTTGGCCGAATCAAATCAGGGACAGTGATCTGAATCAACAACTGGAATCATTGTCTCTGATTTGGGCTGAATCCAAATCCAAATCAAATACTCTCCATTTTGCACAGCCCTACCAAATATACTTTCGCAAACAAACAGGGCACATGTAGGTATTGCAGGGAATCAGTTAGACAGGTCAAGGTGGGGCTTGAGCTCAGGCTGGCTTCAACAATCAAGGACAATAAGAAGTCCTTCTTCAGGTATATAGTGGGCAAAAGGAAAGCTCAGAGCAACACAGGGCCCCTGCAGGACAAATCAGGACAGTTGGTGGTTGACGCAGGGAAAAAAGGTAGAGCTCTTCAATGAGTTCTTCGCTTCAGTGTTTCTATGTACTGATCAAGCCAATTCCCCCACCTCGATCATTGATGGATGTCCACATGGCACCAGTTCGCCTATGGTTAGTTCTGAAATAGTTAAGGAGCTCCTGGAGGAGCTGGATGGGTACAAGTCAGCAGGCCCGGATGACCTCCATCCACAGCTGCTGAAAGAATTGGCCAGTGTCATAGCTGAGCCGCTGGCACAGCTGTTTGAGCACTTGTGGTGCTCCGGTAAGGTCCCTGAGGACTGGAGAAGGGCCAATGTGGTGCCCGTATTCAAGAAAGGGGGAA
>NW_005842304.1:1620732-1623865 GCF_000455745.1 Alligator sinensis | reverse complement strand
GACCACAGTTGGAGTACTGTGTCCAGTTTTGGGCGCCGCAATTCAAGAGGGACGTGGGGAATCTCGAGAGGGTCCAGAGGAGGGCCACTCGCATGATTAGTGGCCTTCACGATAGACCCTACGGCGGGGGGGGGGGGGAGGAGGGGACATTCTCGCCCCCTTCACAAGAGACAGCTGAGGGGAGATCTTGTGGCTGCCTATAAATTTATTAGGGGAGGTCAACGGGGAATAGGGGAAGTGCTGTTTACTAAGGTGCCCCAGGGAGTGACTAGGAATAACGGGTGTAACCTAGTTGAGAGTGGATTTAGGTTAGATATTAGGAAGAAATTTTTCACAGTAAGAGTGGCCAGGATCTGGAATGGGCTTCCAAGAGAGGTGGTGCTATCACCTAGCTTGGAGGTCTTCAAGAGGAGGCTAGATAGTCACCTGGCTGGAGTCATCTGACCTCGGTCCTCTTTCCTGCCAGGGGCAGGAGGTTGGACACAGTGATCCATTGTGGTCCCTTCTGACTCTACAATCTATGAATCTATGTACACAAGATTTTTACTGTGAAGTTGTCTAATTAGCTCTGCAGTAAATGTCTCAGTGTCTGTATGTGCTGTGCTATTAGGACAGAGTAAACTAATTAACTCCACCATGGGTTAGTACTTGTAAACACAAGTACTATCCTACAGTGGAGGTTTTTTACTCCACAGCAAAGCATGTGTAGACACTGATGGGACTGGCTGGGGCACAAGGCTGCTTCAGTGTGGGGCTGCCTGCTGCAGCACATGGAGCTGGGTTACAGCAGCCCCAGGTTGGCAGGCTGATGCCCCCAGACCCTCTGCTAGCCAGGGGTGCTCTGACCTGGTTCAGTGTGCTGTGGTCCTGGGCACATGTGTAAACATGGTGCCTGGGAGCAATAAACTCCAGTGCAATATGTACTGGAGTTTATTGCTGCTCATTAATTGCATGTGTAGATGTGCCCACAGAGTGCTAGCGGGGATCACAGCCCACATACAGAATGCAGAATGAATGGGGTCAAACTTTTTCATGCAGTGAACCGCCAATGCCAGTGGGGTCATTTGTGTGAATAATGTGGAAGTATTTGCAGGATCAAGTCCTCAAACAGTACACACAATCTAGGTACACTCAATATTAAGACTCAAATAGTGTTTTTAAAAAAATTAACAATTGTTTTCATAAAGGGAATTTCAAAAATTTGAACTGAATTTCTAATCATGCCAAAACATATTTTGAGATTTTCTTTGTTTTTCAATGCCTAGCAGCAATTGCAACATATAGTATCAGGAATTGATCTGCAAACTTTTTTTTTAAAGTCATATGCCTACATAAGATATTTTGGGTCAAATTTACTGCTGGCTTAACTCTACTGAAGCAAATGGAGTTATGTCAGCAGATATTTTGGACCTCTGTATAGAGCAGATGGGGCCAACCTTTCTGGCAGGTGTGCCACAAATCAGTCCCACACCCTATCTGAGTGCCACTCTAATCCCTTTTCCCTTTCTGATCTGCTTTCTGTGCCCTGCCTGCTCTGCTGTTCTACTTTGCACTTCCTATCTTGTGCTTCCTGTCTGATCTGCTGCTCTGCTTTGCTTCATGCCCTATCTGCTATTGCCGTGCTGCTTATCTGCCCTATATGCTGCTGCTGTGCTGCCTGCCTCCTCCCCAGTCTGCCCTGCCGCATGCCATGTGCAGGGGCTATCCACGCCACTTGGCATACCCATGCCACTTGGCACCCATGGCATACCACACTGTAGCCATCCCAGAAAAATAGAGTGCTTTGGTGGTCACAATGCTTACCACAAAAAACCTGAACTCATTTAAAGAGTTTTAAGAAGTTTTTTGCTTTTAATATGGAGGGGGGAAATAGGCATTGCATACATTTCCCTTTTTTTCAGCCCCTGAACATGTTGGAGGTGGTGTCACAGGCTGGGTAGGTGCTGTGAATATATCAGCCGTGAGGCTGCTGGGTTCAGGATCAACGAGGCGAGTCAGGAGTGAAGTAAAGACAAATTTACTTATAGCTTAGCATACAACAGTTAACAGAAAGGTTAATGCAACAAACAGATAGTACAGTAATAAAGAGCTAATAGTGAATGATAACAACAGACAGACAGAATGACAAAGAGTTCCCATATGGGTGTGACAGGTGGTCACTTCTGGGCCACCCTTAATGTGGCCCACCCACCTGTCTCTGGGGCAACCGCCTGCCTACTTGCCTGCCACGCCTTGTTGTTAATTAATTAATTAGTATTAATTAGCAGGAGGCTGCCCTTATTCTGCCCCGCCACTAGGGGGCACTATCTGCGGCTCCGTTTCCTTCCCCTACACCGCAGTCCACAGCTCGCCGATGGAATAGATGTTATGTCTCAATCTACGCACTGGCCCCCTCTTTTGCTCTCTCGGGGCCTTCCCCAGTAGTGCTGCCCCCTCTCCAGGGCTCACCACGCCCGCATTGGGGATTCTCTGTAACTGCCCCCCCTCCTCTGGGGCTTTTGCTCCCTCACCGGGTGTTCTGCCCTCTCTCAGGGCCTTCTCTGTCAACTGCCCCCTCTCTGGGGCTCCCCAGCAGTGCTGCCCCCTTTTCGGGGATCACCATGCCCGCACTGGGGCTTCTCTGTAACTGCCCCCTTTTCTGGGGCTTTGGCCCCGCCCAGGGCACTCTGCCCTCTCTCAGGGCCTTCCGTCACCTGCCCCCTCTCTGGGGCTCCCCAGTAGTGCTGCCCCCTTTCCGGGGCTTGCCACGCCCACACTGGGGCTTCTCAATCATGCCCCCTCTCTGGGGCTGGGGTCTATGTACCCCCTATGCTGCGCCCACACTGGTGCTGGGGTCCTCACACTTCGCTGTGGGTTCCCCTTGAGTACGCTGCACCCTCACTGGCACCGGGGCCCCCACACCACTGTGGGTCCCTTTATGAGACCTCCTCCAACCCCTAATAGCCTCACCCAAACCACCGGTTTAACAACATGACAACAACAACGCAAAACAAGCCCCTAGGCTATAACTTAACATAAGCCGCTTGTCTATAACTTAACATCATTGCTTAAGCCTCCTGTGCTGCTTCCCTTACTCTGCTTGAGGAGTCCCTGCGGTTCTCGCCTCTTAACTCCAGGAGCTCCTGCCCCTCTC